>NC_090443.1:121301196-121609807 GCF_031143425.1 Pleurodeles waltl | reverse complement strand
GCCAACTCCGCTCCTCTGTCCCCCAAATGGCAACAGATATGCCGGGTGCGGCGCAGATCTCTATTAGCTCGCGTCCGCCATGTTCGACGGCTTGGCCACAGCCCCCATGATAGCGATATCTGGATGGTTGGTCCCAGGGGAGTCTAGGGGGAGTTCAGTGATGTGAAAAACTTATTAAATAAGTACCTCTGATTGGCTGAGAGGGCTTTTAACTATTTGACACTTATGGTACCTGTTAGAAATGGGGTTTCTGGTTAGCTAGGGTATGTACCCCAGCCAGGCAGAACCTACCCACCCTAGTCAGGGCTTGGGAGTTACACGTCCAAGATAAACCCTGCTCACCCCCTTGGTAGCTTGGCACGAGCAGTCAGGCTTAACCTGGAGGCACTGTGTAAAGCGTTCGCACAACACACAACACATGTGACGCAAAATGTACACCACAAAGTAAACACAACACTGAGCTATGTAAAAATAATCTGTATTGCACAAAACATAATTAGACCAACATTACACGTAAGTAATACCCTGCTACCTTAGCAGTTGTCAGAGGGTTACACAAGTTACTAATATTCTGCAAGAATATGCAGTTGTCACATTAGAACACGTAAGTACTCAGGATTCTGCAACATAAGCAGTAGTCAGGAATTGTAGTAAAAGGTATATGCACTTGTCATGAACAATTTCTAAATACCCATGAAAGGAACATTAGAGAATATACCACAAGTAATATATACATACATATCAGCTAGACATGCCTAAAAAAAGGAACATTAGCACATATATGTATCACCAGTAAACAGGTAGGATATAGCAAACATCTGTACATCTACATTAGGCTCCTAGAGCCTAGAGTCTCCTGAGAGTACCTGTTGGCTGGTGGAAAAGGCACTTCCAGTGCCTGGGGATGAACACGGGGGCCCCTGGTGCTCCTCGGAGCACCACGGGGGCCTACTCCGTGGTGGGGGGCCTGCCTCCTCACACCCAGTCCGTGGGGTGGGGGCCGGGCGTGGCCCAGCAACAAGTTATGGCCACAACCGGGAAGGGACCTCCGGCGAGGTCTCCCTTCCTGAGGCCGGCGTGAAGGGAAAGCTGCCCAAATACAGGAGCGTTCTTCTCCTAGGGCAGAGACCGGAGAAGGGGAGCTCCTAGCGCCTTCTCCGTGTCCTGCACGTGGCCTGGTGAGCTTGGACCCCTCTGGGGCCTGAAGAAGCACTCGCGTGCACCTGAATCGGTGTGCGAGTGTTTGGGAGCTGTTCCCGGCCGCCGCGACGCTCCCAGGAAGAGAGGAGGCGGCTGGTGCCTCGGGGGCGCTCCTAGGAGTGGACCGTGCCCCAGGGGTGCCGCTAGGAGCGCGCCGGATCCTCTGAGGTCTCTTTCGTGCCCCGGGGGCACTTAGTTGAGCGCGGACCTCGCGCTAATAATAGCCCAGGAACCCGGGCTGTGGCAGTGATTCGGAGGGCAAATATAATGCGGTTTGGAAAGCGCTAATGCGCATCTGAGGCATGGGCTGCGGCGGTGATCTTTGGCAGTAATTTGTAAGGTTCCCAATACAGCGCTCAGGTCAAATCTGCAGCCTGGGCTGCGGCGGTGATTTTTCCTCAACAACAAAGGAGCCCCTTTGGAAAGCGCTGCGGGCAAAGTGGCAGGAGGGTTGGCAGGGGTGAGGGCCACAACACCCTGCCCCTGGGAGCAATCCACAACAAGAAGAAGCATAGGGCTGGTGGGCCCAGCTACAGGCCAGCACAAGGGGTGCAGGTGGTGGCAGTTCCTCCTAGTGACCAGGCAGGTCACAGGTCAGCACAACAACAGCAGTCCAAGGTGGTTTCCTGGTGAGTCCATTCATCAGCGTTCTGTGTCCAGTTTCAAGTTCCAAGAATGTTCAAATTGTGGGGGAAATTCCCCTGTACTTATAGTCAGTTCTTACAGTGTTTTTCAATGGTATGGAGAGGAGGTTCCAGCCAGTTACAACTGGTTCTGGGAGTGCCCCCTCTCTCCTTTCAGCACAGGCTCCAAACATCAGTGGGGGGTTAACAACCCTATTGTGTGAGGCCAGGGCACAGTCTTTACAAATGCAGGAGTGCCCGCCTCTCCCTTCTCTCAGTCCAGGAAGGCTTTACAATATGTAGATGCACCTCTGTGTCACCTCCACCCTCCCTGTGATCAGGCTGTCTGAGAAGTATGCACAAAGCCCCAACTGTCAGTCTTCCCAGACGTTGATTGGAGACAAGCTGAAAAACACCAAAGTCATAAGCACAGATAAATGTGCACTTTCTAGAAGTGGCATTTCTGTGATAGTAATAAAAAATACACCTACACCAGTAAGCAGCATTTCTTACCACTGTCACAACCATACCAAACATGCCTACGCTACCCCTCATAAATCAGACAATACCCCTTACACCTATGGCAGGGCATTTCCAATGCAATCCTATGAGAGGGCAGCACTCACAGCAGTGAGACACCAAGTTAGGCTGTTTGTCACTACCAGGACAGGCCACGCAACATGGCACACGTCCTGCCTTCTACATACATGGTACCCTGCCCAAAGGGCTAGCTAGGGCGTACCTCAGGGGTGACTTACATGTAGTAAAAGGGGAGTTCTGGGCCTGGCAAGTAAATTTAGATGCCAGGTCCGTGTGGCAGGAAACTGCGCACACAGGCTCTGCGCTAGCAGGGCTTAGATAGGTTTGACAGGCTACTTCAGTGGGTGGCGCAAGCAGCGCTGCAGGCCCACTAGTAGCATTTAATTTACAGGCCCTGGGTATAGGGATACCACTTTACATGGGACTTATAGGTAAATTAAATATGCCAATCAGGTACAATCCAATCATACCAAATTTGTAAGAGAGAGCACATGCACTTTAGCACTGGTTAGCAGTGAAAAAGTGCTCAGAGTCAAAACGTCAGCCAACAAAGGTCAGAAAAATAAGGAGGCAAAAGCAAAAAGTCTGGGGAATGACCCTGTAAAAGGACCAGGTCCAACAGTACCAGTCCAACCATACAGAGCAATCTGATTGGTTGGCCACAACTTCAAGAAAAATGTTGCAGCTGCCTTTTAAGGACACAAGGACCTGGTCCAAATGTCCTGGAGTACCTTTTTTAAAGATATCTATAAAGGACAAGGAAGAGATAACCTGACCCCCTAATATTTGTAGCAGGGTGGCTGAGGGTCTCCTGCAGGACACAGAGTGACCCTCCTGTGAAATACTGCGGGTCTCCTGCAGGAGTCACACACCAGGGGTTCACCCATAGTACCACGGAACTGCACGAGCTGCTGTAAATGAAGCTTGCATGGTCCTGCAGTACCATGTAGGTGATGCTTTTGGAGTACCACAGTATCGCACATTTGGAAAAAAAAAGATGAGTGAGAAACATCTGTGGTGGGGATCTGCTAGGGGTTTGCCACCCATGGGAAATTGGGCACAGTGCCTTGCAGCAACTTGTCCTCCGGCCACCCTATGCTGCAAACAGCCTAATTCTGTGTGAGGCGGAATTTGGGCACAAGAATTGGTCACACTTTAGGTCCTGTGGCTAATCCACTGATGAGCATTGTCGAAGGCTGTGTGCCAGGGCTTGGCCTCCTGCAAGTGGCTGGCCACAGAGCCTGATGGCCAACTTCCTGCTGTGCATGGTACGGGAATGAGCAACTGTGCATTGGCCACAGGTCTTCACCCAAGTCCACACTGCACACAGCCTTTGGCAGAGACTTGCTGCAGAATCCTGAAGGATGTTGCATTTATTGTGGTGGGGTGATACATGAAATCGTGAAGCCTTCACCACATCAAGGTACCTTTCAAGAAGGAGACTGTTTTTTTTAATAAACATCACAAAGAGGTGACACTGACCGCAAGAGATGGCTACCTCTTATCTTTCCACGATGACAACCCATGTTAAATTACTGTAAGGGTCGAACCGTTTTTTTGCTTGTCCACGAACAAATAATGAACATAATACCCTTTCACATGGATGTTTGAAATATCTGAACTGTACTTGTGACCATTGCTTTTGAATTTTGACACGCATCGCTTTGTCACTTTTTTACTTGCATTGCATCTACTCCAAAAGCACAACTTTTTTTATTTATGTTTTTTTGCAAACTTGCTTTTTCCTAGTTATATGTCCTAATGATATATTTTCATTTGTCTTCTATTTTACTCTATTGTGGATTTCACTTTGGCTTTTGACCTGGTTCCGCCAAATCAGCACTAATTCCTAATAAATCCAAAGGAGCCAACTTTCTATTGAATCAATGATATGGGATGGTGTGCTTAGTAGTCTGATGCATGAGAAGTGTGAGAAATAGGCACGCATTTTTATCCGGGCACCTCTGATTAGTCGCCCAGTTTCCTTTATTGTGTTGGCAGTTTAAATTTATATCCTTGATCTAATTTCCTATGCTAGCTGTGGCATGAGGTTCTGTGCTCTGAGATTTTATGGACCTGAGGCAGGTAACAGGTGTAGGGAAAGAGTGAGGAGGAATGAGAGATCTCCCAGGATAGACTGAAACAGTCCTTCCCATAAGATTGCCTTTTTGAGAAATCAAGTATGGATATTTGGCAAAAAGCATGATAATCATCCTTTTTTCATTTAAGGAAGTCGAAAATATGCGCCTATTCAAGAACTGAAGTGTGAAGTGCTTTAGAATTCTCCACTAACCAGCACTGTGTCGTTGCACATATGTCTAGTTTGTACTGAGTGATTTGGTAGGTGGGCTAGTATATTTCTGAGTCTACTTGCGGAAAACTCAGTCTATTCTGATAACTATTCACCAATAACTTATTTTGTCGAATTTTTCACCTAGAAATGCATTCACGAGGCAGATGAAGCCAGTCTGATGAGGCCTTTTGTAAAAATAAAAAAGACCCTCTGGATAACTCACAGGAGTCTAAAATATGTTTAATGCAAAATAGCCAGAACGTTTCAAATATAAAGCTAAGGGCAAAATGCCAATTTCAAAGGATGAGGGTTTTGCCCCATGGTCAGTTCAAGAATGTAATACTAAATCTGAACATTATGGCACTACATTTATACCATTTTCCCCAAAGCAAATGAATGAAGGAAAGGACCTGTGATAATGCAAAACTGCAGATAGTCGCTAATGAGTAGATGGCAGGCTCTTCTCGTGGAACAAATACAAGAAGACCTTGAACAATGTTTACATTTAGTTAGGGTAAAATCGCCATCTTCAGTAGTTTCAGCAGTCCCTGCTTTATTGTGCCAACTTCAGAGCAGGCTACCCTTGCTAGAACAGTAAGGCAGAAATGTGCATTGTGCAACAAAGAATAACAAAACGGCAGTGCATTTACAATATGTGCAAATGTGCAACAATGTTAAGGCTTTCAGGGTGCTGTCAACAAGTATAAAAATGAAATTGCAGTTCTTAAGTACAAAGCCGTTTACAATTTTTTATGTACTCACTATCTAGGCAAAAAATCATTTTGTTTAGATTGGCATATCATCTTACTCCTCCTTTTGTTAAAGTACGACATCCTCCTGAAACCGAAAATAAAGTGCGTATGACAAAAGCCGTAAAGAGCCTAAAATGGCCATTTATAAATATAAATAAATAGATTGGTATAGATATAGAAATATGTGTTGGAGATACGTGTTAAAGATATCAAAATGAAAGGTATATATGCTGAAGATGTATGTGTTAAATTTGATATATATGTTATGTCTCTCTCAACCATACTAATTAATGGTAGGAGCAAGTCAACTTCTTTTAAGGCTTCTAACTGAGCCTACTAGTGCCTTGGGCTTCTCGTATCTCACTATTGGGCCATTAACTGGAGGAGGTTGTCCTTAATCCCCTCGTCTCTGCTGCAGATCGAGCGGAGATCACCAGCATTTGCACTGAATTTTAGTGCCATGGTACGAAGCTCACTACACGTCGGTAGGTAAAGCTTTCACTCCACTACTACCATTGCACATGGACGATCACCAATACTTTTGTTCCCAAAGATGTCCTAATTAGATATGCTCCACCTTCCACCTCTCCACCTCCCGAAAAGGGGTGATCTTCTGTTCATGGAGGGAAGGAGAGTCCTGCACCCCTCCCTACCATTGCTCAACTTGAGTGTCTATTTCCTAAAAAGCTACCCTTTACCTGTGTCTCCCCAGAGAATGCAGACACCTTAGTCTCCCATCACAGCACACCAACAGAGTATACAGATAAGGCTCTGTTATTGGGATTTTCCAAAATACGTCAATCTGCTCACTTGCTCAGTGGCCTTCCCAAGGCATCTTGCAAAGCAGACATCCAAATGAACAACAACATACTCGATAGGTACCTGTAGAAATAAGTAAGGGAACCCTTTTACTTTTGCCACAAAGATCATTAAATATAATCGGATGGGCCAACTGCACCTGTTTTCTCTTATTAGCAGCTTTGTTTAAGTCCAGTTTGTTCTTCATTAGACTGATGCTCATACGCTTAAAACCAAGGACCTCTCCAGTATGAAGAACCTCCTCTGGAAGTCTACTTCCATTGTCACTAGGCCCTGTCTTGTGCATTAACAAGCTTTGATCCCTACCAGCTTCTTTGCAGTGTTCCATCCATAAAAAAGTGATATTGAGGACTTAGTGCACCCTTGTTTCCAATTTGTTAAATAAATACCACTTCCACTGGGAGATTTTTCTTCTGACTTATTCTGTGTGCCTCCAAGCTTCTTCGACTTGGGAAATCTTTCAACAACCTTGATGTATTTTGCATTTCTCCTTTCACAGAACTACAGCACTTTGTTCTGTAGGTTAAAGGTTCTTCACATGCAATGAAGCCAAGCAAGTAGCTCTGGAAGCAGTTTCTTGATCCTGCATTTCCCCCACCACACTCTTTAACATGGTAGCCCTATCCTGTGTCTCATTTCACTAGAGTTAAGGTTGCACAAGTGGTTTCTTCCAGGCATGTACCTTTTAGAAAACTATGCAGTGCAGCTATAAGGCCTAACAAACATGCACGCTGCAAGAATTACATTCTTCAGGCTTCTTGCCAAAGTCAGAACGATTTGCAGAAGGTATTTGACTTACCCTAAACTTCCTGATGATTCATTCTCCTCCATTCTCTATCTTCTGCATGTTCTACTTAAACTATAAGAAAGTGAGCTAGGAGAAAGGTGTTGGAAAAAGGTACCTTCGTGCTGACTTTGTTGTGCCTTGTCCTTAAGTGCTCTCCAGTTAACAATACCCCATTGCCGATTCCTCAGCAATGAAGCCGCCCCAATAAAACACAGATCTGCTCCCTTTTAGGTTGCAGCCTACCAGACAGCGTAGCTGTATGTTTTGTTAAAGATATCATGGGGACTTTCAGAAAGTTGACCTAGGAATGCATTCCTTTCATTGCTTACCATTGGCTTTGTGGTTTGTAACTCACACTTTCTGACTTTCCAATTGCTGGCTTTATTTGTTTTGGGCTCTCCAGGTTCAGTTCATCCCTCCTGTTGCGTAAATTGTGTTTTCTGTATCCTTCTAAGAACCTGCTATCTGTTAACAGGCCTTTAAATCTTGTTCTTATCTCATCACATTCGCTGTGCATTCAAAGAACAAGATCAAAGGTCAGCAGGCTCTGTCTTCCAAAGGCGCTTGTTAACTTTTCTTTCTCTGACTTCAAACTGAGAGGATTTATGCGACAATCTTGCCGGATACTGGGGGTGGGAAGTGTTTTCTCTTGCACACGACAACATTTAAATGAACTGTGTAAGTATTTCAGAATATATCAGAATTATGAAAGCACAAATGAAGCATGTTTTGTTACTTCTGAAGTGTGTTGGAAACACATACTTGAATGTGATCAAAACAAATAATTATACCAGGTGATGAAATTTCCACAAATTTTCGTCTGTGTACTGTAGAGTTTTTATTAGTAAACCTGTATGTCTGTGCAAATGTTATGGTCATTTCAGTTGAAAATGTGTTGTCTGTAATGGCAGCATGCTAGCACACCATGAATACTCTACTCTATACCACTCTACTCTACTCTGCACCACTCCACACCACTGCACTCTACTCAGCACCACTCTACACCATTTCTTGCCAGTGCATCCTGCCCCACTCCTCTCTGTGCCACTGCACTCTACGCCACTTCATGCTATACCTCTCAGAGACTACCCTGTACCACTTTACTCTATGCAAATGCACTGTTCACCATTCTACTTTACACCGCTGCTCTCTTCACCACTGCATTCGACACCACTCCAGTCTAGGCCACACCAATCTACACTGCACTGCTCCACTCTACACCACTGTACACTGCGCCACTCTGCAACACTGCATTCTACACCACTACACTCTAAGCCAATGCACTCTATGCCAGTGCACTTTACTCTTTAACTCTCAACTCTATGCACCTGCACTTTACGCAATTACTCTCTATGCCACTCTACTCTTCATCAGCCCACTCAACACCACTTCACTGTACTCTGAAACATTCTACTCAACAGCACTACACTCTATTCCACTCTACCCCATTTTCTGTGCCACTCCACTCTATCCACTGCTCTCTTTGCCACTCTACTCGTAAACACTGCACTCTATGGCAATGAACTCTAGACAACTGCATCCTATGTCTCTGCACTCTGCTCTGCATCACTATACTCCATGCCACTGCTTTTTATACCACTCTACTGCACTTTGACACTCTACTCTGCAACACTGTACTCTCTGAATTCTATACCACTCTACTCTGCACTACCCCACTTCACACCACTGCACTCTATGCCACTTCTCTCTATGGCTCTATACTCTACTTCACCCTACTCTATGCTACTCTACTCTTCGCCACTCTACGTCACTGCACTCTATGCCACTCAGCTCTACTTTGCACTGTTCCCACAGCACTCTCGGCCTCTCAAATCTATTCTGCGCCACTGCGCTCTGCATCACTCAACTCTACGCTACTCCACTCTGCACCACTCTATGCCAATCTACTCTATGCCACTGCACTCTATGCCTCTCTTTCTGTACCACTCCACTCTGCGACACTCCACTCTGCACCACTGCACTCCACTATGCGCCACCCTAATTTACATCACTTCATTCTATGACCCTGCATTGTATGCCACTGAATTTAATACCACTGCCCTCAATGCCACTGCACTCTATGCCGCTAATCTATGCAACACTCTACTCCAATGCATTCTACAGCAGACCACTCTACCACTCCAGTGTATGCCACTTTACCTGACTCCAAAGTCACAGTCCACTCCAATACATGACGCTCTCTGTCACTCCACCCTAAAACACTCTACTCCACTGTACACCATTCCACTCTAGGAGACTCCACGTCACTCTCCTCTATGCCACTAACATTTAGCCGTGCTGAACAGCAGCCATGCTGGTGAATAACATGGTTAAAACACATTGGCAAAGCCAATCTCTTGCATAGGCTTTGCCAATGCTTGTTCAAGGAGTGGTCCTGGTGAGGGCCCTCCTCAAGTTTCATTACACCACTGAGCCAGCGAAAGAAGAGCATAAAGGAGAAAAGGTAGAGATGAAAAAGATCCCACAAGAGTGAGATAAAGAGACAAGACCTGAGGCGGTGGCTGAAAATGAGACAAAATTAGGCAATCTAGTATTCGACAACACCACCAATTGAGATTTTCCTAGCCGTGGTGTCAGAAAGGCTAGATTTTATTAAAGACACAGAGGTGAGTATTATGCAGTCTTTTCTCTCTTTAATTTTTACAGCAGCCAAGAAAAACTACATTTCCCAAGAAAAAAGTGATAAAACTACAAGTGACATCACAATGGGAATAGCCAATGGGATGCTGAGTACAAGTACCAATATATTGACTGCGAACAACAAGTCCTCTTTTCTTGATGCGTACTAAAGAGGTGAATAAGTAGCAAGCAAAAGAGCATAAAATATAGTCAACATCGTGAAAAGGTCCATAAAACAGTCTTGAAACTGGAGAAAATAGGAACGACTCCAGGAAGAAGTCGCCTTGACGAAGGATTCCTGTTCAGATGGAAGAAAACCATATGGATTAGGAGGAACCAACGCCGGGAGAGGGGGTTGGAACTGAAACAGAAGAAACAGGGAAGGGTTAATAAAGTGATGGGATAATACTCTCCTCCGTGTCTTTAATAAGATCGGCTAGGAAAATCTCAATTTTATTACAAGGCTGGAGGCTCATAATATGCATGTTCAAAGCATAGAAATAACAGAATCAGAAACATGTGCAATTGGCTTACAATAAAAAGTTCTAAACGTGTTTTCATTAGACCAATCTGCAGACTAGACAATATCCTGTAAAGAGGCCCCAGCCCAGAAAGCCCGAGAGTCCATAGCCCCTCTGGCAGAATGGGCTCCGAAGGATTGTACATTAATCCCCTTTAAGGACACGATCCATTTGACCCAACGGGATAGGGTAGGGTAAAGAAACGGGTTTATGAGGCTTTTGAATAGAAATGAGTAATTGGGAAGACACGTATGATCTCAAATCTGCAATACGAGCCACATAACTCTTTAAACAATTTCCAACACACAATTTGGGTTGAGAGGGAAAAATTGGATAATGAACAGAAGCCAGATTAGTTTTAGTGCGTCTTATAACCTGAAAAGAAACACCCAAAGGGGAGAAGAAAAAGGAGGTAACATCTAAAGCTTTAACATCTGAAACACGCTTGAGAGAAATCAAACATGAAAGCATAGTCAATTTCGCCAAAAGTTGCTTAAGAGAAAGGAATGCATTATCTGGCCAGGCAATGAAAAAAATTTAACACCAAAATAACATCCCACAATATGTTATATTTAGGAGATGGAGGAATAACAAATCTTACTCCCTTTAAAGGTTGACAAATGAGATGATGTTCACCAACCGGGCTGCCATTGACCCTGTAATGTTCAGCTGAAATGGCTGATCTGTAAGTGTTAATAGTGCAGTAATCTTTACCCTGTGAAGGCAGAGAAGCAAGGAAATTCACAACCAACCCTACATCAGCTGAAAAGGGATCTGAATTCCTGTCCATACACCAGCTGCACCAAGTGGCCCATGCAGATTATAGGCTGCTGTGGTACCAGGGGCTCTAGATTGTTGGATGAGTCTGACAGCCTCCTCCAAAATTCCTAGGGTTCTCCAGGATGACCCGAAATCCTCCAAGCAATGAGAAACAGGGAGTTGTCGAGGACCATGTGGTGTTGTCGACCTCGGGGATCCAGCAATAAGTTGGGGAAATGAGGAAGCCAGACCGGACGGTCGGTTGCCAATTCCAAAAGAGCTGGGTACCAAGGTCGCACTAGCCAAAAGGGAGTTATAAGAACCAGTGAAGACTGTTGCCTGCGTGCATGATCAAGGACCCGGGGAATTAGAAGGAAAGGAGGAAAAGCATAGAGAAGAAATAATGGCCAAACTTCGAGGAAAGCATCTATGGCCAGGGATTGTGGATCCGGTCTCCAACTGAAAAAGGAAGGAAGGTGTGAATTGAGACGAGATTCAAAAAGGTCTATGGACATGTTGCCAAAAATGGAAATAAGGCGATTGGACACTGAATGGTGCAGTTGCCAATCGCTGGAGTCTTGAAGATGCCTGGAATACCAGTCTGCCACTGTGTTCAAACTTCCTGGTAGGTAAACTGCCTTGACAGAAATGTTCTGAGGCAGACAATATTCCCAAAGATGAGCATGTTAGGGTCAATAACAGGGGTAGCGGTCATGCTGTTAGGTTAGGAAGGACGGGGACACTCAGATTTTAATTTATTTCTGGTTACCTTGTCCATTGAATGATGTAAATAAAAAGAAACATAATCTGCGATATGGTCAGCAGGAAACCATTCCTTAGAATTAGCGTGTACCATAATAGAGGGGTCGAACATAGGTTCCCCAGAATGGTCTACTAACATTTGAGACACAGGGTGAGAGACACCACCGTCATGAGAAGAAATTTTCTGCCTTTTCTCCGGAGTCCCATAAACATAAGGATCCATAGATCCGTCTATATCATCTGTGTGACTACAAGAGTCATCATCATCATCAGTGTCTCTTAACTGTACAATGTGGGGGGTGGAGGAAGGGGGTCCCGACTTAGAAACCTCTCGGTGGTAGGACCAAAAGAAACAGAAACGCCTTTAGAAGGCCGAGGTAGGGTGGCCACAAGTTTCTTGCCTTTTTCAGAAGGCACGTCATTAGTAGAAATCATTTTAGATAAAGAGGCGTCCAAATTCTTAGAAATATCCAACATAGAAACAGATACAGCCTTTTGAACAGAGTCTTTAATTAAAGTCTTTAAATTCTCCTTAAAAAGTTGAGACTCTTCTTCCTCAGACATGTTGAGAGGAAAAAACAGTGAATTTGAATGAAAAAAGGTAGTTTAAGCGGTTCCACCAACTTGAAACAAAAAAGGGGTTAAAATGAAAAAGAAACAAAGGGGAGTGGCCAATAGGGGGGCGTGTAAATAAACTAGCAGAGTCCTACCGCAGTAAGGAGGAGGCGGTAACCCAGTGATAACCACTCCCTAGTAGGAAGGGACTGGAAATACTCTGCGTTTCCGAAAAGAAAGCTGAGTGAAAAGCAGCCTGAAGGACTAAACAAGCTGTCAGGCATAAGGAAACACGACCGCCCAGCGTGTCTCCAACAGCAGAATGACAACCGTTAGGAGACGCGCTGTGAAAATGAAACGAGCGCACGAGAGAAATGAATCGAGGCACCTTGCTCCCAGACAATAAAGGTCAGATAACATTACAGTAGAACATAAACACATTAAGAAATATGCATTATATGAAAATAAAAAACAGTGAGAGTACTTATCTTGACTGCGAGCAGCAAGAAAAGAGGACTTGTTGTTCGCAGTCAATATATTAGTACTTGTACTCGACATCCCATTGGCTGTTCCCATTGTGATGTCACTTGCAGTTTTATCACTTTTTTCTTGGGAAATGTAGATTTTCTTGGCTGCTGTAAAAATCTAGAAAAGACTGCATAATATGAGCCTCCGGTCTTGTAATAAAATCTCAAACTATCTCCTAAGAATAACCTTTGGCCATTGCGCAGACACATTACAAATAAAGCAGTGATGCCACCTCTGCCATAAACTGGCAAATCTCTTTAAATGAATTGGGATCCTGGTTGATATAAACCTTCGTTGGGGGGGGGCTGAGCTCCAGAAGGGCATCTCGCTTGTCTTCATACTGTCATTTTTTAGCCCTTGGGTAAAACTACAATTAGTCAAACTTTATGAAGATTCTGTTGTCCTTGTAGATTCAGTGTTTGCCCTTGTGCCTGGTTCACTTCTGGGACATGGGTCTTCTGAGACCGCTTTTCTATATAGACTGACCTGACGTTAGGCGTTTATCCGGAGTTTGTATTCTTTCCATGAAGCCAGTGACTGCTGTTCCCAGCTTCATCGGAATGTAAGTGGGCACTCTCACAGAGGTCCTGCGCTTGGTATGCTACTATGGAAGGGACAGGCCATCTTCTTCGATTGAGATAAGGAAGCTGCAACTCCAAGCACAGTTATGGTCTGTGACATCTGATGTTGCATGAATTCTAAGTAAATCTGCCCTACAGTGTTACTATATGTAACCTAGCAACAGTGCACACAGGCTGAGGCTGATGGTCATCCTCAGGACTGGGAGGCCTGCCTCAGCACCACAGAGGCTGTAGGGGTGTCTGTTGTGGCCCTTTTTCGTGCTTAGCCTACTGCGATGCCCTTGGAGGAGGGCAGTAGCTGCTCCATCTCCTCTGTGGCCTCAACGCCAGCTAGAAAAGCCATCCAGGGGGCTTCAACCCCAGGCACCCTGTTTGCCTTCTTTGTCATACGAGGGGGCCTGTAGGAGGGCAATGTGTCAGGCACGAGGCTTTCCTACAAGAACTTAGGACATCAGTCTGGTCCCAATGGCTGATGAGAATGTTAGAGGGGCTAAGCCCAAGGCAATGCTAACGAAGAGGGGCAATATGGCAGCCGCCTTCTTCCCAGACAGGCGCTAAGAGATGTGATCATGTGCAGGTGAACTTTGCCTCTTTCACATTAGCAAAAACAAGATGTTATAGAGAATTGATATAATATGCTCTAAAAACGAAATTGTTTTTTATGAGATCTCTTATCCCCTAAAGTTTAAACAGGAGTCTCCCATACCGAGAAAATCTTCTGCCAGTGGCATCTCCCTGCAGGGACGCTTAAGACGTTACTGTCTTCCTTTTGCTCTGAGTGGGACTGTTCAGCAGACTCCCAGTGGTTGAGGGGACACACCCTCTATAGTATCCCTGCCCTGAACTGTTTTACTTGTCCATCTCACGGACCTACGCACCCCCTACTTTGCTTAATCTCTTTCCACATGGTAAAGCCGCACCTCTAGCAGTACAAATTACTTACCACACAGTACTAATATAAAAGAATTCTGGGCTAGGCTCTGTTAGCCTACTTATACCCTTTGTTCGATGTCTCGTTTCTTTCTGACTCTCGGGGTGGGGGGCTGGGATGGGGGAGGGACACCACTAATATATTAGAACAACTAAAACATTTCCAGACACATAGGACCAAATAGCTTTCAAGAAAGGCGTTGCCAGTTTCCCTTCCACCAACACCCCATCACTTGGAATCCTGACTTCACACCTGCTTTGAGCCCCACTTAATGCCCTGAATGGGTGGAGGAAGAGTGTAGACCCCTAAAAGACCTCTTTTCTGGGAACCACATCAAGCCTTTCGGACAGTGTCAGCACAACCTCACAGAAAAAACCTGACTCCAATACTATCGGCTCAGACACTGGGCTTTACATCCATCTAATCATAGGGCAGCCACGAGGCCGCTCAACACTTTGAGAAACTGGTGTGTGCATTTGATGGAATGAAGGGTCTGGTATCAAGGACCTACGGCGCCATCCAGGAGTCCAAGCCTTTTGTCATGCACCTTTATTAGACTCGTTGAGTGCTGGACTTTGGAGGGGGTCTATCACCCAAGGACTGGAATCACTTGTGGAGGGATATACCTACATCTCTAAGAGGTATCCCCCAGAGGGAATCAGCATGTAGTGACCCCGAGCAGACTACACCACATGTACCCCTCCGTCCTGGTCTTATTTTGACATTTCAGCCAGGACAGGAGATGTGGGCACCTTTTCTACACATAGTGGTCCTGTGCGCTCATCCAACATTTTGGAAAGAGATACTAGGACATACAAAAAAAAAAACCTTACACTGCTACCTCCCATCAGACCCTGGCATTCTTCTCTCGGACTGAGACTATAGGTCATGGAAGGTATGACGGGATCCAACTGGATGCTTATCCGACATATTTGGGCAGAACAAACAGCTGATTACCTAAAAAGCAGAACCTCTAAACAGCACTCTATAATTCCATAGGATGTGGCATGTTCTGGCCATGGAGAAAATAACACACTAAATTGCACATACCAAAATATATAAGATTACACACGGCGGCCCCTCCTAGACATATCCCAGCTGGAACACCTGTGCTTCACACCACAGAGGCTCAGGGTACCACAAATCTTTGAATGACCCTTTGGTCTTCTCCCAGTCCATTGTCCCTGAGTCCCTCTCTATGGCTACCCTGGTGTGTTGGGCACATATTGCTGCACCTCCCCTTATTGTGGGTACTAGCAATGACATCTTCCCAACCTTATAATTGGGCCTGGGGATCACACGCGCTGCCCGCTTGTAGTCTTGTCTCATCTGATGCACATGCCCACAGACCCCTCATTAAGGGCACTATGGACAGCGTGGAAGACTCCGATCATTCCTTTGCTGGAAACTTGTGACGCCTTCCCAAAGGGCTGTCTCTTGTCAGCCTGTCTCATTTTCTGTTTTTTCCTCTTCTACTTTACTAGTGGTTTTTTATTTATTTATTGGAAGTCCTGGTTGGAGCGGGGATTGAACGTTAATTATTCGACTCGTGCCTTCTTCTTTGCACATGCTGGAAGCAGTGGCGGCCCGTCCTTTAGGGCACAAAGGTCAGCCTGACAGACACTCTCCATGTTCAGCTCAGGCAGCCAGGAGCAGACATGCGTGATTTGCGCACACTCCTGGCTGCCTGAGCTGAACTTTGCTGGGCTGAGGAGGTCACAGTTCCTATAGGCGTGACCTCCTCGGCTCTGCAAAGGTGCTTCGAGGCCCTCCCCTGGGTGATGAGGAAAGCGTCACCAATTGCCACTCTCCCTGGGCGCTTCAGGTTTAAGCCCTGAAGTGCCCAGGGCGAGTGTCAATCAGTGACACTTTGTCACAGAGTGGGGTGGGGTCAGCAGTCTCACTGACCCCATCCCACTCTGTGACGAGGCAGGGACTGCGGCCTTCCCTCATTGGCTGACCTAAGGTTAGCCAATGAGGGAAGGCAGCAGTCCCAACCCTCCTGGGACCTGGAGGCTGAAGGTAAGTGTGTGTGTGTATGTGTGTGATGTTTTAAATTGAATGTTTGGTGCGCGTGTGCATGTTTGAGTGTTATGAGTGTTGTTTATGGATGTGCGTGCGTGCGTTTCTGTGTGTGAAAGAATGAGTGTGCCCCGCCTTCCCCCCTCCCTCCTAAAGCTGCCGGCCGCCACTGGCTGGAAGTGTGTATGTGTGTGTGAATAACAACGGCCACATGGGCTTATTTTTGTGACTTTTGCTCACTCCACGGTTTAATGTGTTTTGCCCCAGTTATGCTGCTTTGTTAAAAACCTACTAATAAGATTTGCAACAAGAAAATACCCAATCCACTGAGTGTGTCTTACGACCTTTGCCCCATTCGCAATGGTGCATACATGTGACGTCATACGCATGGCATACGTGAGACAGCTCTCGTGCTTTTCCATAAGTATTGTAACCCATTGACAGTCGAGCTCAGATCATCTAGTAGGAGCTTTCTAACCTATATTTCTTGGACCGCGACTGAGGGACTTCCCCAACAGACTCTGTCGACATTTATTTTGTTTCTGTTTCCTTCATCAGGGACTGGATTGTGAAAGGGACAGGAAACAGTCTTCTACATGACGCAGATATTCTACGCAGGCTCAATTGCTTCCTAGCAGAGCATTAACCAATACGGGCCACTGGTGTTGAGTCGGCCACCTGACGCCGTTTCATCATTGATATTGTTTCCACTCTTGACCTTTTCACCTACAAATAAATCATTGGTATCTGTTGAATTATCCTAAATGGTTCAACAGACTCAACCCAAGGCTACATACAGCACTTGAAAGCACATGACTAATGGGAGCATCCGTGATGACATAGAAAAAGGTGAACGCCAATGCCTATGACTTTTTTTCACAGCTGATGGTTCCAAAGCCACTGACTTTATTGTTTAGTACCAATACTTGATATTGTGTGCAGGGCACTGGCAGTGCTGAATACAGACCCCGAAAGGGCTCGTGTTGGGCCCTATATTCACGTCCTCAACATAACAGGCAAACGTTGTGACTTTCTCTTGAAAATGTCTGCTCGAGTCAGTGAAGTGTCCCTGCTACATCTCACGTTTCACTTCTTGTTGAGTGGTATGTGTGTCCATATATTCCAAAATGTTACTGCAGCTTTATTCTTTATGCAACATATGAGTCTTGTATGGTGCCTACTGCAAACTGAGTTTCCTCTAGATGTCTGGGAGAGTCCATGGTGTGAACTGATGGCGTACCAAAGATGCCATGAGCACAAACGCAGGAACGGACAATGGCTCCTTTCACCGGGTTCAGTTGTAAAAGAAATGCTATATTTGTGCCTCATTGGGCCCCTCACGACCCTCGGCCCGGTTCCACTGCATTTACTCTACTATTAATTGCCATGCCCCAAGGCGGACGGATGTTCATGACAGGGTTTGCTTGAGCTTTCAACAATTGAGGCTGAAGGTAATGCAAGTTTTCTACAGTGCCTGTTACTGGGTCGTGAAGGCTTTCAGAGGCGTGCACATCCAATCGTTAGCCTCTACGAAGAGCACACATTGCCTATAGTAAGTATGATTCTATGAAAAGTGTGTGAAGAAGGTACACAGCTGTCCAAATATTAAGTCTGTGGGGAAATAATGAACTGCAGGAGATGCTAGGAAGTACAAGCAGAAGTAGTGAGTAAAATGACAAATAAAGAGGATGGAGATGAAGTGTGAGACAAGCAGAGATGGAGGGATTTCAGAAAGAGATGTTTGGAGGAAAATAGTGTTAGTGACTAATGAAAAGTGAGAGACTACAAATAAAGTGACGGGAAGGGTAGAATGGGAGTTTCTCATTTATCTGATACTGAATGAAAATTTTATGGCAAGACTGGAGGCTCATATTATGCTGTTCTAATCTTGCTTTATTCAATAGCAGCAGTCAAGGTGAAAGAACAAACTACAACTCCCATGAGGTCAGGGAACACAGGCCCATGGGGATAGATAAAAACAGAGTATAAAGACCCAATCAGATACCCGGCATAAGGTCTTATACCTAACTTTTCTTGCTGCTCGCAGTCAAGATAAGTATATCTCTTTAAATGTTTCAATAACTGTTCTGTGTTTGCATTACTTATGGAGTCGTTTTTCGTGGTCGTTATTATTACCTTTTAACTAATCCGGTTTTATTTCTATAACCCTTGCTTTCAACGCGTGTGCTCGCACTTTTAGCCTCCGCTTTTTCCCCTCCGTTGTGCTTGCCCGCTTTCTCTGTGTGGCGCAGTTCATCTATCCCTGCTATCTGTTTCCACAGCTTGCTTCCCAGCTTCGGTTTACACCGGTACTGCTGTTTGCCACCTGGGATCCTCGTCTGGCCTCCTGTCGCCCAGGACACACCTGCTTCTTTCTCTCTGCCTCCCTCATCGAGCGTATCCTCTTCACTCGTCTGGCAGTTTTGGGGGCGCACCCTTGTTTTTTTTGCCCGCCTCTCACACGCCCTCCACAGACTGGACTTCCGTGTTGGGAAGGTGCCTCGAAAGTCAAAGAAAACTAACCTCTTGGTTCCCTGTTTTTTTATAGTAACAAACCTGTTGTAATTTCACACTCACTATATATTTCTATTAGTTATTTATTTTTTAATTTCGAATTTCAACTTTTTTTAGTATGGAGTCTAATAATCCTCTTTTCTCTGAAGAAATTGAAGAGAATGAAGATGATTTTAAGAATAATCGAAATGACTTTATAGAATCCTCTTTTGCCAATGCTGTTTCAGCTTCCATGAATAAAGTCACTAAATAATTAGAAAATTCTGTTCTGAATTGGATGTCTCAGTCCAAAATGGCCCTATCTGCGGGGGAAAGCAAAAAGCGCGCGGCTATGGAAGCCTTTACGCCAAAGAATAATCCTTTTTAAAAGACTGCGCTTGCGATTTGTAAGCATGTCTCACAGGTGACTGAGGACGACGTTCGTCCAAGTCCTCCTTCCAAGGAGGGGAATTCTCCATCTACCTCTGGCACAGTTTCAAAATCAAAAACCAACAATTTACAGAACAGTCATGAAAAGATTGTTATTACTAGAATCCATGCTACAGATGATGATATGGCAGATGCTGACAATGACATCCGATGCTAGGAATGACTCAGACTTTTGGTCTGGACCTAAATCAAAAATTCCCAAACTCTCTCTCTCCTCACATAATTCGTTTACCTCCAAGATTATTTTGGATTCTGAGGGTAATCCCATGTTTGTTCCCCAATTAATCCACTATTCGAATTCTATCGAAAGGATTCCTTCGGAACATGTGAGCGAATATATCGCACCTAAACTACGCCTTCCTCTGGATAAACAGACCAGAACAAAGCACAGGTCAGAATGTCCTAGACCCTCTTTGCCTTTCCATATTACTTCCAACCCTTCCATAGATTCCAATATGCTGACTTTCTTTTCCAATCTTGTAAAGGACCATTGGAAAGGTGTGGACAAACCTTGGTCTACATGGCAAGATAAACTGCTCAACATAGTTGGCCTTTCGTCACGTGTATTTTTGACATAGCTGAAACCGCGACTTTAGACAAAGTGGATATTGATGCTGATGAACTCTCAATGTGGGTCCAGAGAGCCTTTTGTTTACTGGGAAATGCAAATTCAGCTATTACTCACAAACATCGCAAAGGCTTGTTGCTAAAGTTGGATCCTAAATTGGCTAACCTGGCTTCTGGGCTTAAATCATTGGGTTTTCATTTGGTGATTCCTTCATTAAGGAGCTAAGCAAGTACGTTACAGCTATCTCTTCCCTCAACAAAGCCCAGCAATCCCTCAAAAAGGTTTTTTCCAACCGGGTTTTTGCCAGGGCCGGTAGAGGCAGGAATCCCTCTCTCGGACGATATCCCAGAAACTAAGAATTCAAAGGTTCCTTTGCAACATCATTCCAAGACTTCTGGCCTCAATTCCATCTGCAATGGTCAAGAGGTTTCAGAGGTCGTCACCAGAGATACTCCAAGTTCTCTCAATCTGCAGGTGAGTCTATCTTCTGGCCCTCCGTCCGTAGGGAGTCGCTTTCAGTTCTTTCTAAGTAAATGGTGTACAGTTACATCAGACCCTTGGGTTTTGGCCACAGTCCAAGGTTATTTCATAGAACTGTAGGAAATACCTTATCAGTCTGCTCCTCCTGCTCCCCATACATTTTCAAAAGAAACATCTCTTCTCATTTCCCACGAAATTTCTTCCCTATTACAAAAAAGAGCAGTTTAGCTCCCTCATCCCCATTCCTTTGGCTTCTTAAGCATGCTTTTCTTAGTAAAAAAGAAAACAAAATATTCAGACGAGTAATAAATCTCAAAGCTTTCAACTAATTTGTCGTTTACTGACATTTCAAGATGGAGACCATCATTCATCTGCAGTGCTCTTTGCTTCACTTCAATTGGATAGTCCGCTTTGACCTTCAGGATGAACATCTTACCGTACCCATACAATGCAATTACAGGAAATTCCTCCAATTTCAATGGCAAGGGAAAACATATCAGTTTTCCCTCCTTCCTTTTGGTCTATCTTCTGCACCTTGGTGTTTCACCAAACTTATGAAGCCAGTGATATCCTTTCTCAGGTCCAAAGGTGTAAGACTTATAATTTACCTGGATGGCATTCTTCTGATGTGCCAAAATCTTCAATCCCTTCATGCTCAAATTTCTATCACCTCCTCCCTATTAACAGACCTTGGGTTCCTTCTAAACAAAGACAAGACTACTAGTCGAGACTCAATGGATGGAATTCCTCAGGATTTGCATAAATTCTTTAGATGCCACTTTACATCTTCCTCAGTCCAAAGTCCATGCTATCAAACAAGAAATTCTTCATACTCTGAAACTCCCAAATATTGCCCTCACATCTCTTGCAAGGATTGTCGGTCTCCTTTCCTCATCGATTCAGGCCATTTTTCCGGGTCCACTACATTATCGAGCTCTTCCAAGCCTGAAGATTCGCCATCTCCGTAAAGGTCTTGCCTATTCAGACTCCGTTCCTCTAGAACAAGAGTCCAAAATAGAGCTTCAGTTGTGGCTAGACCATTTAGATGCTTGGAATGGCAGAACCATCCTCGCTTCGGCCCCTGATCTTGTGTTAGAATCCAATGCAAGCCTGACAGGTTGGGGCTCCCGGTGTGGTCCGATATCGGGGGTTCATGGTCTCCCCGGGAGTCCCCTCTGCACATCAATTGTTTAGAGGTACTTGCAGGTTCCTTTGCCATCAAAGGCTTTACAAAGAACAGAATCCAATGCTCCATTCTTCTCAGAATGGACAATCTGTCAGAAGTTCGTTACATAAACCACCAAGGTGGAACCAAATCAGAGCCCCTAGCAGAGCTAGCAAAAAGCTTCTGGGAGTTTTGTCTTCTTTGCAAACTGTCGATTCACGCAGAATATTTACCAGGCTCTCTCAACTCCATTGCAAATTGGCACTCTTGTCATCTACACAACTACAGTGACTGGAAACTTTAATTTTCAGTATTAAAACTTCTTTATCACAAATGGGGCCCCTTTCTCATAGATCTCTTGGCATCCCGTCTCAACTGCCAACTTCCCCAGTTTTTCCGTGTGCTTCCAGACCCTCTGGCCTCAGCAACAAATGCTTTCCTTCAAGATGGGTCTCAAATCTTTTGCCAAAAAGGTTTGGTGGTCAGTGTGGTTCCATTTTGGCAATCCCAAGTATGGTTTCCTCCTCTTCTGGAACTGTCAACTGACTTCCCTCTTCTCCTTCCACTTTCCCGGACTGTCTTCTCACTCCGGAAGGACACAGACCTGGATTTATTCTCAACAACTCCCTATCCCTAACAGCCTGGAGGTTTTCGTGGGTTCCCTCTATTATCCAGGTATTTTGGCAGATGCTTCTCAGTATATCAGCAAATCTTAGACCCCAGGCACTACCAAAGCCTGTAGATCTGCCTGGTCTCTTTTGTCTAGCTGGTGTTTGTGAAAATTTGTCAAACCCTTTTCAACAGACACATCTCTCATGCTGAATTTTCTCATGTCACAAGCAGGTGCAGGTAAGGCTTATTGTACAATAAACCTTTATCGTTCTGCTATTTCCATCAATCATAGATACATCATTGGGAAACTGATCGGAGAACATCCACTCATCTGTCGCCTGTTGAAGGGAGTAAAATTCTCTAATCCCTCTATTCCAAAATACATCCGAGTGTGGGATGTCAATTTAGTTTTGCAATTGTTTATTTCATGGGCAACAAATCAACTGATCTGTTTGAAAATGCTTTCAGCCAAGTTGACAATGCTTTTATGTTTAATCTCCATTAAACCTTCATCTGACATTAGAGCTTTAGATATTCCCTCATGTTTTTTTACTCCCACAGGCATTTTATTTAACATCTATAGGCATATGAAAACAAATCTATCTTCATTATTTTACCCTTATTTTCCCTCTCAACCAAATCTATGAGCTTTAATTGTCTGAAAGTTTATGAGAAAAGAACAGCACCTCTCAGAATGTCCTCTCAATCACAACTCTATATCTCTTTCCGAAGACCCCATGTTCCTGTCTCCTCCCCTACCCTTGCCCGGTGGGTCAAATGGGTCATGTCCCTAGCTGGTATTGGCACTGCTATTGCATCTAAAGCCTTTTGGCCAGGTTCCCGTTTAGAGGACATTCTGAGATCTGTGGATTGGTCTAATGATACTACATTTAGAAACTTTCATTGTAAACCTGTTGTAACTCATTCAGCTCTTGTAATCGATATGCTTTAAACACACATAATATGAGCCTCTGGTCT
Organism: Pleurodeles waltl; assembly: GCF_031143425.1. Taxonomy (NCBI): domain Eukaryota; kingdom Metazoa; phylum Chordata; class Amphibia; order Caudata; family Salamandridae; genus Pleurodeles; species Pleurodeles waltl. The sequence goes on along the minus strand of NC_090443.1, from coordinate 121,586,748 downwards.
TGCCATAAAATGTAGATTTTCCTAGTATTTTATGACGGAAAGGCTTAATTTTATTGAAGACACAGAGGCAAGTATTATCCCTCCACAAACATTCTAATACTATGTTTTTTCACACCCCACAGCTGCTTCTACACCAGCTTCCCTATCCACATAGGAAGAAATTGTCTCCCAATCAACCTGCAACATGGCCTACTTTCGAGATGACATTGTCCTGCTCCATGTCTTCTACCTTCAAAGATGATCCCCCTCTTATCCTTTCGATGGTCTTTCTTCAAGACTGTTTTACTTAGATTCTAGCCGTGACTGTTATATGTTTAATTTTTCCAATGTTTATTACTTAATCTTACTTTTCGCTCAAGAAAAGAGGGCTGCTTGCAGTCAAGTTAGGTATAAGACCTTGTGGCTGGTCTCTGATTGGGTCTATATACTCTGTTTTTATCTATACCCATTGGTCTATGTTCCCTGGCCTCATGGGATTTGTAGTTTGTTCTTTTACCTTGACTTCTTCTGATGTGCCAAAATCTTCAATCCCTTCATGCTCAAATTTCTATCACCTCCTCCCTATTAACAGACCTTGGGTTCCTTCTAAACAAAGACAAGACTACTAGTCGAGACTCAATGGATGGAATTCCTCAGGATTTGCATAAATTCTTTAGATGCCACTTTACTTCTTCCTCAGTCCAAAGTCCATGCTATCAAACAAGAAATTCTTCATACTCTGAAACTCCCAAATATTGCCCTCACATCTCTTGCAAGGATTGTCGGTCTCCTTTCCTCATCGATTCAGGCCATTTTTCCGGGTCCACTACATTATCGAGCTCTTCCAAGCCTGAAGATTCGCCATCTCCGCAAAGGTCTTGCCTATTCAGACTCCGTTCCTCTAGAACAAGAGTCCAAAATAGAGCTTCAGTTGTGGCTAGACCATTTAGATGCTTGGAATGGCAGAACCATCCTCGCTTCGGCCCCTGATCTTGTGTTAGAATCCAATGCAAGCCTGACAGGTTGGGGCTCCCGGTGTGGTCCGATATCGGGGGTTCATGGTCTCCCCGGGAGTCCCCTCTGCACATCAATTGTTTAGAGGTACTTGCAGGTTCCTTTGCCATCAAAGGCTTTACAAAGAACAGAATCCAATGCTCCATTCTTCTCAGAATGGACAATCTGTCAGAAGTTCGTTACATAAACCACCAAGGTGGAACCAAATCAGAGCCCCTAGCAGAGCTAGCAAAAAGCTTCTGGGAGTTTTGTCTTCTTCTCAAACTGTCGATTCACGCAGAATATTTACCAGGCTCTCTCAACTCCATTGCAAATTGGCACTCTTGTCATCTACACAACTACAGTGACTGGAAACTTTAATTTTCAGTATTAAAACTTCTTTATCACAAATGGGGCCCCTTTCTCATAGATCTCTTGGCATCCCGTCTCAACTGCCAACTTCCCCAGTTTTTCTGTGTGCTTCCAGACCCTCTGGCCTCAGCAACAAATGCTTTCCTTCAAGATGGGTCTCAAATCTTTTGCAAAAAAGGTTTGGTGGTCAGTGTGGTTCCATTTTGGCAATCCCAAGTATGGTTTCCTCCTCTTCTGGAACTGTCAACTGACTTCCCTCTTCTCCTTCCACTTTCCCGGACTGTCTTCTCACTCCGGAAGGACACAGACCTGGATTTATTCTCAACAACTCCCTATCCCTAACAGCCTGGAGGTTTTCGTGGGTTCCCTCTATTATCCAGGTATTTTGGCAGATGCTTCTCAGTATATCAGCAAATCTTAGACCCCAGGCACTACCAAAGCCTGTAGATCTGCCTGGTCTCTTTTGTCTAGCTGGTGTTTGTGAAAATTTGTCAAACCCTTTTCAACAGATACATCTCTCATACTGAATTTTCTCATGTCACAAGCAGGTGCAGGTAAGGCTTATTGTACAATAAACCTTTATCGTTCTGCTATTTCCATCAATCATAGATACATAATTGGGAAACTGATCGGAGAACATCCACTCATCTGTCGCCTGTTGAAGGGAGTAAAATTCTCTAATCCCTCTAATCCAAAATACATCCGAGTGTGGGATGTCAATTTAGTTTTGCAATTGTTTATTTCATGGGCAACAAATCAACTGATCTGTTTGAAAATGCTTTCAGCCAAGTTGACAATGCTTTTATGTTTAATCTCCATTAAACCTTCATCTGACATTAGAGCTTTAGATATTCCCTCATGTTTTTTTACTCCCACAGGCATTTTATTTAACATCTATAGGCATACGAAAACAAATCTATCTTCATTATTTTACCCTTATTTTCCCTCTCAACCAAATCGATGAGCTTTAATTGTCTGAAAGTTTATGAGAAAAGAACAGCACCTCTCAGAATGTCCTCTCAATCACAACTCTATATCTCTTTCCGAAGACCCCATGTTCCTGTCTCCTCCCCTACCCTTGCCCGGTGGGTCAAATGGGTCATGTCCCTAGCTGGTATTGGCACTGCTATTGCATCTAAAGCCTTTTGGCCAGGTTCCCGTTTAGAGGACATTCTGAGATCTGTGGATTGGTCTAATGATACTAAATTTAGAAACTTTCATTGTAAACCTGTTGTAACTCATTCAGCTCTTGTAATCGATATGCTTTAAACACACATAATATGAGCCTCTGGTCTTGCCATAAAATGTAGATTTTCCTAGTATTTTATGACGGAAAGGCTTAATTTTATTGAAGACACAGAGGCAAGTATTATCCCTCCACAAACATTCTAATACTATGTTTTTTCACACCCCACAGCTGCTTCTACACCAGCTTCCCTATCCACATAGGAAGAAATTGTCTCCCAATCAACCTGCAACATGGCCTACTTTCGAGATGACATTGTCCTGCTCCATGTCTTCTACCTTCAAAGATGATCCCCCTCTTATCCTTTCGATGGTCTTTCTTCAAGACTGTTTTACTTAGATTCTAGCCGTGACTGTTATATGTTTAATTTTTCCAATGTTTATTACTTAAACTTACTTTTCGCTCAAGAAAAGAGGGCTGCTTGCAGTCAAGTTAGGTATAAGACCTTGTGGCTGGTCTCTGATTGGGTCTATATACTCTGTTTTTATCTATACCCATTGGTCTATGTTCCCTGGCCTCATGGGATTTGTAGTTTGTTCTTTTACCTTGACTGCTTCTATTGAATAAAGCAAGATTAGAACAACATAATACACGCCTTCGTGTTTTTAATACAATTAAGACTTTTGGTCATAAAATACTAGGAAAATCTACATCAATGCCGACAAACACTGGTAAAACCAATCAGGACTGGCTTTATGGCAGTGCTACTGGTGCAGATGCACCTGGCACTGATCTTGGTGTTGAGTGATGTGTTTAAAAATAACTTCTAGGTTTAAAAGCATGTCCTTCCTTGTGCATCCAGCATTTTCAGGCAACAATAAAAATTGTCAAGATAACTCTGGCGATTAATGTTACTGCTGGTGAGAGACCAGACTTTTGTCTAGTGACAGTTTTGACTCATCATAAAGTAGCGCAGAGGGTTAATCTGCCTGAGAAAGTGTACCATGCAGATCACAAAACTGTGAGTAGTGCTCTAAAAATGAAATGTATGTCAGAGAGGGACAATGGAAAGATGACGTGCACTGTTGGAGAGTGGTAGTGAGGGAAATCTTGTAGATGGAGGTCTTGGGAGGAAACCAATACATCGGACTTGTTGCAGTGTGTTCATTGTTGTGTGATGTATTTGGATGTACCACCAGAAAAAAGAGATAGATGCACCCAAATACAATACTGATCAGGTGTCAGGAGGTGTCATGCACAGGATCCTATTACCTGTTTTAGGCCACACGTAACTACTTATGCGCTTCTGTAATTACACATGCTCTCCTATTGAAAAAGATTCCTAGTTATGGTTCTTTGGCCACATTTCTTTGAAAGATCACCCAGATTTTCTATTCCTCATAAAGCAATACTCATATAGTCCACATCAAGGGCTACCTAACTTCACATTACTTCAACACAACTTTTCTGTTCTGGACTATTCTTTTAAAATCGTTGATGTCAGGTGTGTTAGTCCAAGTGCTACATTTCAAATGAAAGAAGACTTCAAGTCCCAGCATGGACTGATTTACTGAATGAAACTCCAGGGCTTGAAACGAAGTGCCCCAGAGACAGGACAACAGCTGCATCTTAGTGCTATTGCAAACTTGACATTGTGCGCACAGGATGCAGCCGATTTCTGAGTATTGTGCAATGAGTGCTTTAACTTAGAGATTTGCTGGTGCACGTGTGCGAAGGAGAATACTGAGTGGTAACATTGTCAGTAAGACCAGATTCACAAATTACTCCACACATTGCAGTGGGAAACTGAACTGAGCATAAAAGAGCCCCGTGTAATGGGACTACTTTGGTTTTTGTACCCAATAGAAATGTGGCCCTCAGGTTGAGTCTGTAGCTCATAGTGCTATTATTATCCACCTCAGCATATGAAATACTAGTCCCAGTCTGTGTTTTAGTTCTGGCGTGACAGAGCAGCTTTCGTCTAACCTTACCTGATCATCAGAAAACGAGCTTTTAGAGAGGGGCTTCAGACCCACCCACATGCTGATCTTTCTCTCCACAAGCGTTTGATGAGCAGAAGGTGTTTGCTTCCAATGAAATCGAATGCATTGCACTTTTTGCCTAATCGGAAAGTGTATCTTCAATACCGTAGGCCTTAGCTGGTCATAATGACAAGCCAATGATCACAGGTGATTTGTTTATTCTGAAATTTTACAACATATGCAGCAGGCTTGACTTATTTATTGTCAAAAGTGAACCTTAAAAGTAATTGACATTTAAGGGTGGGTTCCTATTAAGATGTGGTAGAGAATGCACAGGTATTTCATCCTTGATAGGCAAGGGGTTTGTTGCTGGTTATCTCCTCTGGCCAACCATGAAGGGTTAAGGTTTGTAGAGGGATAATCCTTGTTAACATTGTGTATTGTTTTGCCAACTGTAATTGTGTACATCTTTGCACTCGTATAACTGTACGTCCGATCATTACTGTAGGAACGCTTATTCTCTTTTTATTTATGTGTCAGTTCAAATTATAAAATTCATCGGACAACATGTAAAAAATGTTAAAAGAAATATAAAAGTATTACATCCTTAAAAATCAATAAAACTCACAATAAAAACATTCAGATTCGATTATTAAAAAGAATAAATCCTCAATTTTAAAAAGTAAGTTAGCAACTGATGGACATTGGTTAATCAAGAAAGTGACCATTGCAATGATAATGCATGCTCAAAAGTGCAATGGTACAATTTACTGGTCATTGGTTGAGTTGCTTTGACCTTTTAAAGCAAGCTGGGGGGAGGAATTTAGTCACCCCATACACTACCAAAGGGATGAGATCAGTTTTGTAAAACCTCGCTGCTTCCCAATAATATTTAATCCCCAGAGCCAAACAAAAAGGCTTGATCGACTTAAATCGCTCCTGTCTGTACACGGGTGCAAAAAACAATGGGCGACACTTTCACTGCTAACCTTGTGTCATGATCTGTTTTTGGATCAGACCTTTTTTTCGTGAAGGATGATGGGAAGAGAGTCTAATCTAAATTGTCTGTACAGCTTCCAAGAGAGCTGGGTTTTTAGATAATCTAAAAAATCCTCAAATTTTTAGGGACACCTGAGGTTTAACAAGGTTGCAGTTAAGTTCCCTAAAGAGGCTGACTTTACTCTTTTGGTCTGGGCTTGGCACCTGAAGATCTTCTTCACAATAATAGGCACGCTGGACGAGATGCAAGTTGGATTTCACTGGTACTCTCTCAGCCCTAGATTAGCTAAAGACTCATTGATATACCTCAACCATGATGGTTTTAAGGCTTGTGGTCTGGTGAAAACATCTTGAAGGCCTACTCTAAAGTGTGCGAGTTCTTTAGTGCACCAAACTCTGACCCAGTATAGAATAGGTTTCAATGCTGCACGCTCGCTGATTGGTTGTAAGCCTGAATCAAGCAGCAAGGTTAGCAAAGGTGAGCTCCGAGGGTGCAAGATTCTTAACATTGCTGTGTTCTCATAACTCAGCTCCATAGATTGCCACACTAAGTGCTTGAGCTCTACAGCCCTCTAATGTGGGAGAAATTGGATAGGTCATTAACCCTTTGAAGAATTTAGCTATGGTGCCTGGCTTGTGTTTTAACAAGAGCTTGCTATTTGCAATTTGTTCCCCCAAGTGACAAACTAATACCCAAATAGTAAAAGACCCTAACTCTTTTCAGATCCTTTGAAACTAGGCATATACTGCACCCGAGTGGCTTCCTGGAGTTGAATATCATTACTTTGGTATTTTGTGCGGTTATTTTAAGCCATGTTTCCTGCAGCACAGGCCAAACGTCTCTATCAGTATCTGGAGGCCTTTCTGTGCTTTAGATATCAATAGAATATCGTTGCCAAATAATAGTACTGGGACCTTTCGACCTGCAAGAGTAGGTGAGCTGTTCTCGCGGTTGAACAAGAATTCATGGCAGCCGTTAATAAACAGAGAGCATAGTGCTAATATGCCTCCCTGGCGGATCCCTCGTTTGATTTTTTGTCTTCCCCATAAGTTGGCCATTGGGCCGCTGCGGACATGAGCATAATTTCCTGAACGTAGGTATTTGATAATGGTTTATATGTCAGATGGCATAGCCAAGTCTGAAAGGGCTTGCCATTATTTGTCCAGAGGCACAATATCAAAAGCAGCCCGCTGGTCCACGAAAGCTACATACAAGCTGCTCCTTCCCATGGTCACTATCTTCGACCTAATCAATTGAAAATAAAAATTCTAGTCTATTGTATTTATTTCTATCTAACCCCAGCTTGAAATTGACTTACTGTACGTTTTTCAGGCATCCATTCATTTAATTTGTCTAGGATCTGTGTACAAAATATTTTATGTAGGTTGTCAACTAAACTGATTGGGCAATAGTTGCCTGGTTGATTGCAGTATCCTTTTTCAAAAACAGGGACAATCTCTGCAGCCAACCCTGAATCTGGGATTGGGCCTCTCTGTAGAATTGTATTGCACAAAATGTTAATTTATGGTACCCGCATGTCAGGATTAGAATGGTATAGATCAATTGGAATCCTGTTAAAACCTGGAGCCTTCCCAGGTTTCTGGGTCCTAATGGCTGCTGCGGTATCAGCTGCAAAACAACAAGATTGTGCACAGTATATTTGGAGTTTTGGGTAGTAAGTAAATCACGATTAGATGAGAGGGATAAATCAGGGGACTCAGAGGGATAAAGGTCTCCAAAATGGGTCTCCCAATCGCTTGGTAAAAGATGTGTCCCTGGCCTATTGTATACACTTTTGTCTTCCTGTGAAACTAGATGTCCAAAAAGTTTGGAACGGTTGTTTTTGGCTGCGTCAAGTAGCTTCTCCATGGATGCAACCTCCCATGTCTTTTTAGGTACCCGCATGGCTTTTCTATATGAAGAGCTTGTTTTTGTTAACTCGGCTCTATCACCCACTTTAATATCATTTAAGAGGCTCAGGCCCTCATTACAACATTGGCGGTAAAAGGCGTTTATCGCCGTGCAGAAGACCGCCAAAAGACCGCCGCGGCCGTGGAATTCCGCCACAGCTATTATGACCCACATCTCGGAAACCGCCGAAACTCAGACACCCACACAAGACCGCCACACCAAAGGTCAGTGATAAACTGGCGAAAACAATTCCTCCACCGTCACGCCAACAGAAACACGCCCATACTATCACGACACACGAATCCACGCGGCGGCCCTTCAACCGCGGTATTCCATTGGCGGTACACACCGCCACGCTCAAAATACACACACATCTACAAAACACCGCCACATTGGACAAATCGAAATACACACACCTGTTACACATACAAACACCACTCCCACACACCCAACACAATATAAAACACACACCCACCTCACCCACAAACCCCTACGACCAAAATTTAGAGACGAAGGCCAGATAGATAGAGAGCACAGCAACTGAGAGCCCCACCACACAGAGGCACACAACACCATCATCCATACAACATTACACGCACAATATACCACACACCACTACACATCACCACATCCATCAACACTTACATCACCCCACACATCACACACACCACCTCATGTCACGCCAAAGACACCCCCGGTTTTCCGAGGAGGAGCTCAGGGTCATGGTGGAGGAAATCCTACGGGTAGAGCCACAGCTATTTGGCTCACAGGTGCAGCACACATCCATAGCCAGGAAGATGGAGCTATGGCAAAGAATCGTCGACAGGGTCAACGCTGTGGGACAGCATCCAAGAAATCGGGAGGACATCAGGAAGAGGTGGAACGACCTACGGGGGAAGGTGCGTTCTGTGGTATCCAGGCACAACATTGCGGTACAGCGGACTGGCGGCGGACCCCCACCTCCTCCCCCACAACTAACAACATGGGAGGAGCAAGTCTTGACCATCATGCATCCAGAGGGACTCGGAGGAGTCGGTGGAGGAATGGACACTGGTAAGTTCAATCTCAACTATTATATCCCCCACCCTACCTGCATGCCATCACACACCCCACCCTCACCCCCTCCCCTATCACTCCAACTCCTCACTAATGTTCTCATAACACAAACCACCCATCCCAACACCAAGCCCCACATGCAAAAACAAAGCATGGTCAGCCCTCACCAAAGCATGCTCACTGCACATACCCATAACAACCCCCTAAACATCATCACACAAACCCACACACAGGAATGCTTGCACTGGGGTACACAAACACCCACCCATTGCACACCATTACTCACACACATGCACTAATCATGCTGTTATATCCATGCAGGACCACTACGGAACGTCACCACACCGGAGGGTCCAGACATCTCCACTCCACCCACAGAAGAGGCCCCCAGTGACGACAGCAGCTCTGCCCTACTGGATCCTGATGACCAGCCCGGATCATCGGCGGCCTCGGGACAGTCGGTTCCCCTTGCACAGGCACAGCCCAACACTGACCTTCCACCCTCTGGTAACACCAGCACAGCACCCACCCAGCGGGCCCATACCTCCCTACCCAGGACACGTCAATCAGCGCTGTGTCCACCACTACAGGGAACCCAGGAGAACCCACCACCCCAGCAACAACAGGGACCTGGGGGCTGTGGTAGTAGGCACACGGTCCAGGGGACAGAGGCACAGGAACACAGGGGAACTGGAAGGGCTGCTGTGCGACAGGGTGCGGACAGGCCAAGGGAACCCACTCTCCACGAGGCACTCTCCTCCATCATGGGAGCATACCACCACTCCCAGGAGACGATGGCCACGGTACTGGCCAAGCTTCAGGAGACCCAGCGCCTGCAGGACGAACTGTTTTTGGGGTTCAGGGAGGAGCTCAGAACCATCAGCTCCGCCCTGGGCACCATCGTAGGGGTGCAGGACAGGACGCCCCGCCACAGGAACACCACACCAGCACCCCACCCCCTGCAGACGGACAACCACCCCGCAAACGGTCCCTGAGATCCAGGAACAGGACAGAGCAAGATGGCAAGACCCCTGCCAGGAAATGAGATCACCCTGATTGTCCTCCCACTGTCCCACTTTGTTACCCTGTCCCGATTGGAAGTGCCCCATCTCCACTTCCTATGCCCATATGGGCAGTGCACATGTGTGACTAATGGACTGGACTCTGCCATGGACATTCCTCTACTGTCCCCCATCACCATATCTCTAACCCCCTCCATTTTTGAACACTGAAATAAACACCCTTGAACCACAAAACAATCTGGAGTCAGTCTGTGATTTGGTAAATATGTATAATCAATGACAGTGTCAACATGCTTTCCGATTTTATAGCCAACATACCTATGTCACACATCACAAGTCCTTGAAGGATGCAAGCAGATGACACACGTTGCTAACCACACCTGTGAAACCATAATGGAAAGGTACAACTCAGTGACCAAATACTGCTATGAAATGACAGACAGGATAGAGGTAGAAGTGTGAAAGTGAATGTAATGTAAAAAAAAGAAAACTGTTCTCACCTGTGTGTTACTGGAAATATTGCCGTATGACTGACCCTGTTGTCTATGTCTTCTTCCTCAGCATCCTCCTCATCACTGTCCACAGGCACCACAGGCTCCACAGCTGCCACAACACCGCCATCTGGACCATCCTCCTGCAGAAAAGGCACCTGGCGTCGCAAAGCAAGATTGTGAAGCATCGAGCAGGCGATGAGGATCTGGCACACCTTCCTTGGTGAGTAGAATAGGGAACCACCTGTCATATGGAGGCACCTGAACCTGGCCTTCAGGAGGCCGAAGGTGCGTTCGATCACCCTCCTAGTCCGCCCATGGGCCTCATTGTAGAGTTCCTCTGCCCTGGTCCTGGGATTCCTCACTGGGGTCAATAGCCAGGACAGGTTGGGGTAACCAGGGTCCCCTAATAGCCACACCCGGTGCCTCTGGAGTTGACCCATCATATAAGGGATGCTGCTATTACGCAGGATGTAGGCGTCATGCACTGATCCAGGGAACATAGCATTTACCTGCGAGATGTACTGGTCTGCCAAACATACCATCTGTACATTCATGGAATGATAACTCTTCCTGTTCCTGTACACCTGTTCACTCCTGTGGGGGGGGGACCAGAGCTACATGGGTGCCATCAATAGCACCTATGATGTTGGGGATATGTCCAAGGGCATAGAAGTCACCTTTCACTGTAGGCAAATCCTCCACCTGAGGGAAAACTATGTAGCTCCTTACGTGTTTCAGCTGGGCAGACAACACTCTGGACAACACATTGGAAAACATAGGCTGGGACATCCCTGATGCCATGGCCACTGTTTTCTGAAATGACCCACTTGCAAGGAAATGGAGCACTGACAGCACCTGCACTTGAGGGGGAATTCCTGTGGGATGGCGGATTGGTGACATCAGGTCTGGCTCCAACTGGGTACATAGTTCCTGGATAGTGGCACGGTCAAACCTGTAGGTGATGAGTAAATGTCGCTCCTCCATTGTCAACAGGTCCACCAGCGGTCGGTACACCGGAGGATTTCGCCATCTTCTCAAATGTCCAAGCTGACGGTGCCTAGGAAGGACAACAGCGACCACAGAGTCAACAAAATCCCAGGTATGTAGCCACAGATACACAGAACACGACACCAAAGACAAACATTCTTCTTGTATGTGTGTCGAGTGTAGGCCCAGGTATGTGTGATGCAGTTGCAAATCAAGCCATGTGGACCCCTGAAATGGCGGCTGCCTGACCTCTAAACTGGGACAGTGGGATGTGAGGTAACTGCGCTGGCGTTGTACACCTTCGCATATGGTGGTCGTAGACGGCGGCGCAATGCTGCATTGGTTAACATTGGACCCTATGTGTCCCAGGAGCCAATGATGAAGTGCGCCGGCGGTGATGATACGCACCGCCGCGGACGTCACCACCGCGGACGTGACCGCCATTTTCTATCTGTTCAATCACTTGATACCTGATCTTCGACAGGAGAGGACCTACACTGCAAGTGCTGCTGTGGCCTCCGTCTGGAAGAGACAATGGCTGCTGCGTCTGGGGAAAGGGCCCCTGCCTTCACTGCTCAGGAGTTTGAGAAGCTAGTCGACGGGGTCCTCCCCCAGTACACGCTACTCTACGGTCCTCCAGACCAACAGGTAAGTACACAGGGAGCACGTTGTATGGGCTATGCCTGGGTGGAGAGGGCTGGTTGTAAGAGGGAAGGGGGAAGAGTGCAGTGAACATGAAGGACTGTGAATGCATGTGCCACATGGCAAGGGCAGGGATGGGGCCCACTCACTTCAACGGTGCTCTTGCTAATGACTTCTCTTCTTCCTCTGTGCATGTCATGTAGGTCAGCGCCCACCAGAAGAAGGACATTTGGCGTGCCATCGCCAAGGACGTCCGGACCCTGGGGGTCCACCAGAGACGGGGCACCCACTGCCGGAAAAGATGGGAGGACATTCGCCGCTGGAGCAAGAAGAAGGCGGAGGCTCAGCTGGGGATGGCCTCCCAATGTGGGAGGGGTGCCCGTCGCCCCATAACCCCCCTGATGTTCCGGATCCTGGCGGTGGCCTACCCTGAGTTGGATGGGCGCTTGAGGGCATCACAGCAGACACAAGGGGGTGAGTACACAATCATTCTGGGGACTTTGCGTGCAATTGAGAGGTCTAGGTGTGGGAGAAGGGCTGTGGGTTTCCCTAGGCCAGGGCGACTTCCATAGGCTAGGCCCCTCTGTAATGCAGGCCATGTGGCACTCCACCCCACCGCAGTAGAGTGCCAAGTACAGGTATACATGCACCTGTGGCTTCCATGTGTGCAGATGTCCACCATAGCCATGTAGGCCAGATCCCAGGAATTGCATCTGTAGAGGTCAGGAGCACGGCATAGTGCAGGGGGCTGCTGTGTCTGTGTTGTCCGCCAACTGTAGCGGTATGCCATGCACTCAACCTGTCTTTCTTCTGTCGCCCCCCCGCCTTTTTCTGCTCTCCCTGTTCTTTTGTGCATCAGCATCATCAGGCAGAGGTACAGTGGCACCCGAGCACGAGGGAGCTGCATCCCACATGGCCATGGAGGGCCACACCACGGACTCAGAATGCACCAGTGGGACGGAGGGCGAGGGGAGCTTCACGTCGGGCACCGGATCACCAAACAGCGACACGGACTCGTCCGCCGATGGGAGCTCCCTTGTGGTGCCGGCACCATCTGTCCCCCCCACTTCTACAGGTACAGCCGCCACCTCCCCTACCAGCACCGCCCTCCCAGCAGCCCCTCAGCGTTCGCCCCGTGCCCGCTCACCCAGGAGGGTGGGCATCACCTTTGCCCCAGGCACCTCAGGCCCTGCCCCTGTCACCCCTGTTGCCCTCAGTGAGGAGGCCATTGACCTCCTCAGGTCACTCACTGTTGGGCAGTCTACCATTGTGAATGCCATCCAAGGTGTAGAAAGGGAGTTGCAACACAGTAATGCATTCCTGGAGGGCATTCATTCTGGTCAGGCTGCTCTTCATCGAACCCTGCAATCTTTGGCCTCAGCACTGATGGCAGCCATTGTCCCTGTGTCTAGCCTCCCCCCTCCAACTTCCTCCACCCAGACCCAGTCCCCTGTACCCCAGCCTATCCCAAGCACACCAACAGACAAGCATGCACACACCTCAACACACAAAAGTAGCTCAGGCAAACATAGGCACCACACATCCCACAGGCACTCACACAAGCATCAGACACATACAGACACAGCAACATCCACTGCCTCCACTGTGTCCCCCTCCTCATCGTCTCCCTCCTCCCTCCCAGTGTCGTCTACACTCTCACCTGCATGCACTACATCTACAGGCACTAGGACTCGCACCAGAACACCCAGCACCACACCCCGCTCACCTGCACTCACCACCCCCACTCGCATTTACACGTCCCATGTGTCCTCTCCCAGTGTGTCTGTGACGCCCCCTCCCAAGGTACACAAACGCGGGCACCCACACACCCAACATCCATCCACCTCACGACACCCTCCAGTACCTGCACCTGCACCCAAAACACCTAAAGTGACACCTCCTACAACAACCTCCTCTTCCTCCACTCCCAGACCCCCTCCAGCGACCCATCCCAGTGTTCGTCATAAACTCTCCCTCAGCAACGTTGACCTCTTTGCCCCCACCCCTCCAATTCATAGGTCCCGTAGTAGCGCCTCAGCCAAAAAAACTCCAGTACCAGTGGTGCGTGTTACAGGTGTGTGGAGTGCACCGGCCACCAGGGCAGGCAGTGTGACACAGAGCCAAAGCACTGCCAGTCCACCCCCTGTAAAGCATCTGAAGTTGGAAAGTGGCCGACGGGACAGGGTGAAGACTCCGGGCTGTAAAACTGCTCACAGGGGTCCCAGGGGGATTGCAGAGTCAGCTGTGACTCCTCCAAAGGTGGTGAAGGGCCAGAGGAAGTCTGCACAGTCTGGTGAGGACAGCACGGCGGAGAAGGGCGCCATCCTCCCTGGCGGCCGGGACGCCATCGCCAGCACCGTCGTCACTGGTCAGGAGAACAACACCAGAGTCATTGCCCAGGAGGGCACAAGTATCGTCACTGGTCAGGAGACCACCGCCAGAGTCATTGCCCAGGAGGGCACAAGTATCGTCACTGGTCAGGAGACCACCGCCAGAGTCAGTGCCCAGGAGGGCCCTGGCTGCCACAGCCCCGCTGGAAAATGAGGGACCGTCATGCCACACACCAATGCACAGATCAGAACCCGCCATGGCAAAGCCCCGCTGAACAAGGGAATCACCGCCATGTTGAAGACCGCTGAACAGGGCACAGCACCGCTGAACAGGGCAGAGAACCGCTGAACAGATCAGAGACTGCCATGGCAAAGCCCCGCTGAACAAGGGAATCACCGCCATGGTGAAGACCGCTGAACAGGGCAGAGAACCACTGAACAGATCAGAGACCGCCATGGCAAAGCCCCGCTGAACAAGGGAATCACCGCCATGGTGAAGACCGCTGAACAGGGCAGAGAACCGCTGAACAGATCAGAGACCGCCATGGCAAAGCCCCGCTGAACAAGGGAATCACCGCCATGGTGAAGACCGCTGAACAGGGCACAGCACCGCTGAACAGGGCAGAGAACCTCTGAACAGATCAGAGACCGCCATGGCAAAGCCCCGCTGAACAAGGGAATCACCACCATGGTGAAGAGCGCTGAACAGGGCACAGCACCGCTGAACAGGGCAGAGAACCGCTGAACAGATCAGAGACCGGCATGGCAATGCACCGCTGAACAAGGGAATCACCGCCACATCAAGCATTGTTTTCCCATGTACAGCTGGGACTGTGACGGTACAGGGACCGTCACGGGGAGCTAAATGCAGTGTGGGCACCATTCCCCGTCCAGAACCAGTGGAGACTGTCATCCACTTGAGAGACTGTGGCTTTGCACTCCGCAGGATGGTACAGTGGGCAAACCACCCACTGTAGTGACTTGAGAGACTGTGGCTTTGCACTCCCCAGGATGGTACAGTGGGCAACCCACCCACTTGTGAGGCTTGAGAGACTGTGGCTTTGCACTCCCCAGGATGGTACAGTGGGCAACCCACCCACTTGTGAGACTTGAGAGACTGTGGCTTTGCACTCCCCAGGATGGTACAGTGGGCAAACCACCCACTGTAGAGACTTGAGAGACTGTGGCTTTGCACTCCCCAGGATGGTACAGTGGGCAACCCACCCACTGAGGTGACTTGAGAGACTGTGGCTTTGCATTCTCCAGGATACATCAATGGGCATGGAGCCCCGTCGTGGATCTGGCGTGGTGCTGTAATCCGGCTGAGGTGCCCCCCCTTCCCTTCCCCCTGAGGTGCCTGTTGTATTTCTATCTGATGCCCCAGCAGTGTTCTCTCCGTTTGTGGACAGGTATCTATTGTGGGACTCGCCCATGCATTTTTGGACCGGTGGTGCACGGACATTGATATGTGCATACCTGCACTGCTTTTCGTAATGTATATACTTTTGATTGTGTATATATTTATATCTGTATATATTTGGTAACTGTATTTTGATACATTACAATTTATCGCCTGATTTCCTTTGGTCTTTGCATTCTTCCGGGGGGGTTGTGGGTTGTTACTGTGATGTTTTGACATGCATAGCTGTGTGTGTTATAATGTGCGAGGGTGGGGGTGGGGGTGTTTCGTGTGTGTCCCCCTTACTTTTGCCTTTCCTCCCCTATGTCGTAGGTGTAGTACTCACCGTTGTCTTCGCCGCCGCCGTTGCTGGTGTTCATAAATGAGCAGGAAGACAAGGGCAGGTAGGATTTGTAATTCCGGCTCCATGGTGTCCTCCTTCCTCGTGGAGTGTGTTAAGGTGAGCGTTTTCCCATTGCAAAAGCTGTTTTTATCCACGGTGAATCCGCCCCGGAAAAGGTGCCGGATTGGCGGGTTGCGATACTGTGGGCGGTACATTGTCTTCCGCCTGTCTGTTGGCGGTGACCGCCGCACTGCTTGTCTGTACCGCCATGGCGGTCGGAGTGTTAAAGTGGCTGTCTATGTTGGCGGTTTCCGCCACAGTCATAATTCCCTTTTTTTGTCCGCCGGCCTGTTTGCGGTGTTACCACACCTTTAACACCGTTCCCCAGGGTTGTAATGACCCCCTCAGTTTTTTGGAAATGCAGTTTGAATCGAACCACTTATGGGATTTCATGTGTACCACTCTCCCAGTGCTCGATTTCATGAAAAACCTCCTAATCACTTTGATTAGTACTCCATGAATCCCAAGAATGGAATTAGGGGAATTCAGATGTGTTTTAAAAAAGTCAAGTGCCAAGGACGAGCATGCCGGGATGGGTTTTCATGTGTTTTCATTAGACACTATAGCAGCCCATTTAATGTTCTTCATGTTATTTGTCATGGTTAGGTTCCCATTTCCCTCTGGTGGTCCCATAGCTAAATTGCTAGTTAATGGGCCTTCCAAAAGGAAAATTATGGTATCGTGGTGACTTTCATCCCAAGGGACCACATAAAAATCAACCAACTTGTTCCACAACACAAGAATAACAAATAGTCACCAAGATTTCTATAGGTTCCACTTTTAAAACTTGGGATGAGTTTACTGCCTGATAGTAAACGACTGTTGCATACTCGAAGGCCATGTGACAATCTGATGTTGATGATTTGGTAAGCAGGCATTGAGAGGCACTTGACAGGGCTGGCATCGACTTCCCGTATGCCACAGAAACCATCCTCATTTCTAGCTAAATCGGCAGTGAGTGGAGAAGGTTCAAAGCAAACATTAAATTAAAATCTCCTCCCAATATAATTGTGAACTCTTTCTTGTGTGACTTCAGGCACGCTAAGTATCTTATGGTGGGGGACTCTAAACAATTGTTCAATGATCTATTGTAAATGTTAGGAAGCAATACATATTTTACCATTATGTAAAATAAGTGTAAGGATAAGTATGTCCAGGTATGAGGTAGGGATCCCCTTTACTGAGCACTGGAGAGAAGTGTGCATAAACCCACTAGTGCCTGATCTGCCAGAGAATTATTAGCCATAACTTGGAAGCTTCTGAAGTTGGGTTTGAGGACACAAGTGGTCATCCATGTCTCTTGGAAGACACAAATATCAAAAGTATCAATGAATATGCTCCAGTCATTGTCAACACTCATGTTTTTAGTCCATCGATTTTCCACGAAACAATCATAATGTTCCTTCGGTGAGATTCTGCTGCTGATTTAGCAGGTTCTGAGGTACAGTTTGGATACTTTGATCATAAGGAGCTTAGCCATGGGGGCATGAAAAGTTTTAATATGGGGAGCAGAAGAGTAAGAAACTATTTAAATGTTTCTGCCTTCTCTAATTACGCCCCTTTGTGAGCTGTCGCCATATGAGTATCTTGGCATTCTTCAGTTTTTGTACAAGGTTTTTAGTTTTGTTAGGAGAACAGCATGAGGGAGAGGAGGGTCACAATGGCTGAATGCAGAAGCGTTGGTATTATGAGGCATAGTTAAGGGTAGTATAGGTCTCTCCCGACAGGGCAATGGATGGTCTGTACCTGCGGGGTTAATTTCCTGTTGGGCCCCTGTTTGGTTGTGTAGATTTGCTCGTGCTGTGGTAAACCACAATACCCATTAGTTTGGTTACAATATTTTTTAGATATTTTATTTCAGCCTACAGATCTGAAGCTGGGGCAATCAATGCCCCCGTTTGTGGGGCCCATCGGGGTACTCTTGCCCCAGACAAACAGTTTGAGTCCTGCAAGAAGACTGTATGGGACCCCGGTCTATAGAATGTTCTAAAGGCTCAAGCAGGACATATCTGTTACTGCAAACAACCTGTGGTAACAGTATGGAAGGGGTGGCAGGAGGTGAATGTGCTTTGTAAAATTAGAGGAAGGTCTCCTCTTCTTCTCAAAAATGTTTGGCAGCTTTTTTGTTTGTTGGCTGGCCCCAGAGATCGGCACAGTCTCACCCCCAGCAAAGTCTCCACCTCCTCTGTTGGGTTGTTGATACCAGTTACCTCGAACTTATCAGCAGCATGCATCACTTGCCTCCTGTGCCTTTCTTCCTCCATGAGGGCTCAAGGTAGCTTTTCTCTGCCCCATCATGAACATAATTTAGGATCAAATTTCCACCTGCTGGCGATGCAATATTTAAATTCAGGCACTCACACCACTAACTTACATCGCTCTTTATCAATACTGGATGTCCATACAGTGTAAAGGAATTAATGAGGAATACAGTTTGAACTCCATGTTTGCCTGATCCCTTCTGGTGTTATGAGGTGGGCCAACCACTGACAGCAACGTTTGGAAGAACAGGGCCAAGAGAGGGGCCCAACCTCCTCCTGATGTTGACGGGAGAAGTTTTTGGCCCGGCCTTCAGCTGGGCATGTGCTCAGACGCCTCCAGTGCTGCAGGAGTCCCAGGTCTGTTTTATGCACCCACCTGGCACTGATGAGAGTCAGTTGCACCCTCAGGGAATCGTGGGGAATGTATTTTGTGCCCCGCCAGGCAGTAGATGCGTCCGGCATCATGGGCGTACCCGGTTTGCTTTAGGCACCTGCCTGACTCTGAGGAGAATCAGATGCAGCCACTGGGAATCGTGGGGAATTGTGTTTGTGCCCCCACCAGGCAGTAGACACTTATTCTCAGTACAACAAACTTCAGTTGCTTACAACAACAAGGCAACGACAAAGGCAATTAGCCTCAGTGGTTTATTGTGAAAAGTTGTGTCTAATGCCATAGCCTGATCTGTTTATAATGAAAATGATGATGAAGACAGTAGGCTTGACTTATTTATTTTGAGAAGTGCATGTAAAAGCCAATAGTTGCCGGTGCAAGTCATCTGCACTCGTTTTTGGGGACCATTCACTTTTCCTCATCAGACACTGACAGTGAGCATGAGATGGAAAACCAAGCAAAAGGGACAAAAGTAGGATGGGGTTAGATGGAAACCCCGTTACAAAGGGAGAAAGCAGGAACCTGCAAAAGTGAGGTATGAACGGTCAGGTAGTGCCTGGGAGTAGTTTAAAGATGCCCAACATTTAATAGCACCGCCTGTGACCTCTGAGCCAAGCTTTGGACACCTCCCTGCCTCGACTGGAAACCTCGACCTGCAAGTGACACCCACATCCCTGTGTCCAGGACGCGACCACATTCTCTTTTACAAATTAGGCAGATTATTAATGCGCTGTGTTAACCCATTACAACAGGAATTCTGTTACTTGGAAGCTCACAAATTACCATGGCAAGCACTGTTTTGGTGTTGGGTTACCCCTCCAACAGTCCCTGGGAGCCGTAAATATGCATTCAAATAATCTTCATTAGTCCCTTATAGGAGGAGCTGTACTTTGTTTGGATGTAATTTTGTACCTATTTATAATGGTATGACTATATGCCTGATCACTGCCTTTTGGGAAAGCCCATAGGCTCTATACAGTTGGCTTGAGCTGGTAATGTTCACATAGCAAAGATTAAGGCTTCAGGCAAGATTGGTGTATTGTGAAAAGTCATGTCAGATGTCACAGGTCTGCTCTGTTTATTATTAAACTGAGGGCCAACATGGCAAACCTGACTTATTATATTTGAAATGCATATGTTAAAAGCAAGTTATTGTATATACACTATGGTCAATACCATTTCAAGATGCCCCCTCGACGCTATATTGCAATTATTACTACAATTGCTAATTAGGGCAGTGTTATTTTTCTTTATTCTAGGTTTATTTATTTTCATTTATCTTGTATGTGAGTAGTAAGAGGCATGTTGACTGTGTGCTTTTAATCGTGTTGTGTAGGCGGGTGAATGCAAGAATGAGTCAGTGGGTGGATGAATGGTTGTTGAGTGCAAGGATGAGTGACAGAGAGCACGAATGAGTGACTAAGTCATCGATGAACCAGACCTATAGCTTTTTATGTCCACTAACACACAACATTATTCAGTGCTTTATCTGGGGTCAACCAAGGACTCGTGTTTTTATTCTGATCCTCCCAGCCTCGACTGGAAGCCTCGACCTGCAAGTTGCACACACTTCACTTACGCTCAGGCCACGACCACATTCTTAATTTGCCAGAACCGACAGTGCTGATATGTTTATTAAGCATTCGTGAGCATAGGGTGCAGTGACTGCTCGACTGCAGATATGTTTTGGGAAATACATTAGATGGCATTACTCAGTTTCCGAAACTGCACGGAGAGCCTGGCACGTATTCTCTTCGCTGACAAGCATTTCACAAGAGTGCGGTTGTATGCCAGGCGCCATTGTTTCCTCCTTCACCGACATAAACACATGCGATGACGATTAACCCAAGGCGATTCCGAATCCTACGGATGCCAAGAATGCTGGGAGCCCACATCTATGATTAAGCGCTGTCTCCATTTTAACTTGTTGTAAATGTATCTTTCAGATAATGATAGCTTTTAATTAACCGACAAAAGAAATACCGAAATGGTACATTGTATATTCGATATCACTACACTTAGGTACAGTCGTGTACATAAAACATGCCTGAACAAAGCGTACACTAGACCAACCAGGTTACTTATGGAACATATCAGCTACTCGGAAGGGTGTCCCGGCGCTAGGAAATACTGCTTACCGTAGCGACCAAATGAAGAAAGCCCCTCAAAATGCCAACTCAAATAGCCAGATTTTAAAGCTTATCCTAAATAATGTCTCAGACCCAATCTTCCGCAGGTGGAGTGGGGGCTGATTCCTGGCACAACTTACCCAAATTGGTGAATGATGCACCAATCCATTTTTTACGCCTCATCCTGTGGGGACCTGCAATAAGAGAGATTTGCCCAGGCAGTAACGCTGTAATCTCGCGGCGAGATGGTGAGGAACTGACCCATGGAAACTCAATGGCCTATGGTCAAGGCTTTTAACTGAACCCTATCCTTGATGGGTAACCAGGAGGATTTTCAGATGAGGAGAAATGGACACCTGTTGGGGGAATCCACAGTCTCTTAAGTAAACACCCATGCACACATAGGTACAGGATATTAGCGTAATCAAGGCGTGACATGAATATCACATGAATCTCATTTCTTTGAGCCTGAAAAGTGAGCAGTCACACTAAATGTTTTAGTGATCTCAACAGCACAAAACAAGATCCTACTTCCGCAGAGATTTAAGAGCGCATAGATAATTTTGAATCAATCTTAACTCCCAGATTCCATGTCAAAGATTCCACTAGAATGGCCAGAGGTGCCACATAGATGTTAAAGAGAGTAGGGCTCAATGATTAGATCACTGCAGTTACTTTTCATTTAGGCGGTATGTGCACTTCGATCCTGTAATCTCCACAAAGAGGACACAGCTGGGTGGAAAACATGAGGCCAAATATTTTTACCTCTCTGGGTAGGGAGTATCACTAGTGCAGCTGGTGCAGTTGCATGGGGGCCTAGGGGTATGAAGGGGAACCATGCACCCAGGATTGGACTGGGAGAAAAAAATAGGCCGAACCACTGACATAAAAGCAACCCCCACTATCCACCCAGATAGATAAAAAAGTGGCCCAACTTTGCAGATCAGACCAGTTTTAAAGTTTTTAAGACACAATGTATGAGTATTTTGCACTGTATGGGAGACTGCATGCATTTGTGTTTGTTGCAGGTAATGTTTGTTTTAATATCGGAGAAATCAACAATAAAAAACGCCCCTCCTGACCATAAAGCAGGACCATAAACTGATCTGCGAGACAAGCCCATCGGGCACTGCCTGACTGCTCTATAGGCCACTCCGGTCTCACTGGCCCCCTAATTATAGGTGTCTTTTAATATTCAGCCAGTGGCAGTCTTATGCTCTCACACAACACCAGGACTCTTGAAGGTGAGTTGTATATAATTTTATTCTTGACAGAACTCCAGTGCAGCCATCCCTCAGCCAGTCAGTGGTTAACTGCTGACTTCTGAACGCAAGCTCATCACAGCCTTCACACAATCTGGAACATAGAACCTAGAATGGACACAATATTCCAGTCTATTTAAATATCCAGCTCATAACAGGCAGGAAGCTAATTTTCCGGCTTCCATTGCAGCTAGTAGCACCCTTGTTGCACTACATGACTATCACTTGAGACCAGGCGCAGCTCCTCCGCTATGGCAGAGTAGTGTCGCCACCCAGCAGGAGGAGCTGCAAAATGAAAAATTTTAATGATAATAAACAGTTTTTATTATTGTTTTTATTTTTCGGCCCTTATACCAAAGAATAATCCTTTTTAAAAGACTGCACTTGCGATTTGTAAGCATGTCTCACAGGTGACTGAGGATGACGTTCGTCCAAGGCCTCCTTCCAAGGAGGGGACTTCTCAATCTACCTCTGGCACAGTATCAAAATAAAAAAAAACAATTTACAGAACAGTCATGAAAATAATACTATGGAAATAAAACACACATTAAGGAATGTAGAAATGTATTTAAGGATCTATGCATTTTTTAACCATTATTTTTTAAACCTGTTAGGCATGACTAATTACGTAACTGTCATTATTTGTGAACATTTTTAAAAAGTGATTTGGTACATCAGAACTGGGATCATTGTTTGTTTCTCTCTGCTGGCTGACATGGCCGCCTGGCTACAACATCACTGTACAAAACAAACATTGGCAACGCCAATGAGTCTGGATTTGACCACCAGCCTTTTGCTTTGACAACACTTGCTTTATTTTGTCCTGATTTGTATTACAAAATGAAAGTCCTGGATTAGCTGCTGGGCCCTCATCAGTCTATAGAAAAACTTTGGCTAAAAGCAAAAATATATGTGTTTGTGCTCAAAAAGTGCACATTGCCGTAGTAGTTCCTGACACTTAAATGAACTTTTTGTGTGAATGTGCTTTTTGTGAAAGGGCAAAATGTCATCACTCACAGTGAAGTTAGTCCGTGACTGAAGCGGGCTGATACATTGTCATATGCTGTATACTATAGCGGCCGGAATTTAAAATATGATTGACACAATAGTAGAGCATTCAACAGGGGCGCCTCCTGTCCTCTAGGGTGGAGGAGCGTTGGCCCCCTACCCCCCTGCCAGCAACGACAGCAAAACCTTTACCAGAAAGGGGCCATGGGAGTGACGAGCAGTGCCCTCACTGCGCATGTATGTTTGTCTGGCGTTCTCGGGCCAGCCGAACACACATGTGCAATAGACTCTCTCCAGCCCAGCAAAACAGTTGCCAGGCTGGAGAGAGCATGCACAGGCTCCCAGTCTGCCTTGGAGTGCCCTGGCTTTGCACTCCAAGCCAATCCTAACTCTGCTCTAAGCAGAGACAGAATTGGCCACGGGCAGGCTGGGCGACGAAGCAGAGGAGCGGAGCGGCGCAGCAGCATTCAGGTAATGTTTTTTTTAATTATTAATTAAATGTTTATTCCACCACACCCCCCATGCGCCTCCCGGCTCCTTCTGCACTCTGCGAGCCGTGACTGCCATTCAATGACGAAGGCTGACTTTATGTCCCTGTAAGTAATTATATTATTCACATACTGTTAGTACAATCTAAAAGTCTTGGCTAACTCCAGACCGGAAGGTAAATAAAGTCATACATAGAAATGCAGAAAGAATACTTTTTGACTTTCTTTTACTTTAGGTAAATCACATATATGTTTTACTTATATCAAAAGGCAATTGGGCTTAGAAATTTAATTACTCAAAGTTACATTTTTAAGAAAATAGGTGATACTAGTAAATATAATGCACTGGGGTGATTGTTTTAATACTTGTGATCCCCACTGTTCCATTTTTAACAGCATAGCGCTTAAGTACCTCCTCAATCCACTGTTAACATTGGATGCTCACAAAGGAATGAAGTGCAACTAATGAGCATTTCCATCTACAGTTAAGAGAGAGAGCAACACTCTCATGGCCTACAGCCAGAGGTGAAGAGGGCGACAGGGAGGATTAAAACAGCCTTTGCTGCCACATTGTGTTTCTGGGAAAGGATACATTTGCTGCACATCAGAACAGCAACTGTGGTGGGGAGGGGGAGTATGGGCAATGGCAGATCGCTCTTAAAGGTGAGGTGTCCCTGCCCTCCTTGTTCACTGACCCTTGTTTACCACTAGCGAGTAACAGCATCTTATTTATTATTGGTAAGATAAAACGTCCCTTGGCTGAGTATCAGCCTACCTGAGGCAGGGAATGTGTATCATCGCTGGTCCAGGTGCATAGAGGAGCCTGAACCAGCGAGGCAGTTGCAAGACAGGTTTTCCAGGGCCGATGAAATTCCAGCCCTGGCCTCATGGGTGTGACACGCCCCAGTGCCACCCCATCAGCTACACTCTGCAGCGTCACCCACATGTGCAGCCCCAGGCACTTCAGTCTTAAGGCTTGCAGTGCCCATGGCTAAGGGTCACATCACCCTCTTCTATCTTGCCAGAAGGTGGGAATTTGGTCTGGAGCCTCATTGACATCCTCACACTGTGACAAGTCGGGACAGGGTGGAGTGAAAAAGCAAGAAGCTTAAGGCATCAGTATGCACATCACGGTGCAAGCTCCAGTTTTCGCGCTTCAGTGCTTGAGGAAGGAGTAAGGTAAGTAAAAAAATCTGTCAATTGCTGGGTGTGCTTGTATGGATGAGAGATAAAGAGTGCGTGTAAGAATAACAGTGAAATTGACCGAACGTGCAGCAACAATATGCGTAAAGGCACAAAGGGGGTCATTACGACCCTGGCGGCCGGCGGCAAGTTGGCGGTAACACCGCCAACAGGCTGGCGGTGTTCCGCCAGCAATTATGACCGTGGCGGAATTGCCACGGCCATACCGCCGGCCCCTCCACTATACCGCCAGGATTCCGCCTGGCGGTCATAATCCCCAGGGCAGCGGTGCAAGCACCGCTGCCCTGGGGATTATGAGTCCCGGACCGCCAGCCTGTCCGTGGCGGTACACACCGCCATTGAAAGGCTGGCAGTAAGGAGACTTGGGGTGCCCCTGGGGGCCCCTGCACTGCCCATGCACTTGGCATGGGCAGTGCAGGGGCCCCCAGGCATAGCCCCGTCGCGCATTTCACTGCCCGAATTTCGGGCAGTGAAATGTGTGACGGGTGCTACTGCACCCGCTGCACATCAGCATTGCCGCCGGCTCTATTACGAGCCGGCAGCAATGTTGATGTAACATTTCCGCTGGGCCAGCGGACGGTAACACTGTTACCGCCTGCTGGCCCAGCGGAAATGTCATAATAGGGAGCCAGGAATACCGCCGGCAATGGCGGTATTCTGTCTCCCGCGGTCTCGGCGGTCTTTTTGCAAGACCGCCGAGGTCGTAATGACCCAAAAAAATGTCATTTAGGCAACTGGAGATTACCTGGTAAAGGTTTGCGCATCACCGATTGGGATTTTCCAATGGCCAGAAGAATGCTTTGATGCTCTACACACAGGCAGACTGACACTAAAAGCTGCAAAAAATGGTTGAACGTTACCTTGTCAGTGGAAGAAGTGTGTGCATCACCACGGAGCTCCACAACTGCCCCAGGTGCGTGCTGGGGAGGGAGCAGTGCACTGAAAGTGCTTTGCAGACACTGCCAAGGTGCTAACCTGTAGGACGTCTGAAGGAATGATGTCACAGTCTCACATTCCACTGGGCCACTTGACGTCACTCCTGCCTAAGTTGACATGCAGGTGAGTTTCGTGATCGGCTCTGAAACACTGTTACACAACCCACACTCTACTGGTTGAAGGCCCAGGAAGGGCAGGAGAACTTATAGTGAATTGCGGATCCCACTGGTGGCCCTCGCAGGGAACCATCTTCGGCAAGTGCTGCACGTGCTACACCATTTTGAGGGCCAGGATACAGGCAGGTACTTTCTTAGTGTCTCTGCTGCTTGCATTGTCCCGGGAAACTGTATAGTAACATGTTGTTTTATCCCTAAGGAGGTTTAATGATAGCCTATTTGCAGTAAGGTATTCCTCTTTGAATTTGAAAGGGTATCTCAGTCTACTCACTGGGCTCTTTAACCCTCAAGAAGAAAAGCAGAAAGTCAGGAGCGAAATTATATTTTGCATTTCAGTTGTCTGCACGTGCACTAAGACATATCAGCCATTCCTAGCTTTTCAGTTAACAGCATATTTCGTGGTGGGCCTTGCATTTTTTCTTGATCATTTTCTCAATAGTTCAAAGTCACTGAATTCAAAGTGATGTTAGCTCAGATGTTGGACCGGGCCAAAGCTGTTACACATAACATGCAGCCACATGTAAGGTTTTAAAATATTACAAAGTCGCCTGGTTCATTTAAAAACTGCTTGTTTCACACATAAACCTAAAAAATAGCTCAGCTCACATATTTTATGAGCATTGGCAATACAAATTGTTCTGTCTTTTGGGTAATGCAAAGTTTTATAGCAAGCATCATAAGAAAACCAAGGTACAACATGGACAGTAGTAGCGCAGCTTTCCCTAACGCAAAGAATAAGTAAAGGGTAGGTGGCTGTAGCAGGAGGAACACATGATTCTCACACTCACAGACAGGGCAGTCACAACACAGGTAGCTTACACACAAAGGAGACAGTGAAAAATGTAAAAGGACTGGTGTCACTCCGTAAACACACACAAACATACAAGACGCACAAAGGACCAGGAAAAAAGCTAAACCTTTATTAGAATTATTAGACATGTATGGGCCTACTGTTCACTAGTTGTACTTTGTTCTAGTTATGAGTTCCCTAGTTTTCATAAGTTGTGTCCCTCATGTCATCATTTATAGTCCTCCTTTTTTAAACTCTCTGACATATGTTTAAATTGTGTTACTGGTGTCTTCCTGCCTGAGGATTCAAAATACAGGGTAGAGTAACAGACCCTACTTCTGTTTTCCATCAACATGTTTTGGCTCTCAACTATTGGCCTTTGGTGATATAAACTTTCTCAGGACAACAGGCACCTCAAATCAAATATTGTGGATGTTAGACTTTTCATCCTTGGCGTGGTCTCCCTTAACTTTTTGTCTCTGTTCCCCAGGTTGTTGATGTGTGCTGGACTCTGATTTTAGAGTTTTTGTTACTCTGGGCACTTTACCACTGCTAACCAGTGCTAAAGTGCAAGTGCTCCTTTACAAAATGTGTATGTAATTGGCTTATCCATAATTGGCATATTTGGTTTACTAGTAAGTCCCTAGTAAAGTGCACTAGAGGTGCCCAGGGCCTATAAATCAAATGCTACTAGTAGGCCTGCAGCACTGGTTGTGCCACCCACATAAGGAGCTCTGCAATCATGTCTCAGACTGCCACTGCAGTGTCTGTGGGTGCAGTTTTAACTGTAAATTCGACTAGGCAAGTGTACCCACTTGCCAGACCTAAACCTTCCCTTTTCTTACATGTCAGACACCCCTAAGGTAGGCCCTAGGTAGCCCCAAGGGCAGGGTGCAGTGTATGGTTAAGGTAGGACATATAGTAATGTGGTTTATATGTCCGAACAGTGAAATACTGCTAAATTCGTTTTTCACTGTTGCAAGGCCTGTCCCTCTCATAGGTTAACATGGGGGCTACCTTTAAATCTGATTAAAGTGTAGATTCCATTTGGGAGTGGATGGACATGTGGAGTTTGGGGTCTCTGAGCTCACAATTTAAAAATACATATTTTAGTAAAGTTGATTTTAAGACTGTGTGTTTGAAATTGCCACTTTTAGAAAGTGGGCGTTTTCTTGCTTATACCATTTCTGTGACTTTGCCTGTTTGTGGATTCCCTGTCTGGGCCAGTTTGACAGTTGGGCTGGTTGCACCTCACACTAGACAGTGACACAAAGGGAGCTGAGGTGTAGCCTGCATATCCTGATGAGCCATCTGTGCTAGGATGGAGGGGTGGTGTGGTCACTCACACCTGAAAGGGCTGTGCCCGCCCTCACACAATGCAGTCTCCAACCCCCTGGTGAGTGTCTGGGGCCTGGCCTGGGCAAGGCAGGATTTCACATTCGAAAGAGACTTTACTTTGAAGTAGGCCTACTTCAAAGGATAAATTGGTTATAAGAAGGGCACCGAAAACCACAGACTTAAGATCACTTCTGGACATCAAGAGGAACCTCTGCCTGGAGAAGAGCTGAAGAGCTGAGAAGTGCTGCCCTGCCTGTGACTGTGCTTCGTGGAGCTATCCTACAGCTGCTGCTTCTGCCAGAGTAAGTGGGCAGAGACTGGACTTTGTGTGCCTTCCATCTTGTGAAGAAATCTCCAAGGGCTCGATTTAGAGCTTGCCAACCTGTTGTTGAAGTCTCAGGGACAGCAAAGACTTCTCTCTGCCAGCACCTGGAGTCTCTGGAGAGACTCCTACTCTGCCCTGTGGTGCCCATCCAGTTCCTGGGACCCTGAAAGGAAAAGCTGGCAGCATAAAGACAAGGAAATCCACGCACAGAGTGCCGTGTGGGGAAAAGATTGACGCAACTCTGATCTGCGGCTGAAGAAACGATGTGCCGCCGGCTCTGCAGCTGAGAAACGAGGCTCACAGGAAACGCGACCGAAGAATCGACGCACGGAGCACAGCATCGCTGACGGAGGCTGGGAGATCACAACCCGCGCTGCAGGGTTTTTGGATCATCGTGCGGCTGGATTTCCGACTCAAGTACAGCTGTGCATGGAAAAACAACGCAAGGCCTGCCCGGACCCGACAGTGCTGACCGGATCAACACATCGCTGTCCTGCGGAGAAAAGAAACGACGCGCCCGACCCGGCGAAAGGAGAAACGACACACGATCCCGCTCGTCAGTGGACTCAACGCCTCGCATGCCCTTTTCAACGCACACTCGCCCGTGCGGGGTTATTTTTGACACGCACCAGGTACATTTTCACGCTAGCAGCGCTAGTGTGTGTTTAAAACTACTTAAAGACTCTTTTGTTTTGCATTTTTATTGAAAACTTGAGCTGTTTATTGTGGATTTTTGTCGTTTTGGTCTTGTTTTGTTTAGATAAATATTTCCTATTTTTCTAAACTGGTGTTGTGTCATTTTGTAGTGTTTTCATTAAGTTACTGTGTGTGTTTCGTACAAATACTTTACAAGTAGCACTTTGAAGTTAAGGCTACTGCTGTGCCAAGCTACCAAGGGGGTAAGCAGGGGTTAGCTGAGGGTGATTCTCTTTTACCTTGACAAGAGTGAGGGTCCTTGCTTGAACAGGGGGTAACCTGACTGTCAACCAAAGACCCCATTTCTAACATTGGTGATCAGCGGTTGGGATTTGGACTTGTATTTGTACTTGACATACAGTGATTAAGTGTACACTACTGTTTGAGTTCAGACCACTGCGTGACCACATACTACTTGCTTGGTGATCTTTTCATTTTTTCTCTTTGGGACTGTTTTTTGTTCTACTTCCATTTTTTCGCTGATTCCTTGATTGACTTTCTTTGGAACTTCATCTGGGAACTTGTTTTTCTGCCTTTGGAACTTTGCACTTGTTTTTGAATCTTCATCATGTCCCAAGCTGGAGATGCATCAGTTGGAGCTGACTTTGACCTTGAGAAATTGGAGAATTATACCAAAGCTCAGTTGAAGCAGTTCTGTAAAAGCTTTGACTGTCCCATTAAGAGCTCATCCAGGAAGGAGGAGCTGCAAAAAGGCGCTGAGGGCCTGGGTGACAGCCAAGAGCACTGAAGGGCACACAGAGGACGAGAGAGGTGAGGAGGAGGAGAAATAGTGTTCCGTACACAATGGTATTGTGGGTGGGCCAGTTATGTCCAGGGAGAAGGTCTCCAGGGCAGGTAGCAGTGTCTCATCTAAGGGTCTGACACCTGAGGAGTTACAGGACAGACAGGCAGAAAGGGAGTACCAATTGGAGCAGAGAAGGCTAGCTCTTGAGGAGAGGAAGTTAGCGATGGCTCATGAGCTTAGCTTGAGAGAGATGGATCATGGAAGCCAGTCCAATAGAGATGGTGGCAGCAACCCTACAGTGCAGCCTGAGTGGAGGGTGCACATTCCTAAAGACCTTGTGAAAGATTACAAGAGGGAGGATGACATATACTTGTGGTTCAAGGGGTATGAGTCTGCTCTCCACATGAATCTGGTCCCTGAGGCTCATTGGGGGGCGGGCCTGTGGAAGGAAGCACTTTGAGGTAGAGGGGAGGGATACACTGACAGCCTTAGGGGATGCTCAGAATCTCACCTACTCTAGCATGAATGATGCCTTGACAATGATAAGTTTAGGTCCTACAAGAAGAAGGAATCCCAAACATGGTTGGAATGTGTTGATTCTTATTGCAGGTCACTGAATGGTTGGGTGAAGGGCAGTAAGGTAACTACGTATGAGGGGCTTTACAATCTGATGCTTGGGAGCACTTGTACAGTTTATGTTTTCCAGAGCCGCGCCAGCACCTGATTGACAGCAAGCTGGCTGACGCCAGGAAGCTTGCGCAGGAAGCAGACTGCTGGGAGAGCACCAGGGTCCAGAAGAGGTATGTGGGAGACCACACCAAGGGTGGGCAGGGTCCCTCTCAGAAGAAAGGGGAGGGTAAGGGTAAACAGGGGGGGTTCTATAAAGGGCCCCAAACTGATTCCCAGGGTAAGGATTCCCAACCCCCAGTGAAAAGAAGCCATGGTTCTCCAAAGGGAAGCCAGTGGCAGGTGGTCCCCCACGTAAGTGCTATGCATGTGACCAGGTGGGTCATGTGAGGGGGGACCCCAAATGCCCCAAAAGTACACCGGCACCCACTGGTGCAACGTCCCAGAGTTTGGCCAGTGTAGCGCTTGGGGAGGAGTTGGTTTCAGGTGGGTGGGATCCAGCTGAGATGACCCCTGTCTCACTAGGGGACAGTGAGATGGTCCAGAGAATCCTAGTGCCTGAAAACACTTAGAAGTACAGGCAGTGGGTGACCATTAATGGACAGAGGGTGGAGGCTCTGAGAGACACAGAAGCCAGTGTGACTACAGTGAGGAGTCAGCTGGTGTCTGAAGAGCAGATAGATCCCAGGGTACTTCACCAAGTAGTTGCAGTCGACAAATCAGAGCGCCTGTGCAGAGTGGCGCAGGTTCCCTTTGAATGGGAGGGGTCTCAGGTTCCTTGAAGGTAGCTGTGAGTCCAACCATGCCTGTTGATTGTTTGCTAGGCAATGACCTGGAGGATTCCCCTTGGAAGGAGGTGGAACACAGGTCTCACTTGGAGATGTTGGGTCTGCCTGGGTGGGTATGCGTATCCACCCGGTCAATGGCAGCCCGTCAGGGTAATCAAGAGCCCCTGGAGACTGAAACAGTGGCCCAGGGGACTGCCAAGAAGAGGAAGGGCAGGGGGCGCGGGAAACCGGCCCCAGAAGTTCCCACGTTCCGAGAGGAGGCAGAGCCTGAGAGTGATGCCCCGGAGCCTACAGGGGAACAGGTGGCTGAACTGGGGGAGGTCCCTGAGCTGCCGCAGTGGCAGCAGGGTTGGGGGCCCACCAGGGAAGCATTCTGTGCAGCACAGAAGACATTCCCTACTTTGGAGGGTTTGCGGCAGCAGGCTGCAGACCAGGTGGCTGGCAAGGAGCCAGGATCACACCTGATTTATTGGGAGGATGACCTCCTGTATAGCGAGCCTAAGGTTCCTGAGCCTGGGTCAGCCCGTGTGCTGGTGGTACCCCAGTGCTTCAGGGCCTTCCTACTGGGGTTGGCTCATGATTTGCCTTTAGCTGGACATTTGGGGGCAGGACAAGACCTTTGAGAGGCTTGTCACCCACTTTTACTAGCCACTAATGCGCAGGCACTCAGATGCACATTGCAGGTCTTCTCAGGCAAGTGGCAAGAGTGGGAGGAAATGAAAAACTCCCCTCCAGCCTTTGCCTGTTGTCAGTATTCTCTTTGAGAGGGTAGGCATTGACAGTGTGGGGCCTCTGGATCCCAAGACAGCCATGGGCAACAGGTTTATCCTGGTGGACCCTGCCACCCGGTACCCAGAAGCCATTCCGTTGAGATCATTCACTTCCCTTGCGGTGGGTCGTGCTTTGATGGGGGTTTTTACCCGCATGGGGCTCCCCAAGGAAGTGGTATCTGATAGGGGCACCAACTTCATATCCACATATATGAAGTCTCTGTGGAAGGAGTGTGGGGGTAATCTATAAGTCCACCACCCCTTACCACCCCCAAAGTAATGGTCTGGTTGAGAGATTCAACCGCACCTTAAAAGGCAAGATCATGGCCTGTAAGAGCCCTTGAGGCGGAAGTGGGACGTCCTCTTGCCATGCCTTCTGTTCGCCTACAGGGAGGTGCCTGAAAATGGACTTGGGTTTAGTCCCTTTGTGCTGATTTATAGCCACCCTGTGACGGGACCTTTGAGTCTGGTTAAGGAAGCTTTGGAGAAAGCTCCTAGTAAACCCCCCCAGGATGTATTCAGTTATATGCTGGCTTTGAGAAACCAGACCGCCCGCTTCAGGAGTCTCGCTCAGGAGAACCTGGAAGCAAGCCAGGAGGACATGAAACGCTGGTATGACCAGAATGCCACTCTGGTCGAGTTTCAACCTGGACAAAAAGTGTGGGTGATGGTACCAGTGGAGCCTAGGGTGCTCCAGGATAAGTGGACTGGGCCATTTGAGGTGGTGGAGTGCAAGAGTTACGTCACTTACCTGGTGGACTTGCGGTCTCCAAGGAACCCTTTAAGGGTCCTACATGTCAACCGCCTCAAACCTCACTTTGAGCGGACTGAACTGTCCATGCTCCTCGCGACAGATGATGGGGTAGAAGAGGAGAGCGAGCCTCTTCCTGACCTCCTGTCTGCAAGAGAAGAAGATGGGTCAGTGGAGGGAGTGATCCTCTCCCCCTCCCTGACTGAGGAGCAGCAAGGTGACTGTCGCCATGTGTTGGGACAGTTTTCCTCACTGTTTTCCCTGATCCCAGGAGTCACACACTTGTGCACACATGATGTGGACACTGGGGACAGTACACCCATTAAACAGAAGGTTTACAGGGTGACTGACAGGGTCAGGCATGCATTAAGGATGAGGTATACAAAATGCTTACCCTAGGGGTTATTGAGCACTCCAGCAGTCCTTGGGCCAGCCCAGTGGTATTGGTCCCAAAGGCTGCTGCCCCTGGTGCCATTCCAGAACTCAGGTTCTGTGTGGACTACCGGGGAATGAATGCGGTCAGCAAGACTGACGCGCACCCCATCCCCCGAGCTGATGAGCTCATTGACAGGTTGGGAGCTGCCAAGTACCTCAGTACGTTTGATTTAACATCTGGGTACTGGCAGATTGCCTTAACTGAAGGGGCCAAGGAGAGGTCAGCATTCTCGACACCAGATGGCCACCTTCAATTTAAAGTAATGCCATTTGGGATGAAGAATGCCCCTACCACCTTTCAGAGGTTGGTCAACCAGGTGTTGGCTGGGCTGGATGAGTTCAGTGCCGCCAACCTGGATGACATTGCTGTGTTTAGTTCCACATGGGAGCAACACCTCTGGAGAGTGTTAGAGGCCCTGCAGAAGGAAGGCCTCTAAAAAGGCGAGCAAGTGCCAAATAGGGCAGGGTTCTGTGGTGTAGTTAGGGCACCAGGTGGGGAGTGGCCAGATGGCACCCCTACAGCCTAAGATTGACACGATTCTGGCTTGGGAGCCTCCCAAGACTCAGACTGAAGGGAGAGCCTTTTTAGGTCTCACAGGATATTACAGGAGGTTTGTTAAGGGATATGGTACCATTGTTACCCCCTTAACTGAGTTGACTTCTAAGAAGCAACCCAGGAAAGTGATCTGGACTGAGGCTTGCCAGAAAGCTTTTGATGCCCTGAAGGCTGCCATGTGCACAGCACCTGTGCTGAAGGCACCTGCCTACTCCAAGGAGTTTGTTGTGCAAACAGACGCCTCAGAGCATTGTATTGGAGCAGTACTCTCACAGCTTAATGAAGAGGGCCTAGATCATGGATACTCAATGTACGGCCCGCGGGCCTCATGCCGCCCCTCTGACCTTTACATACGGCCCTTCGAGCAACAGGAGCACTGGGCAGCTGTTTGCTCGACTCTGCACTAAGAATAAAAATATAAAATGCACGCACAATCATTTATTTAAAGCTCAATTGGTCTTAAAGAAAGGAAGTAACTAGGGACTCCTGCACTTAACTTTAGAAACTCCATTTTTAAAGACATCTTGCAACACAAGTATAAAACTAAGACAGCCTCTTCAAAATTCAAAAAGTGTATTTAGTTTACATGCAGAACCTTTTCGCCTTAGTACAATTTATTTTATCAGTGCATTGAGATGTATCCATTTAAAAGGTTTCAAACATAAATTTGGAAACATTAATTATTTCCCTAGCCCTGAGAACATCACCAATAGTAAATTAAAGAGACAAGTCACTTGGTATGTGCGCTTTATGGGTGGCCTGGGTTCCTATCATACATGAACAACATTACACTTTAATAAATCAAACATAGAAGCAGGTTTTGTGCAGCACACCATGAATCATGTATTTCGAGGTCATCTTAAATGTGATAATGTAGAAAAAGGAGGGAAAGTGAGACTAAACAATTGTCTAGGATCACACAATTTGGAAAAGTGGGTAAGCCGGGATTAGTTCCAGGTTTTCTGGTTTCCCATTGTTTATTTCAGCCACTAGATGTATATAATGAGCTTCTCCTACACCTACCTTGCCACCAATCCCCCCAGCCACCCAACCCGACCGCCACTGCCCTGGCATCAATGTGGCCCCCAGGCACGTCACAGACCAAACTTTTTGGCCCCTGGGAAAATGTTTGCGAGTACCCATGGCCTAGATCAACCCGTAGCCTTCATTAGCAGGAGGTTACTACCCAGGGAACGTAGGTGGAGTGCCATAGAACTTGAAGCGTTTGCTATGGTTTGGTCACTGAAGAAGCTAAGACCCTACTTGTTTGGGACTCACTTCCGAGTTCAGACTGACCACAGGCCCCTCAGATGGTTAATGCAGATGAGGGGTGAGAATCCAAAACTGTTGAGGTGGTCCATTTCCCTACAGGGGATGGACTTTATGGTGGAACACCGTCCCGGTACAGAGCACGCCAATGCTGATGGTCTGTCCAGGTTCTTCCACCTTAGTGATGAGATCTCCCATGGGGTTGGGTAGTTGCTCCCCACTTTCAGCTGGGGGGGAGACGTGATAGACTTTTCATCCTTGGCGTGGTCTCCTTTAACGTTTTGCCTCTGTTCCCCAGGTTGTTGATGTGTGCTGGACTCTGATTTGACTGTTTTTGTTACTCTGGGCACTTTACCACTGCTAACCAGTGCTAAAGTGCAATTGCTCCTTTACAAAATGTGTATGTAATTGGCTTATCCATGATTGGCATTTTTGGATTACTAGTAAGTCCCTACTAAAGTGCACTAGAGGTGCCCAGGGCCTATAAATCAAATGCTACTAGTGGGCCTGCAGCACTGGTTGTGCCACCCACATAAGTAGCTCTGTAATCATGTCTCAGACCTGCCACTGCAGTGTCTGTGTGTGCAGTTTTAACTGTAAATTCGACTTGGCAAGTGTACCCAGTTGCCAGGCCTAAACTTTCCCTTTTCTTACATGTCAGACACCCCTAAAGTAGGCCCTAGGTAGCCCCAAGGGCAGGGTGCAGTGTATGGTTAAGGTAGGACATATAGGTGGTCATTACAACCCTGGCGGTTGGTGTTAAAGCGGCGGTAAGACCGCCAACAGGCCAGCGGGAAAAAAATGGAATTACGACCGTGGCGGAAACCGGCAACAAAGACAGCCACTTTGACACTCCGACCGCCACGGCGGTACAAACAAACAGCACGGCGGTCACCGCCAACAGACAGGCGGGAGACAATGTACCGCCCACGGTATCACAACCTACCAATCCGCCACCTTTTCCAGGGCGGATTCACCGCAAACAAAAACAAGGCGAAACAGAACTTCGAAGGGATAATGCTCACCTCCACACACCCCACGAGGAACCAGGACGCCATGGAACCCGAGCGCCACATTTTACCAGCCTTTATCTTCTTGCTCCTCTACCAGGAGCACAAGTGCCGGCGGCGAAGACCACGGTGAGAACTGCACCTACGACACAGGGGAGGGGGGGAGGGAAAAAACAGTGACACACACACGCAACACCCCCACCCTCACCCACGACAACACACACCAATACAACATGATACATTACAGTTACACCCCCCAACTCCCCCGGAAGAATGCAAAGACAAAAGGAAATGAGGTGAACGATTGTAATATATTAAAATTCAGTAGTCAAATAATATACATACACTATTTACAAATATATACACCAAGAATTTAAGTCCAGGGTATTCCACCCTTAAAGTCCGTGGACCACTGGGCCCACACTGCATGGGCGAGGCCCACACAAGATACCCGAACATGACAGAGAGAACACTGCAGGGGCATCAGATAGAAATAAAACAGGCACCTCAGGGGGAATGGAAAGGGGGGCACCTCAGCCGGTTGAGTGCACAACGCCAAATCCGCGAGGGGGCCCCATGCCCACTGTTCAATCCTGGTGAGTGCAAAGCCACAGTCTCACAAGTCTCTACAGTGGGTGGTTTGCCCACTGCTATATCCTGGGGAGTGCAAAGCCACAGTCTCACAAGTCTCTACAGTGGGTGGGTTGCCCACTGCTATATCCTGGGGAGTGCAAAGCCACAGTCTCACAAGTCTCTACAGTGGGTGCTTTGCCCACTGTTCAATCCTGGGGAGTGCAAAGCCACAGTCTCACAAATCTCTACAGTGGGTGGTTTGCCCACTGTTCAATCCTGGGGAGTTCAAAGCCACAGTCTCACAAGTCTCTATAGTGGTTGGGTTGCCCACTGCTATATCCTGGGTAGTGCAAAGCCACAGTCTCACAAGTCTCTACAGTGGGTGGGTTGCCCACTGCTATATCCTGGGGAGTGCAAAGCCACAGTCTCACAAGTTTCTACAGTGGGTGGTTTGCCCACTGTTCAATCCTGGGGAGTGCAAAGCCACAGTCTCACAAGTCTCTACAGTGGGTGGGTTGCCCACTGCTATATCCTGGGGAGTGCAAAGCCACAGTCTCACAAATCTCTACAGTGGGTGGTTTGCCCATTGTTCAATCATGGGGAGTGCAAAGCCACAGTCTCACAAGTCTCTACAGTGGGTGGGTTGCCCACTGCTATATCCTGGGGAGTGCAAAGCCACAGTCTCACAAGTCTCTACAGTGGGTGGTTTGCCCACTGTTCAATCCTGGGGAGTTCAAAGCCACAGTCTCTCAAGTGGATAACAGTCTCCACTGGTTCTGGAGGGGGCTTGGTGCCCAGAGTGCTTCATCCTGCCAAGGACAGAACTAGTGGATGTGATACTCCACTGGTTCTGGAGGGGGCTTGGTGCCCAGAGTGCTTCATCCTGCCAAGGACAGAGGTAGTGGATGTAAATCTCCACTGGTTCTGGAGGGGGCTTGGTGCCCAGAGTGCTTCATCCTGCCAAGGACAGAGGTAGTGGATGTGATACTCCACTGGTTCTGGAGGGGGCTTGGTGCCCAGAGTGCTTCATCCTGCCAAGGACAGAGGTAGTGGATGTAAATCTCCACTGGTTCTGGAGGGGGCTTGGTGCCCAGAGTGCTTCATCCTGCCCAGGACATAGGTAGTGGATGTAAATCTCCACTGGTTCTGGAGGGGGCTTAGTGCCCAGAGTGCTTCATCCTGCAAAGGACAGAGGTAGTGGATGTGATACTCCACTGGTTCTGAAGGGGGCTTGGTGCCCAGAGTGCTCATCCTGCCAAGGACAGAGGTAGAGGATGTAAATCTCCACTGGTTCTGGAGGGGGCTTGGTGCCCAGAGTGCTTCATCCTGCTCGTGGCGGCCTCAGTAGCGTCAGTGCTTTTGGCGCTCATGGGCCTGCGGTGCTTGTGGCGGCGGTGTCTTTGGCAGCAGTGCTTGTGGCGGCGGTGTCTTTGGCAGCGGTACTTGTGGCGGGGGTGTCTTTGGCAGCGGTGCTTGTGGCAGCAGTGTCCTTGGCAGCGCTTCAGCTGCTGGCGGTCCTGTCTTGGGCAGCGGGGCTGCTGCTGGCGGTCCTGTCTGGGGCAGCGGGGCTGCTGCTGGCGGTCCTGTCTGGCGGTCCTGTCTGGGGCAGCGGTCTGATGCTGGTGGTCACCTCCTGGGCAGCGGGGCTGCTGCTGGCGGTCGCCTCCTGGGCAGCGGGGCTGATGCTGGTGGTCTTGCCCGGGCCAGCGAGGCTGCTGGCGGTCGCCTCCTGGGTAGCGGGGCTGATGCTGGCTGTCGCCTCCTGGGCAGCGGGGCTGATGCTGGCGGTCCTGTCTGGGCCAGCGGGGCTGCTGACGGTCACCTCCTGGGCAGCGGGGCTGATGCTGGCGGTCGCCTCCTGGGCAACAGGGCTGATGCTGGCGGTCCTGTCTGGGCCAGCGGGGCTGCTGGCGGTCGCCTCCTGGGCAGCAGGGCTGATGCTGGCGGTCGCCTCCTGGGCAGCGGGGCTGATGCTGACGGTCGCCTCCTGGGCAGTGGGGCTGATGCTGATGGTCCTGTCTGGGGCAGCGGGGCTGCTGCTGGCCGTCTCCTGGGCAGCGGGGCTCATGCTGGCGGTCACCTCCTGGGCAGCGGGGCTGATGCTGGCAGTCCTGTCTGGGGCAGCTGCTGGCCGGCTCCTGGGCCGCGGGGCTGATGCTGGCGGTCCTGTCTGGGCGAGCGGGGCTGCTGGCGGTCGCCTCCTGGGCAGCGGGGCTGATGCTGGCGGTTGCCTCTTGGGCAGCGGGGCTAATGCTGGCGGTCGCTTCCTGGGCAGCGGGGCTGATGCTGGCGGTCCTGGCTGGGGCAGCAGGGCTGCTGCTGGCCGGCTCCTGGGCAGCGGGGCTGATGCTGGCGGTCCTGTCTGGGGCAGCGGGGCTGCTGCTGGCCGGCTCCTGGGCAGTGGGGCTGATTCTGGCAGTCTCCTCCTGGGCAGCGGGGCTGATGCTGGCGGTCCTGTCTGGGCCACCGGGGCTGCTGGAGGTCGCCTCCTGGGCAGCGGGGCTGATGCTGGCGGTCGCCTCCTGGGCAGCAGGGCTGATGCTGGCGGTCGCCTCCTGGGCAGTGGGGCTGATGCTGGCGGTCCTGTCTGGGGCAGCGGGGCTGCTGCTGGCCGGCTCCTGGGCAGCGGGGCTGATGGCGGTCTTCTCCGCTGTGCTGATCTTCCCAGACTTGCCGGGTTTCTTGTGCCCCTTCCCCAACTTGGAAGGTGTCGCAGCTGACTCCACACTTCCACCTGTATCCCTGGGAGCGGCTTTGGTGGCTGGTGTCTTCCCCCTCTCCCACCGGGCACTGGCCAACTTTTGATGCTTGACAGGTGGGGGACTGTCCGTGCTGTGGCTCCTTGTCACACTGGCTGCACTGCTGCCTGGTGCACTCCAGAATCCGGTGACTACTGGCACCACTGGTCCCGCCGATGTTGTGGCTGAGGTGCTAGGTTGGGACCTGGAGAGTCGGGCCCTAGGAGACTGACAGGGTGGGGGAGGTGAGGGAAAGAGGTCAAGGGTAGACAGGAAAAGTTTCATAGGAACACTGGGACGGGCAGCTGGAGGGGGTTTGGGAGTGGAGGAAGAGGTTGTGGTTGTAGGAGGTGTACGTTTGATGACTTTGGGTGAAGGTGCATGCGCTGGAGGCTGTCGTGAGGTGGATGGCTGTTGGGTGGGTGTGTGCCTGCGTTTGTGTACCTTGGGAGGTGACGTCACAGACACACTGGGAGAGGACACAGAGGATGTGTGAATGGTAGTTGGGGTGGTGACTGCACGTGAGCGGGGTGTGGTGGTGGGTGTGCTGGTGATGGAAGTAGTGGCTGTAGATGTAGTGCATGCAGGTGTGAGTGGAGACGAGACTGGGAGGGAGGAGGGAGACGAGGAGGATGGGGACACAGTGAAGGCAGTGGATGTTGCTATGTCTGCATGTGTGTGATGCTTGCATGAGTGCCTGTGGGATGTGTGGTGCTTATGTTTGCCTGAACTTCCTTTGTGTGTTGAGATGTGTGCATGCTGGTCTGATGGTGTGCTTGGGGTAGGCTGAGGTACAGGGGATTGGGTCTGGGTGGGGGAAGTTGGAGGGGGAAGGCTAGAGACAGGAACAATGGCTGCCATCAGTGCTGAGGCCAGAGTCTGAAAAGCTTGCTGAAGGGCTGCCTGACCAGAATGAATGCCCTCCAGGAATGCATTGGTTTGTTGCAACTGTCTCTCTACACCCTGGATGGCATTCAAAATGGTAGACTGCCCAACAGTGAGGGACATGAGGAGGTCAATGTACTCCTCACTGAGGGCAGCAGGGGTGACTGGGGCAGGGGCTGAGGTGCCTGGGGCGAAGGCGATGCCCACCCTCCTTGGTGAGCAGGCACGGGGCACACGCTGAGGGGCTGCTGGGAGGGCGGTGCTGGAGGGGAGGTTGCGGATGTACCTGTAGATGCGGGTGGCACAGATGGGGCCGCCACCACAAGGGAGCTCTCATCAGAGGATGAGTCTGTATCACTGGTGTCAGCTCCTGTCCTTGCCGTGGAGCTCCCCTCGCCCTCCATCCCACAGGGGAAATCAGACTCCGTAGTGTTGCCCTCCAGGGCCATATGGGATGCAGCTCCCTCCTGCTCCGGTGCCACTGCTCCTCCGCCTGATGATGCTAATGCACACATGTACAGGGAGACCACAAAAAGGGGGGGGGATACAGAAGAAAGACATGTTGAGTTCATGCATTACCGCTACCGTTGGTGGACACGACAGACACAGAAGCCCCCTGCACTACACCGCACACTTAGGGTACACTATTCAATCCCTGGGACATGGCCTACAAGGCCATGGCCGATATCTGCACACATGGATGTCACAGGAGCCTGACTAGGTGTAGTTGGCACTGTACCCAGGTGGGGTGGGGTGGGGTGCCACAGGGTCTGCCTGAAAAAGGGGACTTAACTAGCACACTCGCCCTGGCCTAGGGAAACCCACAGCCCACCTCCCCCACCCAGACACCTCCACTGCACGCTGAATCAGCAGAATGAGAGTGTACTCACCCCCTTGTTGCTGCTGTGATGCCCTCAAGCGCCCATCCAACTCCGGGTACGCCACCGCCAGGATCCTGAACATCAGGAGGGTAATGGTGCGACGGGCACCCCTCCCACATTGGGAGGCCATCCCCAGCTGGGCCTCCGCCGTCTTCTTGCTCCAGCGGCGAATGTCCTCCCAACTTTTCCGGCAGTGGGTACTCCGTCTGTGATAGACCCCCAGGGTCCCGACGTCCTTGGCGATGGTACGCCAAATATCCTTCTTCTGGTGGGCGCTGACCTACATGAATTGTACAGGGGAAAAAGAGAAGTTATTACCAACTGCACCGTCACAGTCATTGGCCCGCATCCCTATCCTTGCCATGTGGCACATACACTCACCGTCGTTTCATGCACACATCATTCTACCCCCCCCCCTATCTTTCATCCACACCACTCCACACAGGCATTGCCCATACAGCATGCTCACAGTGTACTTACCTGTTTGTCTGGAGGACCGTAGAGTAGCATTTACTGGGGAAGGACCCCATCCACGAGTCTCTCCAACTCCTCTGTGCTGAAGGCAGGGGCCCTTTCCCCAGACGCACGAACCATTGTCTCTTCCAGACTGAGGTCACAACAGCACTTGCAGTGTAGGTCCTCTCCTGTCGAAGATCAGATATCGAGTGATTGAACAGATAGAAAATGGCAGTCACGTCCGCGGCGGTGCGTACCGTCACCGCCGGCGTACATCGTCATTGGCTCCTGGGACCCATAGGGTCCAATGTTAACCAATGCAGAATTGCGCCGTGGTCTTCGACCGCCTACCGCGACGGTGTACAACGCCAGCGCAGTTACCTCACATCCCATTGTCCCACTTTACAGGTCAGGCAGCCGACATTTCAGGGGCCCACATGGCTTTATTTTTAACTGCATCACACATACCTAGGCCTTGCCTCAACACTCATACAGGCAAAATTCGGGTTAATAATGATTTTCTGAGTAAGCTGTGTTTACGTACCTCTGAGTTGGGTGACTCTGTGCTCCCTGTTGTCCTTCATAGGCACCGTCCGCTGAGACATGTGAGGAGATGGCGGCATCCTCCGGTGTACGGACCGCTGGTGGACCTGTCGACAATGGAGGAAAGACATGTAATCATCACCTACAGGCTTGATCGTGCCACAATCCTGGAACTGTGTGCCCAATTGGAGCCAGACCTGATGTCAGCTATCCCCCATCCCACAGGAATCCCCCCTCAAGTGCAGGTGCTGTCAGTACTCCATTTCCTTGCAAGTGGGTCTTTTCAAACTACAGTGGCCATAGCATCAGGGATGTCCCAGCCTATGTTTTCCAACGTGTTGTCCAGAGTGTTGTCTGCCCTTCTGAAACACATGCGGAGCTACATCATTTTCCCTCAGGTGGAGGATTTGCCTACAGTGAAAGGTGACTTCTATGCCCTGGGACATATCCCCAACATCATAGGTGCCATTGATGGGCCGCATGTGGCCTTGGTCCCCCCCGCAGGAGTGAACAGGTGTACAGAAACCGGAAGAGTTACCATTCAATGAATGTGCAGATGGTGTGTTTGGCAGACCAGTACATCTCCCAAGTTAATGCCAAATTCCCTGGCTCAGTGCATGACATTTACATCCTGCGGAATAGCAACAGCCCTTATGTGATGGGGCAACTCCAGAGGCACCGTGTGTGGCTATTAGGTGAGCACCTGGAACCAAATCAGTGGGAATATCTGTCTGGGTCTGGAGATATCCCTACAGGTTAGTGTGTGTCTAACAGTTGTCCTTCGCCATTTGCAGGTGACTCTGGCTACCCCAACCGGTCATGGCTGCTGATCCCAGTGAGGAATCCCAGGACAAGGGCAGAGGAATGCTACAATGAGGCCCATGGGTGAACTAGGAGGATTATAGAGCAGACCTACGGCCTCCTGAAGGCCAGGTTCCGGTGCCTCCATATGACAGGTGGTTCCCTATTCTACTCACCAAAGAAGGTGTGCCAGATCATCGTGGCCTGCTGTATGCTTCATAACTTAGCTTTGCGACGACAGGTGCCTTTTCTGCAGGAGGATGGTCCAGATGGAGGTGTTGTGGCAGCTGTGGAGCCTGTGGACAGCAAAGACGAGGAAGCAGAAGAAGAGGACATCGACAACAGGAACTCTGTGATCCTGCAATACTTCCTGTGAGACACAGGTAAGAATACAAACCTGCCTCCTACATGTACTTTAACACTACTACCTCTCTACTCTCTGTCCTTTTCACCCAGTGTATGGTCACTGAGTTGTCACTTTCCCTTACGATTTCACAGATGTGGGTCCCACTGTGTGACATCTGCTTTGTTTCCTCATGGACTAGAGCTGTGAGACATAGGTATGTTGACATTACAATTGAAAGAGCGTTTTGTCACTGTAATTGCTAATACACTATTTCGAAATCACAGACAGACTCCAGATTGTTTTGTGCTTTAAGGGTGTTTATTTAAGTGATCAATATTGGAGGGGGTTGTAAAATGGTGAGGGGTGATGGTGGAGGAATGTCCATGGCAGAGTCTGGTCTATTAGTCTCACAGATGCATTGTCCAAAGGGGCATAGGAAGTGGAGCTGGGGCAGTTTGAGGATGGACAGGGTGACAAGGTGGGACAAAAGGATGACATTCAGGGCGGTCTCATTTCTTGGCGGGGTTCTTGGCATCGTTCTCTGTCTTTGTCCTGGATCTCAGGGACCGTTTGCAGGGTGGTTATCCCTCTGCAGGGGGTGGGGTGCTGGTGTGGTGGTCCTGTGGCGGTGCCTCCTGTCCACTACCGCCGGCGGAGGTGGTGGGCCGTTTATCATCCAGGCTAGTGTCAGGGGCCCCTTGTTGTGCCACAGTGTCCCTCCTGGTGTTGAGGACTTCCTTCAGCACCCCTATGATGGTGCCCAGGGTGGAGTTGATGGATCTGAGTTCCTCCCTGAAGCCCAAATACTGTTCCTCCTGCAGCCGCTGGGCCTCCTGAAACTTGGCCAGTACATTTGCCATCGTCTCCTGGGAATTATGGTAGGCTCCCATGATGTTGGAGAGGGCCTCGTGGAGAGTGGGTTCCCTGGGCCTGTCCTCCCTCTGTCGCACAGCAGCCCTCCCAGTTCCCCTGTTTCCCTGGGCCTCTGTCCCCTGAACGGTGTGCCCACTGCCACTGCCCCCAGGTCCCTGTTGTTGTTGGGGTGGTTTGTTAGCCTGGGTTCCCTGTAGTGGTGGACACACTGCTGATTGACGTGTCCTGGGGACAGAGGTATGGGCCCGCTGAGTGGGTACTGTGCTGGTGTTTCCAGAGGGGGCAAGCTATGTAGTGGCCTGTGCCAGTGTGAGGGGAACCGACTGTCCAGAGGTCCCAGATGGGCCGGGCTGGCCGTCTAGATCCAGTTGGACAGAGCTGCTGTCATCACTGTGGGCCTCTTCTGTTGGTGGTGTGGACATGTGTGGACCCTCCTGTGTGGTGACGTTGGGTAGGGGTCCTGCAGGGGTGTAAAAGCATGATTATTGCATCTGGGTGTAACATGGTGTGCAATGGGTGGGTGACCGTGTACCCCAGTGCTTGCATTCCTGTGTGGGACCTTGTGTGATCATGGTTTAGGGGGGTGTATGGGTATGTGCAGTGGCCATGCATTGGTGATGGGTGTCCATGCTTTGTTGTTGCATGCAGGGCTTGGTGTTGGAATGTGTGGTTTGTGATATTGGGACATTTGTGATTAGTAGGAGTGATGGGGGTGAGGGCGAGGGTGGGGGTATGTGATGGCATGCAGGTAGGGTGGGGGATATAGTAGTTAAGGTTTGACTTACCAGAGTCCATTCCTCCAGCTACTCCTTCGAGGCCCTCAGGATGCAGAATAGCCAAGACTTGCTCTTCCCATGTTGTTAGTTGTGGGGGAGGAGGTGGGGGTCCACTGCCAGTCCTCTGAACCCCAAGGTGGTGTCTTGAGACCACGGAACGCACCATCCCCCGTAGGTCATTCCACCTCTTCTGATGTCATCCCTATTTCTTGGGTGTTGTCCCACTGCGTTGACCCTGTCCACGATTCTTCGCCATAGCTCCATCTTCCTAG
The DNA here is from genome assembly GCF_031143425.1 of Pleurodeles waltl. Lineage (NCBI taxonomy): Eukaryota > Metazoa > Chordata > Amphibia > Caudata > Salamandridae > Pleurodeles > Pleurodeles waltl. The sequence goes on along the minus strand of NC_090443.1, from coordinate 121,541,894 downwards.
CTATGGAGGTGTGCTGCACCTGTGATCCGAATAGCTGTGGCTCTACCCGGATGATTTCCTCCACCATGACCCTGAGCTTCTCCTCAGAGAACCTGGGGTATCTTTGCCGTGCCATGAGGTGGTGTGGGTGATGTGTGGGGTGGTTTGTGTTGTGATATGTGGGGTGATATTTAGTGATGTGTTGTGTGAGGTGCGTGGATGTTATGTGCATGATGGTATTGGGTGCCTGTGGAAGATTGGTTGTAGATTGTAGTGTCTCTCTCTGGCCTTCGTCAATATTTTAGATAGTAAGGGGATGTGGGTGTGTGTTTTATATTGTATTGGATGTGTGGGAGTGGTGTGTGTATGTGTATCAGGTGTGTGTATTTGGAATTGTCCAATGTGGTAGTGTTTTGTAACAGTGTGTGTATTTTGTACCGCCTATGGAATACCGCGGTTGAAAGACCGCCGCGTGGATTCGTGGGTCATGATAGTGTGGGAGTATTTCTATTGGCGTGACGGTGGAGGTTTTGTTTTCGCCAGTTTATCACTGACCTTTGGTGTGGCGGACTTGTGTGGGTGTCTCAATTTTGGCGGATTCCGAGCTGTGGGTCATAATGACCGTGGCGGAATTCCACTGCCGCCGCGGTGTGTTGGCGGTCTTCTGCACGGCATTAAGCGGCTTTTACCGCCAATGTTGTAATGACCCCCAGAGTAATGTGGTTTATATGTCCTGACAGTGAAATATTGCTAAATTAGTTTTTCACTGTTGCAAGGCCTGTCCCTCTCATAGGTTAACATGGGGGCTACCTTTAAATCTGCTTAAAGTGTAGATTCCCTTTGGGAGCGGATGGACATTTGGAGTTTGGGGTCTCTGAGCTCACAATTTAAAAATACATATTTTAGTAAAGTTGATTTTAAGATTGTGTGTTTGAAGATGGCACTTTTAGAAAATGGGCGTTTTCTTGCTTATACCATTTCTGTGACTCTGCCTGTTTGTGGATTCCCTGTCTGGGCCAGTTTGACAGTTGGGCTGGTTGCACCTCACACTAGACAGTGACACAAAGGGAGCTGAGGTGTTGCCTGCATATCCTGATGAGCCATCTGTGCTAGGAGGGAGGGGAGGAGTGGTCACTCACACCTGAAAGGGCTGTGCCCACCCGCACACAAAGCAGTCTCCAATCCCCTGGTGAGTGTCTGGGGCCTGGCCTCTGCAAGGCAGGATTTCACATTCAAAAGAGACTTTACTTTGAAGTAGGCCTACTTCAAAGGAGAAATTGGGTATAAGAAGGTCACCCAAAACCACAGACTTTAGATCACTTCTGGACATCAAGAGGAACCTCTGCCTGGAGAAGAGCTGAAGAGCTGAGGAGAAGTGCTGCCCTGCCTGTGACTGTGCTTTGTGGAGCTATCCTAAAGCTGCTGCTTCTGCCAGAGTACGAGGGCAAAGACTGGACTTTGTGTGCCTTCCATCTTGTGAAGAAATCTCCAAGTGCTTGATTTAGAGCTTGCCTCCTGTTGTTGAAGTCTCAGGGACAGCAAAGACTTCTCTCTGCCAGCACCTGGAGTCTCTGGAGAGACTCCTACTCTGCCCTGTGGTGCCCATCCAGTTCCTTGGACCCTGAAAGGAGAAGCTGGCAGCATAAAGACAAGGAAATCCACGCACAGAGCGCCGTGCAGGGAAATGTTTGATGCAACTCTGATCTGCGGCTGAAGAAACTACGCCCTGCCGGCTCCGCAGCTGAGAAAAAACGCTCGCAGGAAACGCAACCAAAGAATCGAAGCACGGAGCAGGAGAAACAACGCACAGCATCGCTGACGGAAGCCAGGAGATCACAACCCATGCTGCGGGGTTTTCGGATCATCGTGCGGCTGGATTTCCGACTCAAGTACCGCTGTGCGTGGAAAAACAATGCAAGGTCTGCCTGGACCCGAGAGTGCTGACCGGATCGATGCATCGCTCTCCTGCAGAGAGAAGAAACGACGTGCCCTGACCCGGCGAAAGGAGAAACGAGGCACGGTCCCGCTCGTGAGTGGAATCAACGCTTCGCAAGCCCTTTTCGACGCACACTCGCCTGTGCAGGGTTATTTTTGACGCGCACCAGTTACAATTTCACGCTAGCAGCGCTAGTGTGTGTTTAAAACTACTTAAAGATGCTTTTTTTTTGCATTTTTATTGATAACTTGACTTGTGTATTGTGGATTTTTGTCGTTTTGGTCTTGTTTTGTTTAGATAAATATTTCCTATGTTTATAAACTGGTGTTGTGTCATTTTGTAGTGTTTTCATTAAGTTACTGTGTGTGTTGGTACAAATACTTTACAGCTAGCACTCTGAAGTTAAGCCTACTGCTCTGCCAAGATACCAAGGGGTTAAGCAGGGGTTAGCTGAGGGTGATTCTCTTTTACCCTGACTAGAGTGAGGGTCCTTGCTTGAACAGGGGGTAACCTGACTGTCAACCAAAGACCCCATTTCTAATAGCGGAGAAGTCCTTGTCCATAGAAAATCCTATTCAAGTGCATTATGTATATCAGTTTTTTCATAAGCATTGAAGACACCTTCATTCAGCAGTGGAAACACCACTCCTTAATAGAACAGCCACAACTTGGGCATAAGTGGTGCAAGATTTCCTCCTGCAGAGAACAAATATAGGTACGGCTGCAGCAGTGTAAACTTTACCCTTCACAGGACATATACAAATCAGCCAACAGCAGTGCAAGGTTTGCTTTCTGCCGTCATTGGTACAGGATGGCAATAGCAAAGCAAGCCTCCCTCTCTCAGTGAATGCAGCAATTACATTCTTCTATTCCCAACAGAACAGATCCAGCATCACAGTCTAGTACAAGCTTTCATAGCTCACAGAACATGGGCAGTTATTTCCTGAGTGATTTGCAGGTTAGAGACAGGTGCCTTAAGCTGGTGCTTAAAACACTCAGTGGACGCTATAGGTGGATGAGTTAGTGAGTATATAACACCATTCTCACTTAGATGCAAATTCAACGCCAACATCCTGAGTCCCGAGTTTTTCACACATTCAGAAGTAGCCATTAATTGTAGGGTTAAGTAACTATGTTCTACACAAGCTCACAGGTGACAACCTCTTCAAAAAGTTTTGAAATCATTTGCACAATGTGCTGAACAATCCCATCCCCGGGGCTGCACTCGTTTAAAATGTTGAGGGCCTTTAGTGGTGGACACTTTTAAGGCACACCACAGCAAGAGACAGGAAGCTGTGGCAGTTGTCAGAGGCACCGGAAGGTTTCATTTCATTCACACAATAGATGTGTGTTGAATCTATTTTAGTTTCTCTTTGGTACACAGGAGTCAGCATAGCCTTTGGCTTGCAGGCCTGTACTCCCATCAGCTAGTGACCTTATACCTATTTAGCTTGCTCTGTTTTATTTCATTTATTTTAATATTTCATTTACCTTGCGCCATGCGCTTACATTTTATAAGTGTTTTGATTTTCTTCATCAGTGCCGTTCTGAGAAGGCATCATTATCAGTGATACACGTAGGTATTGTCATCATGTCCCTTTCCCACTTATGTGTGATAGGAACATCATGTACATTTGTTAGGGATTGTTTATGCAATTGCTGACAAGATGTCTGCCACATTATCAGTTGTCGGATCTTCTTAGCGTTCGCAGCCCTTGGCTACAACTTAAATTTTAAGAAAACTTAAATAGCCTTTCTCAGTGTATTATTCCTGGGATATGAGCAATCAGATGAAGGAAACAGCCTGCCACCACACTTTTTAGAAAATTGCGCACAACTTCAACCACCAAATACCATCAAGAAGCTACAGTCATTATTGAGTTTCTTTAGCCTTGGCAGAACTTACATTCCAGATTATGCACAACGCATAAAACCACTCTATGATTTAATTCACCCAGATTTCTCAAGCAGACACTGGACAGTTGAACACACATGCATCCATGGAGGATTGCAGCAAGACATGTTAGAAGCAAAACACTTACACACATGTGGCAATAACACAAATTTGGGCTTCAGATTAATTGCTGATGCCATCGGGTTCACTTATGTCACCTTTAATGAGGGCAACACTTTGCACCCTCAGAAAGAATTCTGACTGTTGTTCAGTTGGCTGTCATTAAGGAAAGGCCTTTTGCCCAAGGGAAAAGCTTTATTGTCTTACTCCGGTGCCAGCTTTAGAGGCTGTCACCAAAGCAAGCATTCCTAATGCTAAAGCATTACATCCACGTTGAATTCAATGGGCAACCTCACTGACTGCCACTATTGTTGACAAAATCTTTGACCCCAAACTTTAAACACAAGAATGTCTCCAATATGAACAGGAGTACACCGCAACTACTAACTTCTTGCCGAATGACAGATACCAAACTGTCATTTACACTGATGGTTCAGCACCATTATTTGTAGGTACAAAACATCAATACTCAGCCACTTGTGCAGCTGTGAGCGGAGAGATGAGGGGAGGTATATTCTACCTTCAGCACACCTACACGCAGACCCTGGCGGACTGCACAGCACAGTTGGCTGAGCTCAAAGCTCTTATTTTGGCACTACGGATCCAGAACAGCTCACATTGATTGCGTGTGATTTGTACTACTGTGTCCAGTCCTACAATGATTATCTTAATCATTGGTGGTTGAACAGGTTCAGAGACTTGAAGGGGAACACCATAAAACACAGAACTCTGTGGGGGAGGGTGGCTGATCTTATGGTTAAGCTACCAGATGCTTATGTAGTTCATACACTGAGGCATCAACTTGTAGGAGTACACATTGTAGGAACCACATTGGCTGATGAAGTGGCCAAATCTGCAGTAGCAACAGCTTCTGTTGCTGCAGTGACTCATTCTTATATGAGGTTGAATAATGAGATTCAGGCTGCCGTGAAAGCTTCAGCTGAAGGCAGGCCCCTTCCAAAAGCATACCCTATAAAATATTCCTACTTTGTCAGTGCACAGAATGTTGCCTTTGCAACAATTCCTGGGGTGGGAGATCAAGTGATCCCTAAGACCAGAGATTAGATCTCATCAAAGCAACGCATGAGGCAGTGACGGCTGGTGACTTTTGAAAGTTGTGGGTCATAAAAGTTCATTTCAACTTTCACAGCATGAGTGAGACAGCCAGACAGTCCCAGGTCTGAACTTCACAATGTAAAAGAAGAAATCCTTGGACCAATACCACCTTTCCTGTGACCAAAATGTGTGATCCTAGGCAAATATTTCATTTCACCAGGCCTCCCTTTTCTTCGGTATCACATATGATTGTACTTCAAAATGCACAAGTTCGGGAGTATATTCTCTGTAGAAAGATTGTTGTTTGATTTAATCAAAAATAATGTTGATTCATTTTGATGTTCCTTTATTTATCATAAGAAACTAGATTACATATTTGCCATGTGTGATACAAAAGTTATTGGGAACTCTGGGGTACAAGCCTGGGAGTATAGATTGAGATTGAGAGAATGCCTTAGTTAAACTGGTGTACTGCAGGTTCCACAACAGGTAGCACCAACTGTGCACAGTGCATTGCACTGGAGCCTTAACAGACAAATATTTCAGCTAGAGGGAAAGCCAACATTATAATTTCTACTATTCATCACAGCTATAACAACTTTCCTGCACGTTCCTTTTGTGCACTGAGTCTCAGGATATAATGAATTAAGCTCCTTTCTGCTGCACACACCAGGGCCTCTACCTGGGCCCGCTTCAAGCTGCTAGTTAGAGTGTTCCCTGGAAATCAGCCAGCCCACGGATTGGATAGCGCAATGTGGTAGGAGAAAGGGAAGGAACAGGCTGCACCCAGGTGACTGAACACACATTATCGCTCCCATTTATGCTGAACAGTAAACTGAAGAATATGAATTAGAACTGAAGGCTTGTGTGTTTCAACCCTATCAGACTTCCACAGCAATTATGCCAAGCTGTTTTAGCCTTAGAATCCACAGAAAACAAAACAAAGAAAAAAAGACTCAAAACTTGAAGGGATGATTGTCATCATGTATTCACTGTGCTGGGATTCCTTGTGAGTAGATTTCTAGACTTCCAACATTGTGGTTGAGGTTGCTTTGTGCCAAGCAGCCAATGCTGACGTAGCTCTTATGATATTTATTATATTAAATAGCATGAGAGCTGTGTCGGGATTGAATGGACAAAGCAACACAGCTCCCCAGTGAAACCATAGAGGGCTGTGTTAGCTGGCCCAGCCCCTGCCACCAACACAAAATGAATTTTCAGTGAAAAGGCTTCAGTAAGCATATCAGGCTGCCCGAGTACAGAGACCGGCCAGTCTGTCATACGCAGTTAATTACACAGCTCCTCTGCTGTACATGCAGTTGCCACACCCTCGCCGGGCCCTCCCTCTCCATTGGCATGAGACATCATCTAATTTCCTTACAACGGGGTCAGTGAAACAAACAATGGGCTGTGCCAGCAAAGTAAGTGGTATTGGCAAAGAACAAACAAAACCTCACCAAAAATGACAGAAAAAAAAATACATTAAAGAATTCAATTTGCTTTATTTTTCAGGGGTATTGGTAGCCCAAACTAATGGGGCAACTCTCCTCTGACCCTATAAAGGAACCGCCGCTGGCATAACGGTGTTGCATCTGCTCATGTGGTGTGACGGCAACAGTATTACTTTTACAGAAACGCTTTTTGTTGCCGAGTCTATACAAACTGACCAAGCAATATGTCAATTGCTGTTACATTTGCCAGCAAATAAAGGGCTCCAACATCAAACATCCCCTGCAGACATCCCTCTTAGTGTCCAATAGGCCACTACAATGTGTGTACCTGGATGATTGTCGTCCCTTACAACCTGATGGTGCAAACAAATATATTTTAGTCGCTGTTGATTCTTGTTCTTGATTCCTGTGGGTATTGCCACAGCAGTCGGCTGACGCTGGAACTGTTATAAAAGACTGGCTTGTCTTTATCAGTACATATGCAGTTGCAGCATTACACTCGGACCATGGCTCTGCTTTTGCCTCTAGGCCATTCAGGGACACCATGAGGATGATGGGTGTTGAACTCAATTACTCTTCCCCATATTATCCTGAGGGAAATTCTGTTGCAGAGAGGAGGAATCATGACCCAAACCAGTCCTTAACAGCTAGAGTGTTAAGTTCAGGCCGCAGTTGGCTTCATCACCTATATGGGACCAGAGAGCACTGAATAATTTGCCAAGACGGTCCTTGGGAGTACGCACTCCACATGAGGTCTTCTTTGGGATACCTATGTATTTCCCAGATCTAGATGGCCCTGGAATGGTGGTGACAGACAACCTTTTGACATAAAGGAATGCCTCACTGTCTTACAGGAGCTTCAACAATTTTGTGATGATAATCCATCTGCCAGTGCTGCCACCTTAAGAATAAGGGATTTACCAACAATCTCTACAGGCTGGATTCCTAAATTTGGGGAGCTGGTTTGTGAAAATATTGCTGTGAAGAAGGAATTTGGCCATTCCTACAGAGCACCAGTTCCAGTCCTAGGGACCCAAGGCACCAAAATTGTCATTCTACCACCACTGCCAGGTTCCAAAAGAAACATATTTGTCTCCATTGACAACATTGAATTGCACCATGTGGCCAATCCTGCACAGTAGACCCCAAGGTCCCTTGGGTAGCTCCCGGTCCCCTCTCACTACTCAACGGGATAAGCCTCTTCAAAGAAGAAACAACAACACTTATGAATATACCAGCATGTACAATGATGCTACAAATGTCTCCTCGAGCATGGAGAGGGTAGAGAATGAGCTTCTGCTGATTCCTGTTATCACTTCATTGACAAGAACTGTCCAAGATGTGGCTGTTGTTTACTCTAATACAACAGAAACTGATGACATTGTCTTCTATGAACCTCCACGTGAAGTGAATCCATCCACCAGCAATGCACCGTCGCCTGTGTTTGCAAAGACTGCTTCTGGTTCTTCATTGACCAATGATGACTTTTTGACAACTTCATCTACATCTGCAACTGAAACTATTTTAAAGACACGTTAGCTGTACATATGGCTTAAAAATAACAATTCGGTTTATCCATGGGATTATCTGTGGATACTGTTGACATTGCATGCCTTTTTTGCAATGGATTGGTTTTGTGACTGTTTTCTTCCTCCTGATAAATGGTCATTATCTTCCTGAGCAGTCTTCGGTCCAGCCAGTGGATGAAGTTTTAACACAATATCTTTCCCCACATAAGGTCCAAAGAGACTTGTCCTTTGTGGACATTTCAGCAGTACAAATTCGGGATGTGATTGTTTGCAATAAAGTAGCATTTGGCATATATAGGGCCTACTGAGGTTATCCAAATTCCTTATGTATTCAAAATTTCAATGACTGATGTGATTACACCTGGTGTTGTTTCTGATGACTGGGATGTTAAAACAGTTGATTCTTTGCTATCTGAATTGCAAGATTACACTGTATTGAAAGTGAAAATGTATATATGAACCCAGCGAATTATGAGGAAATGTTCTGTTATCATCATTGGGGACATTACTTTCTGCACCGAGCAACTATACATAGAGCAGTATTTAACTACACACAATGGGAACATTGTTCCACTCCACCTGTGGGGGAGTCCCAAAATATATGTAGACAAATTTGCATATTTTTGAATGCAGAGTCATATTATTTTAAATTATCACCTTCTAAAATGCATAAAATGTTGCTAACCGACACCAAATTAATCTATTCAGATTCCTTTGTTTCCCAGCTTGCTGTTGAAAGTTATGAATACTGAAGAGCACTATTGATGTGAAAAGTGTATGGAGAACACAAGATTGGCAAATTCAGGGTAGGGAAGCTTTGTTTAGAGCATGCCTTATTTCGCTACAAATTATATTTTTAAATGACACAGTTCAACAAACATCCTGCACAGGGTTAGAAAAAAATATAGGAAATGAACGCGCCCTATATCCCCACACCAGCCAAATTAACCAATTAGCAAACATTCCTGAATGTCACCAAGGAAGAACTAAATGCTTGGGTTCAGAATGGTACCTATAATTCCACACTTTCAAGTCCCGGAGGATTGGTATTGCAGCCTTTGGGCACAAATTGGTGTCAGGCACGTTTTGTTAATTCGTCAGGGGGTGTCAAGATTAGCTGGACAGACCATTGATATGTCTTTGGTCAACATTCTGGTATAGTTACTACCTACAGTGTGGGCAAACTGTGCCAACAATGATTACACACTAATACCTTATCAGCAGTTAAAGAACATCTTAGTCTCCTATTAGAGTAGTTAGACTTGCAGGATTTCTTGCTAGGTCCAAGAAAGCCAGACTCTAAATGATTCCTGTATGACATATACAATGAGATCTGAAAGCTTTCTCTAATGGAAGCGGCTGCACATTTAAGGCTTTAGCTATTGTCGATAATGGCACAAACAGAATATATAAACTCAATAATATTGTGTCTTCTGCGACTGGCATTATTCAGAATGACATGTCCCTCTTACAACGTGGACAAAGTCAGCTGCGTTCCATTATGCAGTTGGGTTAGACGTGGAAAATGGCCGCTTCTCTTGCAAACACATAAACAGTAATGACTTGTTTGTTGCTTTTAATTTGTCCTGGGAGAAACACATAATGGCTAAGAAGGACATGAGTTGCACCATGCTTAACACAGAAAAGTTAGAAAAGCTGCCTTTTACTATAGCGGAAACACCATCAACAATATGGCTTACACATTAGGTTAAAAATCTGTCAATTCCCACCTTTCATTTCCCAAAATGTTTGTAATATTTTTCTGTTGGCATGTAACGAGCAGCAGGGTATAGCTAGATTAAAGAAGAGTGTGAGTTGCCTTTCGAGTTCAAATGTCTGAACTGCAAAACAGAGGTCTTTCTGAGTGGAAGTGAATGTGAGACTACTGTTAGTCACTTCAAGGTTTCTGCAATGAGGAGGTTGCGAACTTGGCATGATTTTTGAAGGGTACTCCCATGCCTATGATTCGTCCAGCATTTCATATACTTTCACTGGAAGTTATGTGGGCCTGAACGAACAGAGTTTCTGCGGGATGAGACCAGTAATTGCCTACGCAATTTCAATTTCTCAAATTGTAACTTATTGTGGACATGTTTATCCCCCCCACACACACACAAGAGATAAGAGTAGCAGCTCTGTACTAACGACGGTCTTTTGATAGTTTCCGACTGCCGGGCACTCGACTTATCATGGTCACTTTCCATCTAAAGATATGATCAAACATTCATTTGGGTGCGAACGATTTTTCGTTCGCCATTATACATTTTGGAATCCAAGACTGTTAGGACCCTTGGTGTCAATAAGCATGGGTAGCTCTCTTTCTCTTCTGCCCATAACTAGGATGAGCCATGATGAAGTTTACACAGTATTGGCGTTACCTGCCTTGTTAAGTACTATAGTTGACATCTTTGCAAATTGACAGCTCTGCATTTGGATACATTCAGTCTCATATTGGCCTCAAAAAAGTAACTTTTGTGACGAAAAACAGGTGTTGGCTGTGTATTTATATACATTTATTAATTGCTGAATCAATGCTTTTAACATAATTAAAAAAAAATCTCACTTCCAATGGACTCATCTGGATTAATGAAAAAATGTGGACTGTTTAGGAGTGCTGTGATATTTCTAGAATTACTATATATATAGGGTCACCTTTGTGGTCCACTAATATGCTTTTAGGTAGTAGGGCATAATTTACCATCCAGCACCACATTATTTTACTATTATCTGTCTAGTTCTTGTACTGTTTCTCCATCTACTATTTGATATGTGAAGGATGTGCACCCACTGATACCACTACTACCGGGTGAATGTATGTAACGTGGCATAAAGGGCACCAGGGGCAAAATGCTGATGACCTTATTTAAATTCTTGGGATATGGACATGCGAGGCAAAATGCTGGCACGGGCATAGTCGAAATAAATCTTGAAATAAAGGGCTACCTTGGCAAAATACAGAACAGCCATATTGAAGTGAATTCTTGGCATTGCAGCACCCATGGCAAAATGCTGGTGCTGACACACCCAAGGTAAGTCTAGGCATACGGGCACCTGTGCAAAATGCTGGGACTGAGTCCTCTGGACATAATTCTTTGCATAAGTAGCACCCATGGCAAAATGCTGGTGCTGGCACTGTCAAAATACAGGTAATTACTGGTGTACAGGACATCAATGGCGCCAAGATAAAATGCCAGCGCTGCCATACTGGAAGAAATTATTGGCATTATTGCCATGGTATATCGGACTTGAAGGAGGACAATCATGAGAAAATTATATAATGTAAGCCCTAACATACTAGGAGGTATTTTAATTTAGATATGGTCCCTGTGGGGCACGAATGGCATTCGAAGAAACCGATGACAAAATGCTCTTGGCACAATGAAAGTAATTCATGGTCTGGTTATATTCCCACTGAAAACAAAACTAGGGTCCACTCCTGGGGAACATCAGGCTACACTGGCTTGGCACAATAACGACTTTGAGAAAACTGGGCTTCAAAAGCAGGGGTGGCTCCTCCGTTAGGGCGGAGGAGCATCACATTCCTCCCCCCCCCCCCCCCCCCCCCAGCGGCAGAAACTGCAAAACTTTCACAAGGCGATAATAAACTATGTTTATTATCCCCTTGTTGTGAAAGGGGCAGGCCATCTGGGATGAGGAGCAGTGAGGGGGAGTTAACAGCCATCTCTGGCCAGCTGAACACACGTGCAGTAGGCTCTCTCACACAGTTGCTGGGCTGGAGAGAGCCTGCACAGGCTCCCAGTCTGCCTGGGAGCACTCTGACTGGGCGCTCCCAGCCAAAGCAGCGTCCGGATTGGCTGCAGGGCAGGCTGGGAGCCTGTGCCTGCAGCGGGCAGAGAGGAGAAGAGCAGAGCAGGGTGCGGCATGGTGTCGAAAAGGTAAGTGTTCATTTTTTAAAATGTTATTTTATCAAATTTTAGATCCCCTTCCACCCCTGTGTGCTGCACCCGCCCCGCTCCTCATGAGCAAAGCGAGCCGAGACTATTCAAAAGACATCATTTGACCCAATTAAAAAACATATTTAGGGAAAACACCCCACCAAGCCCACGTCAAGGTGTCAGACTTGCTTGATGTAATTTGGACTATGTATTTGAACCCGTCAGTTTCAAAGATCACCATCCACCACTGCTCCTGTGATCTCTTAAAATGAAATCCAAATCGAAGCTCATGTTAGACCTGAACTAAAGCATACAAAAATACAGAAGCGAGCATCGGAGACTGCAGTTAGTGCAGTTACATGACCCCGAGAGAACACTGTGTACTATCACAAGTCTAGACAGCACATGACCGAAGCCGGTGCAGCTTAGGTCATGAACGTGACTTTGTCTTCTCCTGGTGTGCATTGCAGTTAAAGTCCACGGGTTCATCACAGCATCAAAAATCGAAAAAAGCAAGCTGTCAGTGAGGGAGAATATAGACAACTCAAGGAGATGTTTCTGCAGTCCTAGCATTTTTTCTAATGTCGCTTTGCATTCTGGTATTTCCAGACTTCTTCCTTGTCAGGCTTGTGAGTTTCTGGATACACTCTGCCTGGAGCCTAAAGCCAAGAACACAAGACTCTGTCGCAAGGCCGAATGGCATTGTTTTGTTGAGTTTTGTGTCAGCGATTGCATAGCATCACTTTTCTTTTCTTTTTTTTGTTTTTTGTTTTTTGTTTTTTTAACGTGTACCAGCTTTCAGAGGTACACTAAGGACCTTTTTTGGCTATTGAATTTTGCAAAATTCATCTTGATCGTCCTTCACAAACTTTGTGAAGTTTTCCAGAATGTCGCCCTTAAAATTTGTTTATGGATATTGTGATATTTTTTCTCTGCACATTGAAATACATTTCTCCGTAATCGAACGCAGTCATGCTAGAAAATATTTGCAGACTACTTCTTTGAAAGTTTATTTTTTTGCCAAGCTTTTCAAAAGTACAATGGTCTTGAGCAGGACAAGTAAAATAACTGCTTTCTGTGGGTTATACTTTAAGTAGAAAGATTTTTTGCATTAAATAGGAATATGTGCTTCAGAAATTGTCCTTAAGGTCAGGATTTTCACATGAATGTTACAAGCGATTTTTTTTAAAAACCTTTGTAAGATTTCCATTGAATGTTACAGAGGTTGGAAGTCAAAATACTATGCTACTTGACACACAACTGGTCTTCTTTTTTACAGGTAATTTCGCAACCCTTTGTGGTCTGATCAATAGGGTTTGGGTGAGATTCATGAGTGCTCTAATGGGGAGAAGTCCTAGTCTCCTTATGAAACCTCTGCGACAATGGACAATGTTTTTGCAGTTCCAGTTTGAATTTTTTCCACCTTTCTCTCTGTGAGAAGATTCAATTGGATTCCAATGCCTACAAATGCTGGGCACAAAACACTGCAAAATCTCCCAGGAAAATACACACTAAACCAATTGTGGAAAATAAACCTCTTTACAAATATCCAGGACTACAGCATCCATTTTAATACATCCTCATTCCTACTTCTCATCCCTGCCTCTCATCCATCATCTCTACTTCTCATCCATCAGACATCATCCCTACTTCTCACCCATCATCCCTGCTTCTCTTCCATCATCCCTACTTCTCATCCATCATACATCATTCCTATTTCTCATCCATCATCCCTACTTCTCATCCATCATACATCATCCCTACTTCTCTGTCAGGTGTTAGCCACGGCGCCTACATTGCCGATCGGGATACATAGTCCTTTTGGACTACATATCCCATGACGCCTAGAGGGGAAGAGGTCGCTTAAAAAGCAAGCACATACAGGAAGTAATGTGCGTTATTCGTTTCCTAGAAACCAGTCGGATGGACAGCGAGGGCTCTTGCTGTCGGCGTTTCCGAGGTTGAGTTGTTTGCTTAGGAGGTTTAATTCCTCCTCCGGTTTTCCGTGGAGCCGGGGACCTTCCCAATTATCAGGGGGAGTGTCGAGTTTATTTTCCCAGGGGAACCTGCCACGAAGGAGAGGTGGTAAGCGGTGAGACGATTTGGTGCCGGAATCCCTCGCCTTTCTTTTTTCAGTTCGACAAGGACACTGGTAACTTCTGAAGCACGGCGGTCTTTTGTTTGAGTTACCAATAAAGCACGATTATCCTTGGGGCCAGAGAACATTATATGTTTGGCTACGACAAGGGGTTAATGTTTATTTTTGCGGGAATTGAACTGCCGGGACGATTTTTCTTTTCAATACGTAATGAAATAACACCGGGTTATTCCTACAAATTGCGTGACTATGACATGGGGCTTAGTGGATTAACTGAGTCATAGAAAGGACTACGAGATATGTTCTTATCATCGTTAATTTTATTCCATTTCTCTTCGTTTTTGTCTCCTCATTATTTCGTGACTATCTTGTATAAATGTGGGTGTTGAGCAACCCATTAGCGATCATCGGTATTTAATTGTTGGCTTGGGGCGTCCATCTATGATTCAGATGGAGCACAGATAGGTGTTGGACTAGTTCTGCCCTCATGAGTTAGGGGCAGGTACGGTCGTTGGTACTTTAGCGAGACATTGCGAGAGTAGACAGGCAATGTGATATTAACACTGTGTATTCCTCTCTTTACAGATATCCCGTCCCTGCTGTTCCTTCCCCTTCCTTCCCTCACCCGATTACTCCAATGCACCGTGGTTTATATAGGTGACTTGGTGGAGTCAGGAGGCGGACCCTTATTTGCATCGCGCCGAGTCTGAGGAGCATCTACAACGTGACAGAATAACGCACCCACGAATAACGCTCCTCCCGCTCGGTGTGATACAAAGATGGCGTCTATGGATGATGTATTACAGGCGTTAGTAGTAGTGCAACAAGAGTTGGCTAATTCTAGGGTGGAGGCAGCAGCGTTAAAGGAAAAGGTAGAAAGGCTTACTAGGAATCCCTTCGATGCTTCAGCATCCACACCACAGGTAACCGTGAATGTCTCCCCTCCTATCCCTTTGGCCAGCCCGGAACGGTATTCAGGGGACCCCAGGAAAGTTCAGGCCTTTCTAACTCAGTTGTCTTTACAATTCTCTTGTAGACCCGCGTCTTTTCCCTCTAATCTTTCCAGGGTAATGTTCGCTATTTCTTATCTCTCGGGAGACGCAGCCAATTGGGCCGTACCATTAGTCAGGAACGATGACCCCTTGTTATCGGACTGGAATGCCTTTCGGACGGCTTTCGAGAGGGTGTTTGATCATAGAACAACCATTTTTAGTGCTGACAGGGAATTACTGGAGTTGAGACAGGGGAGGTCTGATCTGGTCTCTTATCTCACGACCTTTAATAGATTGGTGGCAGAATCAGGGTGGCCAGAGGAGAAGAGAATGTCTCTCTATTATCAAGGTTTACGAGACGACATGAAGGATATACTCGCTCAAATAGACCCGCAGCCTTCCACTTGTACAGATCTTGTGAATCTTACCCTGAGACTGAATCACAGATTAGCAGAAAGTAGGGGAGAGCGTAGAGCGGGGGATAGGCGACCAGGCATTCCAGAAAGGGAAGTGCGATCTGTTTCTACTCCCAATAATATAGGTGGGGAGCCTATGGACGTGGGAGCCGTTAGGGCACCCTTGTCGAAGTCCGAGAAGGAGAGTAGGAGGGTACAGGGGTTGTGCATGTATTGCGGCAGGAAGGGTCATTATGTAAGAGAGTGTCCCCAGAAACCACGTAAGAGATTCTCCTACTCCCCCACTCAAAAGGCAGCGGTTACGGCAGGAAAAACATCGGAGAAAGAGGAATTGCCCGTTATAGAACCCCAACCGGTGTTACGGTTAACTTCCTTAGCCCTTTTTCCACAGGAGCAAAAGGCGTCCCACCTTTTGTTAGCAGTGGAGCTGGTGTCCAAAGAACGAAAGTTTCCAGTATGGGCGATGATAGACTCCGGAGCCACGGGAAATTTCATAGATGCAGGGGTGGTTAGGAGATTGGGACTTCCTAGCATTCTGAGAAAGGACCCCGAAATAGTGTTGGCGGTTGATGGTACACCGCTGAAATCTGGGCCCCTTACAGAACATACTGAGGACGTTGGGTTGATCTTCAATGGGGTATCTCCGGAACATAAAGAAAGAATTAGACTGGATATAATAGAGGCTCCTCAGTATGAAATTATTTTAGGAATGCCCTGGTTAAGAAAACACAATCCTGTTATAGATTGGCAAACCAAGACGGTTAGTTTTCAGTCCTCGAGGTGTGAGAATAACTGCTTCTTGTATGACGAATCCCCCATGTTAGCATTGGCTCAAGGGTTACAGTTGGCCACAGTGATGGAGAAAACAGTGATATTGCCCTCTGTTTATGCCGAGTTCAAGGATGTGTTCGACGAAGGTCAGGCTGAGACATTGCCACCCCATCGTGTATATGATTGCAAGATAGATCTGATTCCTGGAGCTCTCCTTCCTTCCTGTAGGGTATATGCTCTATCAGACCCAGAAACCAAGCATTTGAGAAAATACTTGGATCACTTCCTGGAGATCGGGTTCATTAGACCATCTTGTTCTCCGGCAGCCTCTCCACTCTTTTTCATAGCTAAAGCTAATAAAGAGTTGAGAACCTGCATCGATTATCGAATGCTGAACAAGAATACAGTGAGGAATAGATACCCTCTTCCTCTCATTCCTGTGTTATTGGAACAGGTGAAAGAGGCGGTAATCTATACAAGGTTGGACCTGAAGGGAGCTTACCATCTGGTCAGAATCCGCGAAGGGGACGAGTGGAAAACGGCGTTCAAAACCCGTTATGGTCTGTTTGAGTACTTGGTAATGCCGTTCGGGTTGTGTAACGCCCCGGCGGCATTCCAGTATTTTCTGAACGATGTTCTCAAGGAATACGTAGACCGTTTCGTGATCGTTTATATAGATGACATTCTGGTGTATTCCACATCCCTGGAGCGCCACTCTGACCATGTTTCCTTAGTACTCCTAGCATTGCGACAGCATAGTCTTTTTTGCAAACTGAGCAAATGCGAGTTCCATGTCCGGAAGGTTGAGTTCTTGGGGGTGGATTTAAGCCCTGAAGGGTTTTGCATGTCGACAAGAAAAATACAGGCTGTTCAGGAGTGGCCAGTACCCACTAGTGTGAGAGACGTGCAATGCTTCCTTGGGTTTTCCAATTACTATAGAAGATTCATCTTTCATTTTTCTCACATTGTGTCACCTATAACAAGGTTACTAAGAAAGGGGGTGTCTTTTGTTTGGTCAGAGGAAGCAGAGGAGGCCTTTTGCTTTTTGAAACAGGCCTTCTGCTCCGCACCTATACTTCAACATCCACAGCCGGATGCCCCTTTTATCGTCGAAGCGGATGCCTCGGATATAGCGATAGGGGCCGTGTTATCACAAAGAAACAAAACCACCGGACAGCTTCATCCTGTTGCGTTTTTATCTAGGAAACTATCGGCTGCGGAACTTAACTATACGGTGGCAGAAAAGGAATTGTTAGCCATAAAAAAGGCATTCCAGGAATGGCGACACTACCTATGGGGAGCTCAACACCCGGTCACGGTATATACTGATCACCGAAATCTGCAGTATATGAAGGAGGCAAGACAACTTACCCAGCGGCAAATGAGGTGGATGCTGTTTTTTTCAGAATACGAGTTTGTGGTGACCTTCCGTCCTGGGGTTGACAATCGCAAGGCAGATTCACTGTCTCGACAAGAGGACGTGAGAACCATCGCTTCAAGACCTGAGGAAGCAATCATCAAACCTGAAAGAGTGCTTTGTGCCCTTCATATCTCCCATTTCTTAGAAAAGGTTTCTAAGCATAAGTCTGCTGCTCAGTGGAAGAAATGGGCGGAGTTAAGTCAGGACCGTACCCTTAAGCATGGAATACCGTTGCAAGGTAATCGTTTGTATTTGCCAACACGTGAACTCCGAGTGCAAGCCTTTAATTGATGTCATGATGCGGTAACGGCTGGTCATCCTGGTTACACCAAAACGGCGCAAATAGTTCGACGACATTTCAGGTGGGAAGGTTGGGCTAAAGACGTTGCGGCCTGGGTGGCTCGGTGTGAGATATGTGCACGGGCCAAGGGAGAAAACGCGAAGAGCCAGGGCAGACTGATACCTTTGCCCACTCCGGATAAACCATGGCAAACCATTAGCGTGGATTTTGTGGTAGGATTACCAATGGATCAGGGGTACAACGCTATCATGGTGGTAATCGATAGCCTTACCAAGATGGGTCATTTTCTTCCTTGTAGAAATCTGCCTACAGCCAGTCAAACCGCACATCTAATTTTGTCTCAAGTGGTGCGTTTACATGGTCTACCGAGAACCATTATTTCGGACAGAGGCCCCCAGTTTGTTGCTAGGTTTTGGCGTATGTGGTGCAAGGTACTGCGCATTGAATCCGCACTGTCCACCAGTTTCCACCCACAAACCGATGGCCAGACGGAGCGCCTCAATCAAACCCTGAAAAAATATCTGAGGTGCTATGCAAAGGACGCTCACGAATCCTGGGTTTCGTTGCTATGGCTGGCAGAACTATCATACAACAATGCTTGGCATAGCTCGATACGAGAATCTCCTTTTCGTGCTAACACGGGGTTCCACGTGGAAATGTTGCCCATAAACATACCTAGGGAAGTCACGGATCAACCTACGGTTCATGCCATGATTAAGAATCTCCAATCCGTGCAAAAGAAGATACGACTCAATCTGGAGAAGGCCAAAGAACAGTATAAAAAGTGGGGTGATGAACATCGGCGTGAGGGGCCGGCATATCAGCCAGGTGATAGAGTGTGGCTTTCCACCAAGTATATACGCTTCAAGATGCGAAGCGTCTTTCATCCTCGTTACATTGGTCCCTATGAGGTGTTACGCCAGATAAACCCTGTGGCTTACCGTCTCAACTTACCTGCTTCCTTAAGGATCCATCCGGTATTTCATTGCAGCCTTTTGAAACCGGCTCTTTCAGCGACCCGGCAGGCGGTGCCTCCGGTGGTCAGAGATGGGCAGCTGGAGTACGAGGTGCGCAGAGTGTTGGATTCCAAACGACGGGGGGGTAAGCTGTGGTACTTGGTTTCATGGAAGGGGTACAATGCTGAGGACGATTCATGGGAGCCGGAAAGCAATGTCCATGCCCCTAGGGCAGTACGGCTGTTTCATGCCCGTCATCCCTCTAAACCTGGTCCTAAGAGGCGCTTTGGAGGCGGGCGTACTGTCAGGTGTTAGCCACGGCGCCTACATTGCCGATCGGGATACATAGTCCTTTTGGACTACATATCCCATGACGCCTAGAGGGGAAGAGGTCGCTTAAAAAGCAAGCACATACAGGAAGTAATGTGCGTTATTCGTTTCCTAGAAACCAGTCGGATGGACAGCGAGGGCTCTTGCTGTCGGCGTTTCCGAGGTTGAGTTGTTTGCTTAGGAGGTTTAATTCCTCCTCCGATTTTCCGTGGAGCCGGGGACCTTCCCAATTATCAGGGGGAGTGTCGAGTTTATTTTCCCAGGGGAACCTGCCACGAAGGAGAGGTGGTAAGCGGTGAGACGATTTGGTGCCGGAATCCCTCGCCTTTCTTTTTTCAGTTCGACAAGGACACTGGTAACTTCTGAAGCACGGCGGTCTTTTGTTTGAGTTACCAATAAAGCACGATTATCCTTGGGGCCAGAGAACATTATATGTTTGGCTACGACAAGGGGTTAATGTTTATTTTTGCGGGAATTGAGCTGCCGGGACGATTTTTCTTTTCAATACGTAATGAAATAACACCGGGTTATTCCTACAAATTGCGTGACTATGACATGGGGCTTAGTGGATTAACTGAGTCATAGAAAGGACTACGAGATATGTTCTTATCATCGTTAATTTTATTCCCTTTCTCTTCGTTTTTGTCTCCTCATTATTTCGTGACTATCTTGTATAAATGTGGGTGTTGAGCAACCCATTAGCGATCATCGGTATTTAATTGTTGGCTTGGGGCGTCCATCTATGATTCAGATGGAGCACAGATAGGTGTTGGACTAGTTCTGCCCTCATGAGTTAGGGGCAGGTACGGTCGTTGGTACTTTAGCGAGACATTGCGAGAGTAGACAGGCAATGTGATATTAACACTGTGTATTCCTCTCTTTACAGATATCCCGTCCCTGCTGTTCCTTCCCCTTCCTTCCCTCACCCGATTACTCCAATGCACCGTGGTTTATATAGGTGACTTGGTGGAGTCAGGAGGCGGACCCTTATTTGCATCGCGCCGAGTCTGAGGAGCATCTACAACGTGACATTCTCATCCCTCATCCCTGCTTCATCCCTACTAATCATCCATCATCCCTACTTCTCATCCCCATCCCTACTTCTCATCCATCATACATCATCCGTATTTCTCATCCGTCATCCCTACTTCTCATCAATCATCCCTACCTCTCGGCCATCATACATCATCCCTATTTCTCATCCTTCATCCTTACTTCTCATCCATTTGACATCATCCCTACTTCTCATCCATCATCTTTACTTCTCATCCATCATCCATCATTCCTACTTCTCATCCCTCATCCCTGCTTTCCATCCTTCCCATCCATCATCCCTACTTCCAATCCATCATTAATCAACCCTACGTCTCATCCATCACCCCTGCTTCTCATCCTTCTCATCCATCAACCATACTTCCCATCCTTCATCCATCAGCCCTACTTCTCATCCATCACCACTACTTCTCATCCTTCTCATCCATCATCCCTATTTCTCATCCATCATCCCTGCTTCTCATCCCTACTGTTCACCCATCATCCCTACTTCTCATCCACCATCACTACTTCTCATCCATCATCCCTATTTCTCATCCTTCATCCTTACTTCTCATCCTTTTTACATCATCCCTACTTCTCATCCATCACCCTTACTTCTCATCCATCATCCATCATTCCTACTTCTCATCCCTGCTTTTCATCCTTTTCATCCATCATCCCTACTTCTCATCCATCATACATCAGCCCTACTTCTCATCCAACATTCTTAATTCTCTTCCATCATCCCTACTTCTCATCCCTCATCCCTGCTTCTAATCCATACTTCTTTTCCATCATCCCTACATATCTTCCATCATTCCGACTACTACTCCTCATCCCTCAGACGTACCAACACATTTTTAGTTTTGTGAAACACACCTTTACACTGATTGGTTGGCAACAGCCAATCAGAGTTATGAGAGAGAGCTGCATTCTATTTCACTGAAAAACAGCCTTTTCATTGCATGTGCTGGGTGAAGACAGAGGAGAGGAAATGCAACTGTGTTTCTGTTAATAGTGAAATCAAGGCTGTACAATGTTTCATTTTATTTAACGTAGGGGCAGATTTACGAAAAGTGGTGCTGCACCGAGTGCAGCACTACTTTCCCTGCGCCCCTCAGTACCCCCCTAACGCCACCATGTGTGCGCCGTATTATTTAAAATGCGGTGCACCATGGCGCAGAGTAGGGGACAATGGCATAATTTCTCATGATGCTATTGATATACTCTGCAGGAATAGTGCCAAAATATTGGTGCTACTCCTGGAGAGTTGATAGGGCCCCATTCTAAAGAATGGAAGCCCCCTTTTAACGCCTGCTCTTGCTGCTGGAGTGTTGCGTCTTCCTCCCTCACTCTTCAAGATGACAGGTATGAGTAGAAGAGCTTGAAGTATAGAGTTCTGTTCCACCAGTTGATTTCTTTATGAAGGGTCAATTATTGCTTGCTTATGGAATTCATCAATGATCATAGTTGGTGTGCAGCACTAATGATCTTTATTAAACCCAGACCAAGAATGTGGATGTGATCTTTTATTGCCAAGCAAGGCTTCAATGGGACACTTGATGATATGCATACTTGCTCAAAAACTTAGTGCAGCAAAAGAGGAGAAGGACGCTTGGATAATGAAAGACTCAATAAATATGCTAGCCAGAATATTTTATACAGTTCAATCAAGTAGCTTGAGGCCAGGTCCACTTCTGTCACAAAGTAAGCTTTCTATATCTTTTGGATCGCTTTATGGTATTCCCTCATGTTTTATGCATCTCTTTATCTTCTCTCGCTTTACTTTTCTTCCACTTCCAGTTTCTGACTCAACAATTTCATGTTGGCTAGATCTAAACTGAACCACATATTGGAAGCCCGCCAGACTGATTTTAATATTTTAATTTTTTTAATTGTAGAGCAGCCAACATAACAAATATTTGAAATATGTTGTGCTGGAGAGACTCATGGAGAATACCCTGATTGATGGTTCACAGTGCAGAAGTGGTTCATACTTCATAGAAAATGGAGGTGAAGTCTTCCTGCAGATTCATTATAGAACTAGTATGGATGTGTGTGGGGTGCTTTACATGAGTGTATTCTGATTTTGTGAGTAATGTGATCAATGAGTGGCCCATTAATGGTTTGAGATTGACTATTATGTTTTAATGTTGCAAGAGAAAATCAAGGCCCTCATTACAACCCTGGCGGTCGGTGTTAAAGCGGTGGTAAGACCGCCAACAGGCCGGCAGTAAAAAAAATGGAATCACGACCATGGCGGAAACCGCCAACATAGACAGCCACTTTAACACTCTGACCACCATGGCGGTACAAACAAACAGCATGGCGGTCACCGCCAACAGACAGGCGGAAGACAATGTACCGCCCACACTATTATGAGAGGCTAATCCACCACCTTTTCCGGGGCGGATTCAATGCGAACAAAAGCACGGCGAAAACAGGACTTGGAAAGGGAAACACTCACCTCTACATAACCCACGAGGAACCAGGATGCCATGGAGCCAGTACTGCAAATCCTCCCTGCGATAGTTTTCCTGCTCCTCTACCATGAGCACGAACAACGGCGGCGACGACCACGGTGAGTACTGCACCTACAACACAGGGGAGGGGGAGGGAAAAGAGAGTAACACACACACGCAACACGCAACACCCCCACCCCCACCCTCACCCACTACAACATACACACCAATACATGCTGCAACAATAGATTTACACCCCCCAACTCCCCCTGGAAGAACGCAATGACAAAAGGAAATTATTGTAACAATTGTAATCAATAAAAATCCATTAGTCAAAACTTTAAATACAGTATAAACAATTATGTACACCAACTATACAAGTCCGGATAGTGCACCATTCAAAGTCTGTGGACCACTGGGCCCAAAATGCATGGGCGAGGTCCACACTCGATACCAGACTGCAAACGGAGAGAACACTGCTGGGGCATCAGATCGAAATGAAACAGGCACCTCAGGGGGAAGGGAAGGGGGGGCACCTCAGCCGGATGAGTGCTCGGCGCCAGCTTCACGAGGGGGCTCCATGCCCATTGATGTATCCTGGGGAGTGCAAAGCCACAGTCTCTCAAGTCTCTCCAGTGGGTGAATTGCCCACTGCTATATCCTGGGGAGTGCAAAGCCAAAGTCTCTCAAGTCTTTTCAGTGGTTGGGTTGCCCACTGCTTTACCCAGGGGAGTGCAAAGCCACAGTCTCTCAAGTAGATGCCTTTCTCCACTGGTTCTGGAGGGGGCTTTGGGCCCAGAGTGCTTCATCCTGACAAGGACTGAGGTAGTGGATGCCTTTCTCCACTGGTTCTGGAGGGGGCTTTGTGCCCAGAGTGCTTCATCCTGCCAAGGACTGAGGTAGTGGATGCCTTTCTCCACTGGTTCTGGAGGGGGCTTGGTGCCCAGAGTGCTTCATCCTGCCAAGGACTGAGGTAGTGGATGCCTTTCTCCACAGGTTCTGGAGGGGGCTTTGCGCCCAGAGTGCTTCTTCCTGCCAAGGACTGAGGTAGTGGATGCCTTTCTCCACTGGTTCTGGAGGGGGCGTTGTGCCCAGAGTGCTTCATCTTGCGAAGGACTGAGGTAGTGGATGTGATACTCCACTGGTTCTGGAGGGGCCTTGGTGCCCAGAGTGCTTCATCCTGCCAAGGACTGAGGTAGTGGATGCAACATGCAAGCTGGCCAGGCTCCTGGAACTGACCACCAGCCTCGTATGACTGACCACTGGGGATGGCAGCCATGTCTGTGGTGGTGACACTGGCTCAGGATGTCGCGCGCCACTAGTGGTGCTGGCGGCAGTGTCAGAAGCGGTAGGGGGTTGGCGGCCGTGTCGGTAGTGGCGGTGCTTGCGGCGGACTCTGTGGCATTGGTGCTGGCGGCGGGCTCTGTGGCATCGGTGCTGCCGGCGGGCTCTGTGGCATCAGTGCTGGCGGCGGGCTCTGTGGAAACGGTGCTGGTGGCGGTCTTTGTGGCAGTGGTGCTGGTGGCGGGCTCACTGACTGCGGTGTCAGTAGCTGCGGTGCTGGTGGCGGGCTTACCGACTGCGGTGCTGGTGAAGGGCTCAGTGTCTGCGGTGCTGGTGAAAGGCTCAGTGTCTGCGGTGCTGGCGGCGGTGTCTGTGGCGGCGGTGCAGGTGGCGGTCTTGTCCGGCGTGCAGGTTGGCGTCGACGTGGACTTGCCTTTGATTTTTTGGCCCTTCCCCTCCTTGGATGGTGGCGCAGCTGTCTTCCCACTTTCCACTTTTGTTTTGCCTGAGCCCTTGGTGGCAGGTGTTTTCGCCTTCTCCCTCTGGGATGTGGGCAACTTTTTCTGTTTTGGAGGTGAAGGAATGTCCTTGCTCTCGCTCCTTGGGACACTGGCAGTCCTGTTGCTTGGCGCACTCCAAAATCCCGCTATTGCTGGCACCACTGTGCCCGGTGATGTGGTGGCTGAGGTGCTTGGTTGAGACCTGGAAAGGCAGGCCCTAGGGGAAGGACGGGGGGTGAGGTGTAGGGAAGAGGTCAACATTTGATAGTAAAAGCTTTTTGGACACACTGGGACGGGTAGATGGAGGGGGTTTGGGAGTGGAGGAAGAGGTAGTGGATGTAGGAGGTGTACGTATGCTGACTTTGGGTGAAGGTGCATGGGCTGGAGGCTGTTGTGAGGTGGATGTTGGGTGGGTGTGCGACTGCGTTTGTGTACTTTGGGAGGAGGGCTCACAGACACACTGGTAGAGGACACAGGGGATGTGTGAATGGTAGTGGGGGTGGTGAGTGCATGTGAGCGGTGTGTGGTGATGGGCGTGCTGGTGATGGAGGTAGCGGCTGAAGATGTAGTGCATGCAGGTGTGAGTGGAGATGAGACAGGGAGGGAGGAGGGAGACGTGGAGGAGGGGGACACAGTGGAGGCAGTGGATGTTGGTATGTGTGCATGGGTATGATGCTTGTGTGAGTGCCTGTGGGATGTTTGGTGCTTATGTTTGCCTGAGCCACCCTTGTGTGTTGAGGTGTGTGCATGCTGGTCTGATGGTGTGCTTGGGATAGGCTGAGGTACAGGGGATTGGGTCTGGGTGGAGGAGGTTGGAGGGGGGAGGCTGGATACAGGGACAATGGCTGCCATCAGTGCAGAGGCCAGAGCCTGAAATGTGAAACAGTGAGGGATCCCAGGAGGTCAATAGCCTCCTCAGTGAGGGCAGCAGTGCTGACTGGGGCATTGCCTGAGGTGCCTGGGGTGAAGGAGATGCCCACCCTCCTGGGTGAGCGGCCATGGGATACACGCTGAGGTGTTGCTGGGAGGGCGGTGCTGGTAGGGGGGTGGCAGCTGTTCCTGTTGATGCGGTGTGCACAGAGGGGCCCGCCACCGCAAGGGAGCTCCCATCAGAGGAGGAGTCGGTGTCGCTGGTCTCTGCTCCTGTCCCCGCTGTGGAGCTCCCCTCACCTTCCGTCCCACTGGTGACTTCAGACTCTGTTGTCTGGCCCTCCAGGGCCATGTGGGATGCAGCTCCCTCCTGCTCTGGTGGCACTGCTCCTCCGCCTGATGATGCTAATGCACACAAGAAGAGGGAGACCACAAAAAGGGGGGGGGGAAGAAAGAAGAAAGACATGTTCAGTGCATGCAATACCTCTACCGTTGGCGGACACTACAGACACAGCAGCCCTCTGCACTACGCCATGCACTTAGAGTTCCCTAATTAATCACAGGGACATGGGGTACAAGGCCTATGCCTGATTGCTGCACACATGGAAGTCACAGGAGCCTGACTAGATGTAGATGGCTCTTACCACTGGTGGGGTTGGGGTGCCACATAGCCTGCTTCACAAAGCGACTTTGCCTACAAAGCCTCGCCCCGGCCTAGGGGAACCCACTTCCCACCTCCCCCACCCAGACACCTCCTTATGTGCGCAGAGTCAGATGGATGTGACGGTACTCGCCCCCTTGTGGCTGCTGTGATGCCCTCAAGTGCCCATCCAACTTCGGATACACTACCGCCGGGATCCGGAACATCAGGGGAGTCATGGTGCGACGGGCACCCCTCCCACGTTGGGAGGCCATCCCCAGCTGGGCCTCCGCCGTCTTCTTGCTCTAGCGGCGAATGTCCTCCCATCTTTTATGGCAGTGGGTGCTCCGTCTGTGGTGGACCCCCAGGGTCTGGACGTCCTTGGCAATGGCACGCCAGATATCCTTCTTTTGGGGGGTGCTGACCTAAAGGAATAGTACAGCTGAAAAGGATGATCTTTAAACATCTGGGCCGTCACAGTCATTGGCCCACGTTCCCACCCTTGCCCTGATGCACATACACTTACCGTTCGCTCATGCAGGCCTCAGTCACCCCCTCCTCTGTATCTTCCATTCACACCACTCCAAACAGGCATTGCCCATACAGCATGCTCACAGTGTACTCACCTGTTTGTCTGGAGGACCGTAGAGTAGCGTGTACTGAGGGAGGACCCCATCCACTAACTTCTCCAACTCCTCCGAAGTGAAGGCAGGGGCCCTTTCCCCAAACACATGAGCCATTGTCGCTTCCAGACACAGGTCACAGCAACACTTGCAGTGTAGGTCCTCTCCTGTCGAAGGTCAGGTATCAAGTGAGTGAACAGAGAGAAAATGGCGGTCATGTCCGCGGCGGTGCATACCGTCACCGCCGGCATACATCGTCATTGGCTCCTGGGACCCATAGGGCCCAATGTTAACCAATGCAGGATTGCGCCGCGGTCTTCGAACGCCTACCGCGACGGGGTACAACGCCAGCGCAATTACCTCATATACCTTAGTCCCACATTACAGGTCAGGCAGCCGCCATTTCAGGTAGCCACATGGCATTATTTTTAAATGCGTCACACATATCTAGGCCTTGCATACACACAATGACAGGCACATAGCGGATTGACAAATGTGTGCAATAAAATCTTTTTTTACTACCTCAGTGTTGGCTGACTCTGTTCTCGTCCATATGGCACGTCCGCTGGGGCAGGTGAGGAGATGGCGGCATCCTCCGGTGTACAGACTGCTGGTGGGCCTGTCGACAATGGAAGACAGTCACATCATTATCACTTACAGATTTGATCGTGCATGAATCCAGGAACTGTGTGCCCAGTTGGAGCCAGACCTGATTTCAGCTATCCGCCATCCCACAGGAATCCCCCCTCTAGTGCAGGTCCTGTCAGTACTCCATTTCCTGGCAAGTGGGTCTTTACAACAACAGTGACCATAGCATCAGGGATGTCCCATCCCATGTTCTCAAACGTGTTGTCCAGAGTGTTGGCTGCCCTGCTGAAACACATGCGCAGCTACATTGTTTTCCCTCAGGTGGAGGATTTGCCCACAGTCAAAGGTGACTTCTATGCCCTGGGACATATCCTCAACATCATAGGTGCCATTGATGGGACACATGTGGCCTTGGTACCCCCCGGAGGAGTGAACATGTGTACAGGAAGAGCTACCATTCAATGAATGTGCAGATGGTGTGTTTGGCCGACCAGTACATCTCCCATGTGAATGCCAAGTTTCCAGGCTCAGTGCATGACGCTTACATTTTGAGGAATAGCAGCATCCCTTATGTGATGGGGCAACTCCAGAGGCACTGTGTGTGGCTAATAGGTGAGGACAAGGACCCTATATCCTGTGAATAGTTGTCTAGGTCTGGGGTTGTCCCTGAGGGTTAGTGTATGTCTAACAGTTGTCCCTCAACATTTGCAGGTGACTCTGGGTACCCCAACCGGTCATGGCTACTGACCCCAGTGAGAAATCCCAGGACAAGGGCAGAGGACCGCTACAATGAGGCACATGGGTGAACTAGGAGAGTGATAGAAAGGACCTTCGGCCTCCTGAAGGCCAGATTCCGGTGCCTCCATATGACAGGTGGTTCTCTACTACTCACCAAAGAAGGTGTGCCAGATCATCGTGGCCTGCTGTATGCTGCACAACTTGGCTTTGCGACGACAGGTGCCTTTTCTGCAGGAGGATGGTCCAGAAGGAGGTCATGTGGCAGCTGTGGAGCCTGTGGACAGTAAAGAAGAGGAGGCAGAAGAAGAGGATATCGACAACAGAAACAATGTGATCCAGCAATACTTCCAGTGAGACACAGGTAAGAAGACATCACTGCCTCCTACATCTCATACAATTGTTAGACCTATCATATGTCTGTCGCTTTCACTCAGTGTATGGACCCTGATCTGTCACTTTGCCTTTCCATTTCACAGATGTGGGTCCCACCGTGTGACCTCTGCTATGTTACCTCATGGACTAGAGCTGTGTGACAAAGGTATGTTCACAATACAATTGTCATTGCTATTTTCGTTAGTTATAGCAAATACACATTTGTGAAAGCACAGACTGACTCCATATTGTTTTGTGATTCAAGGGTGTTTATTTAAGTGCAAATTAGTGGGGGGGGGTTGGAAAATGGTCAGGGGTGATGGTGGAGGAACGCCCATGGCAGAGTCCAGTTATTGGTCTCACAGGTGCATTTTCCAAAGGGGCATAGGAAGTGGCGCTAACGCAGTTTAAGGATGGGCAGGGTGACGAAATGGGACAGAAGGATGACATTCAGGGTGGTCTAATTTCTTGGCGGGGTCTTGGAATTGTTCTCTGTCTTTTTCCTGGATCTCAGGGACCGTTTGCGGGGTGGTTCTCCATTTGCAGGTGGTGGGGTGCTGGTCTTGTGGTCCTGTGGCGGTGCCTCCTGTCCACTAGCGCCGGCGGAGGTGGTGGGCAGTTCATCATCAAGGCTAGTGTCAGGGGCCCCTTGTTGTGCCACAGTGTCCCTCCTGGTGTTCACAAGGTCCTTCAGCACCCCTACAATGGTGACCAGGGTGGTGTTGATGGACTTGAGTTCCTCCCTGATCCCCAAATACTGTTCCTCCTGCAGCCGCTGGGTCTCTTAAAACTTTGCCAGTACCTTTTCTTCATTTTCTTCCTTGTAGAAATCTGCCTACAGCCAGTCAAACCGCCCATCTAATTTTGTCTCAAGTGGTGCGGTTACATGGTCTACCGAGAACCATTATTTCGGACAGAGGCCCCCAGTTTGTTGCTAGGTTTTGGCGTATGTGGTGCAAGGTACTGCGCATTGAATCCGCACTGTCCACCAGTTTCCACCCACAAACCGATGGCCAGACGGAGCGCCTCAATCAAACCCTGAAAAAATATCTGAGGTGCTATGCAAAGGACGCTCACGAATCCTGGGTTTCGTTGCTATGGCTGGCAGAACTATCATACAACAATGCTTGGCATAGCTCGATACGAGAATCTCCTTTTCGTGCTAACACGGGGTTCCACGCGGAAATGTTGCCCATAAACATACCTAGGGAAGTCACGGATCAACCTACGGTTCATGCCATGATTAAGAATCTCCAATCCGTGCAAAAGAAGATACGACTCAATCTGGAGAAGGCCAAAGAACAGTATAAAAAGTGGGGTGATGAACATCGGCGTGAGGGGCCGGCATATCAGCCAGGTGATAGAGTGTGGCTTTCCACCAAGTATATACGCTTCAAGATGCGTAGCGTCTTTCATCCTCGTTACATTGGTCCCTATGAGGTGTTACGCCAGATAAACCCTGTGGCTTACCGTCTCAACTTACCTGCTTCCTTAAGGATCCATCCGGTATTTCATTGCAGCCTTTTGAAACCGGCTCTTTCAGCGACCCGGCAGGCGGTGCCTCCGGTGGTCAGAGATGGGCAGCTGGAGTACGAGGTGCGCAGAGTGTTGGATTCCAAACGACGGGGGGGTAAGCTGTGGTACTTGGTTTCATGGAAGGGGTACAATGCTGAGGACGATTCATGGGAGCCGGAAAGCAATGTCCATGCCCCTAGGGCAGTACGGCTGTTTCATGCCCGTCATCCCTCTAAACCTGGTCCTAAGAGGCGCTTTGGAGGCGGGCGTACTGTCAGGTGTTAGCCACGGCGCCTACATTGCCGATCGGGATACATAGTCCTTTTGGACTACATATCCCATGACGCCTAGAGGGGAAGAGGTCGCTTAAAAAGCAAGCACATACAGGAAGTAATGTGCGTTATTCGTTTCCTAGAAACCAGTCGGATGGACAGCGAGGGCTCTTGCTGTCGGCGTTTCCGAGGTTGAGTTGTTTGCTTAGGAGGTTTAATTCCTCCTCCGATTTTCCGTGGAGCCGGGGACCTTCCCAATTATCAGGGGGAGTGTCGAGTTTATTTTCCCAGGGGAACCTGCCACGAAGGAGAGGTGGTAAGCGGTGAGACGATTTGGTGCCGGAATCCCTCGCCTTTCTTTTTTCAGTTCGACAAGGACACTGGTAACTTCTGAAGCACAGCGGTCTTTTGTTTGAGTTACCAATAAAGCACGATTATCCTTGGGGCCAGAGAACATTATATGTTTGGCTACGACAAGGGGTTAATGTTTATTTTTGCGGGAATTGAACTGCCGGGACGATTTTTCTTTTCAATACGTAATGAAATAACACCGGGTTATTCCTACAAATTGCGTGACTATGACATGGGGCTTAGTGGATTAACTGAGTCATAGAAAGGACTACGAGATATGTTCTTATCATCGTTAATTTTATTCCCTTTCTCTTCGTTTTTGTCTCCTCATTATTTCGTGACTATCTTGTATAAATGTGGGTGTTGAGCAACCCATTAGCGATCATCGGTATTTAATTGTTGGCTTGGGGCGTCCATCTATGATTCAGATGGAGCACAGATAGGTGTTGGACTAGTTCTGCCCTCATGAGTTAGGGGCAGGTACGGTCGTTGGTACTTTAGCGAGACATTGCGAGAGTAGACAGGCAATGTGATATTAACACTGTGTATTCCTCTCTTTACAGATATCCCGTCCCTGCTGTTCCTTCCCCTTCCTTCCCTCACCCGATTACTCCAATGCACCGTGGTTTATATAGGTGACTTGGTGGAGTCAGGAGGCGGAACCTTATTTGCATCGCGCCGAGTCTGAGGAGCATCTACAACGTGACATTCTCATCCCTCATCCCTGCTTCATCCCTACTAATCATCCATCATCCCTACTTCTCATCCCCATCCCTACTTCTCATCCATCATACATCATCCGTATTTCTCATCCGTCATCCCTACTTCTCATCAATCATCCCTACCTCTCGGCCATCATACATCATCCCTATTTCTCATCCTTCATCCTTACTTCTCATCCATTTGACATCATCCCTACTTCTCATCCATCATCTTTACTTCTCATCCATCATCCATCATTCCTACTTCTCATCCCTCATCCCTGCTTTCCATCCTTCCCATCCATCATCCCTACTTCCAATCCATCATTAATCAACCCTACGTCTCATCCATCACCCCTGCTTCTCATCCTTCTCATCCATCAACCATACTTCCCATCCTTCATCCATCAGCCCTACTTCTCATCCATCACCACTACTTCTCATCCTTCTCATCCATCATCCCTATTTCTCATCCATCATCCCTGCTTCTCATCCCTACTGTTCACCCATCATCCCTACTTCTCATCCACCATCACTACTTCTCATCCATCATCCCTATTTCTCATCTTTCATCCTTACTTCTCATCCTTTTTACATCATCCCTACTTCTCATCCATCACCCTTACTTCTCATCCATCATCCATCATTCCTACTTCTCATCCCTGCTTTTCATCCTTTTCATCCATCATCCCTACTTCTCATCCATCATACATCAGCCCTACTTCTCATCCAACATTCTTAATTCTCTTCCATCATCCCTACTTCTCATCCCTCATCCCTGCTTCTAATCCATACTTCTTTTCCATCATCCCTACATATCTTCCATCATTCCGACTACTACTCCTCATCCCTCAGACGTACCAACACATTTTTAGTTTTGTGAAACACACCTTTACACTGATTGGTTGGCAACAGCCAATCAGAGTTATGAGAGAGAGCTGCATTCTATTTCACTGAAAAACAGCCTTTTCATTGCATGTGCTGGGTGAAGACAGAGGAGAGGAAATGCAACTGTGTTTCTGTTAATAGTGAAATCAAGGCTGTACAATGTTTCATTTTATTTAACGTAGGGGCAGATTTACGAAAAGTGGTGCTGCACCGAGTGCAGCACTACTTTCCCTGCGCCCCTCAGTACCCCCCTAACGCCACCATGTGTGCGCCGTATTATTTAAAATGCAGTGCACCATGGCGCAGAGTAGGGGACAATGGCATAATTTCTCATGATGCTATTGATATACTCTGCAGGAATAGTGCCAAAATATTGGTGCTACTCCTGGAGAGTTGATAGGGCCCCATTCTAAAGAATGGAAGCCCCCTTTTAACGCCTGCTCTTGCTGCTGGAGTGTTGCGTCTTCCTCCCTCACTCTTCAAGATGACAGGTATGAGTAGAAGAGCTTGAAGTATAGAGTTCTGTTCCACCAGTTGATTTCTTTATGAAGGGTCAATTATTGCTTGCTTATGGAATTCATCAATGATCATAGTTGGTGTGCAGCACTAATGATCTTTATTAAACCCAGACCAAGAATGTGGATGTGATCTTTTATTGCCAAGCAAGGCTTCAATGGGACACTTGATGATATGCATACTTGCTCAAAAACTTAGTGCAGCAAAAGAGGAGAAGGACGCTTGGATAATGAAAGACTCAATAAATATGCTAGCCAGAATATTTTATACAGTTCAATCAAGTAGCTTGAGGCCAGGTCCACTTCTGTCACAAAGTAAGCTTTCTATATCTTTTGGATCGCTTTATGGTATTCCCTCATGTTTTATGCATCTCTTTATCTTCTCTCGCTTTACTTTTCTTCCACTTCCAGTTTCTGACTCAACAATTTCATGTTGGCTAGATCTAAACTGAACCACATATTGGAAGCCCGCCAGACTGATTTTAATATTTTAATTTTTTTAATTGTAGAGCAGCCAACATAACAAATATTTGAAATATGTTGTGCTGGAGAGACTCATGGAGAATACCCTGATTGATGGTTCACAGTGCAGAAGTGGTTCATACTTCATAGAAAATGGAGGTGAAGTCTTCCTGCAGATTCATTATAGAACTAGTATGGATGTGTGTGGGGTGCTTTACATGAGTGTATTCTGATTTTGTGAGTAATGTGATCAATGAGTGGCCCATTAATGGTTTGAGATTGACTATTATGTTTTAATGTTGCAAGAGAAAATCAAGGCCCTCATTACAACCCTGGCGGTCGGTGTTAAAGCGGTGGTAAGACCGCCAACAGGCCGGCAGTAAAAAAAATGGAATCACGACCATGGCGGAAACCGCCAACATAGACAGCCACTTTAACACTCTGACCACCATGGCGGTACAAACAAACAGCATGGCGGTCACCGCCAACAGACAGGCGGAAGACAATGTACCGCCCACACTATTATGAGAGGCTAATCCACCACCTTTTCCGGGGCGGATTCAATGCGAACAAAAGCACGGCGAAAACAGGACTTGGAAAGGGAAACACTCACCTCTACATAACCCACGAGGAACCAGGATGCCATGGAGCCAGTACTGCAAATCCTCCCTGCGATAGTTTTCCTGCTCCTCTACCATGAGCACGAACAACGGCGGCGACGACCACGGTGAGTACTGCACCTACAACACAGGGGAGGGGGAGGGAAAAGAGAGTAACACACACACGCAACACGCAACACCCCCACCCCCACCCTCACCCACTACAACATACACACCAATACATGCTGCAACAATAGATTTACACCCCCCAACTCCCCCTGGAAGAACGCAATGACAAAAGGAAATTATTGTAACAATTGTAATCAATAAAAATCCATTAGTCAAAACTTTAAATACAGTATAAACAATTATGTACACCAACTATACAAGTCCGGATAGTGCACCATTCAAAGTCTGTGGACCACTGGGCCCAAAATGCATGGGCGAGGTCCACACTCGATACCAGACTGCAAACGGAGAGAACACTGCTGGGGCATCAGATCGAAATGAAACAGGCACCTCAGGGGGAAGGGAAGGGGGGGCACCTCAGCCGGATGAGTGCTCGGCGCCAGCTTCACGAGGGGGCTCCATGCCCATTGATGTATCCTGGGGAGTGCAAAGCCACAGTCTCTCAAGTCTCTCCAGTGGGTGAATTGCCCACTGCTATATCCTGGGGAGTGCAAAGCCAAAGTCTCTCAAGTCTTTTCAGTGGTTGGGTTGCCCACTGCTTTACCCAGGGGAGTGCAAAGCCACAGTCTCTCAAGTAGATGCCTTTCTCCACTGGTTCTGGAGGGGGCTTTGGGCCCAGAGTGCTTCATCCTGACAAGGACTGAGGTAGTGGATGCCTTTCTCCACTGGTTCTGGAGGGGGCTTTGTGCCCAGAGTGCTTCATCCTGCCAAGGACTGAGGTAGTGGATGCCTTTCTCCACTGGTTCTGGAGGGGGCTTGGTGCCCAGAGTGCTTCATCCTGCCAAGGACTGAGGTAGTGGATGCCTTTCTCCACAGGTTCTGGAGGGGGCTTTGCGCCCAGAGTGCTTCTTCCTGCCAAGGACTGAGGTAGTGGATGCCTTTCTCCACTGGTTCTGGAGGGGGCGTTGTGCCCAGAGTGCTTCATCTTGCGAAGGACTGAGGTAGTGGATGTGATACTCCACTGGTTCTGGAGGGGCCTTGGTGCCCAGAGTGCTTCATCCTGCCAAGGACTGAGGTAGTGGATGCAACATGCAAGCTGGCCAGGCTCCTGGAACTGACCACCAGCCTCGTATGACTGACCACTGGGGATGGCAGCCATGTCTGTGGTGGTGACACTGGCTCAGGATGTCGCGCGCCACTAGTGGTGCTGGCGGCAGTGTCAGAAGCGGTAGGGGGTTGGCGGCCGTGTCGGTAGTGGCGGTGCTTGCGGCGGACTCTGTGGCATTGGTGCTGGCGGCGGGCTCTGTGGCATCGGTGCTGCCGGCGGGCTCTGTGGCATCAGTGCTGGCGGCGGGCTCTGTGGAAACGGTGCTGGTGGCGGTCTTTGTGGCAGTGGTGCTGGTGGCGGGCTCACTGACTGCGGTGTCAGTAGCTGCGGTGCTGGTGGCGGGCTTACCGACTGCGGTGCTGGTGAAGGGCTCAGTGTCTGCGGTGCTGGTGAAAGGCTCAGTGTCTGCGGTGCTGGCGGCGGTGTCTGTGGCGGCGGTGCAGGTGGCGGTCTTGTCCGGCGTGCAGGTTGGCGTCGACGTGGACTTGCCTTTGATTTTTTGGCCCTTCCCCTCCTTGGATGGTGGCGCAGCTGTCTTCCCACTTTCCACTTTTGTTTTGCCTGAGCCCTTGGTGGCAGGTGTTTTCGCCTTCTCCCTCTGGGATGTGGGCAACTTTTTCTGTTTTGGAGGTGAAGGAATGTCCTTGCTCTCGCTCCTTGGGACACTGGCAGTCCTGTTGCTTGGCGCACTCCAAAATCCCGCTATTGCTGGCACCACTGTGCCCGGTGATGTGGTGGCTGAGGTGCTTGGTTGAGACCTGGAAAGGCAGGCCCTAGGGGAAGGACGGGGGTGAGGTGTAGGGAAGAGGTCAACATTTGATAGTAAAAGCTTTTTGGACACACTGGGACGGGTAGATGGAGGGGGTTTGGGAGTGGAGGAAGAGGTAGTGGATGTAGGAGGTGTACGTATGCTGACTTTGGGTGAAGGTGCATGGGCTGGAGGCTGTTGTGAGGTGGATGTTGGGTGGGTGTGCGACTGCATTTGTGTACTTTGGGAGGAGGGCTCACAGACACACTGGTAGAGGACACAGGGGATGTGTGAATGGTAGTGGGGGTGGTGAGTGCATGTGAGCGGTGTGTGGTGATGGGCGTGCTGGTGATGGAGGTAGCGGCTGAAGATGTAGTGCATGCAGGTGTGAGTGGAGATGAGACAGGGAGGGAGGAGGGAGACGTGGAGGAGGGGGACACAGTGGAGGCAGTGGATGTTGGTATGTGTGCATGGGTATGATGCTTGTGTGAGTGCCTGTGGGATGTTTGGTGCTTATGTTTGCCTGAGCCACCCTTGTGTGTTGAGGTGTGTGCATGCTGGTCTGATGGTGTGCTTGGGATAGGCTGAGGTACAGGGGATTGGGTCTGGGTGGAGGAGGTTGGAGGGGGGAGGCTGGATACAGGGACAATGGCTGCCATCAGTGCAGAGGCCAGAGCCTGAAATGTGAAACAGTGAGGGATCCCAGGAGGTCAATAGCCTCCTCAGTGAGGGCAGCAGTGCTGACTGGGGCATTGCCTGAGGTGCCTGGGGCGAAGGAGATGCCCACCCTCCTGGGTGAGCGGCCATGGGATACACGCTGAGGTGTTGCTGGGAGGGCGGTGCTGGTAGGGGGGTGGCAGCTGTTCCTGTTGATGCGGTGTGCACAGAGGGGCCCGCCACCGCAAGGGAGCTCCCATCAGAGGAGGAGTCGGTGTCGCTGGTCTCTGCTCCTGTCCCCGCTGTGGAGCTCCCCTCACCTTCCGTCCCACTGGTGACTTCAGACTCTGTTGTCTGGCCCTCCAGGGCCATGTGGGATGCAGCTCCCTCCTGCTCTGGTGGCACTGCTCCTCCGCCTGATGATGCTAATGCACACAAGAAGAGGGAGACCACAAAAAGGGGGGGGGAAGAAAGAAGAAAGACATGTTCAGTGCATGCAATACCTCTACCGTTGGCGGACACTACAGACACAGCAGCCCTCTGCACTACGCCATGCACTTAGAGTTCCCTAATTAATCACAGGGACATGGGGTACAAGGCCTATGCCCGATTGCTGCACACATGGAAGTCACAGGAGCCTGACTAGATGTAGATGGCTCTTACCACTGGTGGGGTTGGGGTGCCACATAGCCTGCTTCACAAAGCGACTTTGCCTACAAAGCCTCGCCCCGGCCTAGGGGAACCCACTTCCCACCTCCCCCACCCAGACACCTCCTTATGTGCGCAGAGTCAGATGGATGTGACGTACTCGCCCCCTTGTGGCTGCTGTGATGCCCTCAAGTGCCCATCCAACTTCGGATACACTACCGCCGGGATCCGGAACATCAGGGGAGTCATGGTGCGACGGGCACCCCTCCCACGTTGGGAGGCCATCCCCAGCTGGGCCTCCGCCGTCTTCTTGCTCTAGCGGCGAATGTCCTCCCATCTTTTATGGCAGTGGGTGCTCCGTCTGTGGTGGACCCCCAGGGTCTGGACGTCCTTGGCAATGGCACGCCAGATATCCTTCTTTTGGGGGGTGCTGACCTAAAGGAATAGTACAGCTGAAAAGGATGATCTTTAAACATCTGGGCCGTCACAGTCATTGGCCCACGTTCCCACCCTTGCCCTGATGCACATACACTTACCGTTCGCTCATGCAGGCCTCAGTCACCCCCCCTCTGTATCTTCCATTCACACCACTCCAAACAGGCATTGCCCATACAGCATGCTCACAGTGTACTCACCTGTTTGTCTGGAGGACCGTAGAGTAGCGTGTACTGAGGGAGGACCCCATCCACTAACTTCTCCAACTCCTCCGAAGTGAAGGCAGGGGCCCTTTCCCCAAACACATGAGCCATTGTCGCTTCCAGACACAGGTCACAGCAACACTTGCAGTGTAGGTCCTCTCCTGTCGAAGGTCAGGTATCAAGTGAGTGAACAGAGAGAAAATGGCGGTCATGTCCGCGGCGGTGCATACCGTCACCGCCGGCATACATCGTCATTGGCTCCTGGGACCCATAGGGCCCAATGTTAACCAATGCAGGATTGCGCCGCGGTCTTCGAACGCCTACCGCGACGGGGTACAACGCCAGCGCAATTACCTCATATACCTTAGTCCCACATTACAGGTCAGGCAGCCGCCATTTCAGGTAGCCACATGGCATTATTTTTAAATGCGTCACACATATCTAGGCCTTGCATACACACAATGACAGGCACATAGCGGATTGACAAATGTGTGCAATAAAATCTTTTTTTACTACCTCAGTGTTGGCTGACTCTGTTCTCGTCCATAGGGCACGTCCGCTGGGGCAGGTGAGGAGATGGCGGCATCCTCCGGTGTACAGACTGCTGGTGGGCCTGTCGACAATGGAAGACAGTCACATCATTATCACTTACAGACTTGATCGTGCATGAATCCAGGAACTGTGTGCCCAGTTGGAGCCAGACCTGATTTCAGCTATCCGCCATCCCACAGGAATCCCCCCTCTAGTGCAGGTCCTGTCAGTACTCCATTTCCTGGCAAGTGGGTCTTTACAACAACAGTGACCATAGCATCAGGGATGTCCCATCCCATGTTCTCAAACGTGTTGTCCAGAGTGTTGGCTGCCCTGCTGAAACACATGCGCAGCTACATTGTTTTCCCTCAGGTGGAGGATTTGCCCACAGTCAAAGGTGACTTCTATGCCCTGGGACATATCCTCAACATCATAGGTGCCATTGATGGGACACATGTGGCCTTGGTACCCCCCGGAGGAGTGAACATGTGTACAGGAAGAGCTACCATTCAATGAATGTGCAGATGGTGTGTTTGGCCGACCAGTACATCTCCCATGTGAATGCCAAGTTTCCAGGCTCAGTGCATGACGCTTACATTTTGAGGAATAGCAGCATCCCTTATGTGATGGGGCAACTCCAGAGGCACTGTGTGTGGCTAATAGGTGAGGACAAGGACCCTATATCCTGTGAATAGTTGTCTAGGTCTGGGGTTGTCCCTGAGGGTTAGTGTATGTCTAACAGTTGTCCCTCAACATTTGCAGGTGACTCTGGGTACCCCAACCGGTCATGGCTACTGACCCCAGTGAGAAATCCCAGGACAAGGGCAGAGGACCGCTACAATGAGGCACATGGGTGAACTAGGAGAGTGATAGAAAGGACCTTCGGCCTCCTGAAGGCCAGATTCCGGTGCCTCCATATGACAGGTGGTTCTCTACTACTCACCAAAGAAGGTGTGCCAGATCATCGTGGCCTGCTGTATGCTGCACAACTTGGCTTTGCGACGACAGGTGCCTTTTCTGCAGGAGGATGGTCCAGAAGGAGGTCATGTGGCAGCTGTGGAGCCTGTGGACAGTAAAGAAGAGGAGGCAGAAGAAGAGGATATCGACAACAGAAACAATGTGATCCAGCAATACTTCCAGTGAGACACAGGTAAGAAGACATCACTGCCTCCTACATCTCATACAATTGTTAGACCTATCATATGTCTGTCGCTTTCACTCAGTGTATGGACCCTGATCTGTCACTTTGCCTTTCCATTTCACAGATGTGGGTCCCACCGTGTGACCTCTGCTATGTTACCTCATGGACTAGAGCTGTGTGACAAAGGTATGTTCACAATACAATTGTCATTGCTATTTTCGTTAGTTATAGCAAATACACATTTGTGAAAGCACAGACTGACTCCATATTGTTTTGTGATTCAAGGGTGTTTATTTAAGTGCAAATTAGTGGAGGGGGTTGGAAAATGGTCAGGGGTGATGGTGAAGGAACGCCCATGGCAGAGTCCAGTTATTGGTCTCACAGGTGCATTTTCCAAAGGGGCATAGGAAGTGGCGCTAACGCAGTTTAAGGATGGGCAGGGTGACGAAATGGGACAGAAGGATGACATTCAGGGTGGTCTAATTTCTTGGCGGGGTCTTGGAATTGTTCTCTGTCTTTTTCCTGGATCTCAGGGACCGTTTGCGGGGTAGTTCTCCATTTGCAGGTGGTGGGGTGCTGGTCTTGTGGTCCTGTGGCGGTGCCTCCTGTCCACTAGCGCCGGCGGAGGTGGTGGGCAGTTCATCATCAAGGCTAGTGTCAGGGGCCCCTTGTTGTGCCACAGTGTCCCTCCTGGTGTTCACAAGGTCCTTCAGCACCCCTACAATGGTGACCAGGGTGGTGTTGATGGACTTGAGTTCCTCCCTGATCCCCAAATACTGTTCCTCCTGCAGCCGCTGGGTCTCTTAAAACTTTGCCAGTACCGTTGCCATCGTCTCCTGGGAATGATGGTACGCTCCCATGATGTTGGAGAGGGCCTCGTGGAGAGTGGGTTCCCTGGGCCTGTCCTCCCCCTGTCACACAGCAGTCCTCCCAGTTCCCCTGTTTTCCTGTTCCTCTGTCCCCTGAACCGTGTGCCCATTGCCACAGCCCCCAGGTCCCTGATGTTCTTGGGTTTGTGGGTTTGCCTGGGTTCCCTGTAGTGGTGGACACACTGCTGCTTGACGTGTCCTGGGGACAGAGGGATGGGCCCGCTGGGTGGGTGCTGTGCTGGTGTTTCCTGAGGGGGGAGGCTCTGTGGTGGCATGTGCCAGTGTGTGGTTAACCGACTGTCCCGAGGTCCCAGATGGGACGTGCTGGTCATCTAGATCCAGTTGGACAGAGCTGCTGTCATCACTGTGGGCCTCTTCTGTGGGAGGGGTGGACATGCCTGGAACCTCCTGTCCGGTGACGTTGGGTAGGGGTCCTGCAGGGGTGGAAAGGCATGATTATTGCATCTGTGTGTGCCATTGTGTGAAATGGGTGGGTGACCCTGTACCCCAGTGCTTACATTCTTGTCTAGGACCTTGTGTGATATTTGGTTTGGGGATCTGTGTGGGTATTTGTAGTGGACATGCTTTGGTGATGGGTGTCCATGCTTTGGTGTTGCATGCAGGGCTTAGTGTTGGGATGGGTGGTTTGTGATAGTGGGTCATATGTGAGGTGCTGGAGTGATGTGGTGAGGGTGAGGGTGGGGGTATGTGATAGCATGCAGGTAGGGTGGGGGAAATAATAGTTAAGATTTGCCTTACCAGAGTCCACTCCTCCTGCTACTCCTGCAAAGCCCTCAGGATGCAGTCTAGCCAAGACCTGCTCCTCCCATGTTGTTAGTTGTGGGGGAGGAGGTGGGGGTCCGCCGCCAGTCCTCTGAACTGCAATCTGGTGTCTTGAGACCATGGAATGCACTTCCCCCCGTAGGTCATTCTACCTCTTCCTGATGTCATCCCTATTTCTTGGGTGTTGTCCCACTGCGTTGACCCTGTCCACGATTCTTTGCCATAGCTCCATCTTCCTAGCTATGGAGGTGTGCTGCACCTGTGATCCGAATAGCTGTGGCTCTACCCGGATGATTTCCTCCACCATGACCCTGAGCTCCTCCTCAGAGAACCTGGGGTATCTTTGCCGTGCCATGAGGTAGTGTGGGTGATGTATGGGGTGGTGTGTGTTGTGATATGTGGGGTGATATTTAGTGATGTGTTGTGTGAGGTCCGTGGATGTTATGTGCATGATGGTATTGTGTGCCTGTGGAAGATTGGTTGTAGTTTGTAGTGTCTCTCTCTGGCCTTTGTCAATATTTTAGATAGTAAGGGTTTGTGGGTGATGTGGGTGTGTGTTTTATATTGTATTGGATGTGTGGGAGTGGTGTGTGTATGTGTATCAGGTGTGTGTATTTGGAATTGTCCAATGTGGTAGTGTTTTGTAACAGTGTGTGTATTTTGTACCGCCTATGGAATACCGCGGTTGAAAGACCGCCGCGTGGATTCGTGGGTCATGATAGTGTGGGAGTATTTCTGTTGGCGTGACGGTGGAGGTTTTGTTTTCGCCAGTTTATCACTGACCTTTGGTGTGGCGGACTTGTGTGGGTGTCTCAATTTTGGCGGATTCCGAGCTGTGGGTCATAATGACCGTGGCGGAATTCCACTGCCACCGCGGTGTGTTGGCGGTCTTCTGCACGGCGGTAAGCGGCTTTTACCTGATGTCATCCCGTGTTCTTGGGTGCTGTCCCACTGCATTGACCCTGTCTACGATTCTGCGCCATAGCTCCATATTCCTTGCAATGGATGTCTGCTGCACCTGTGATCCGAATAGCTGTGGCTCTACCCGGACGATTTCCTGAGAATCTGGGGTGTCTTTGAGGTGCCATGGTGTGGTGTGGGTGATGTGTGAGGTGGTGTGTGTTGTGATGTGTGAGGGGATGTGTTTGTGTGTGTTGCGAGAGGTGCGTGGATGTTGTGTGAGTGATGGTGTTGTGTGCCTGTGGATGCTAGTTTTGTTGATGGTGGTGTCTCTCTCTGTGCTTCATTCTCAATTTGTGTTGTAGGGGTTTGTGGGTGATGTGGGTGTGTGTGTTTTATATTGTATTGAGTGTGTGGGTGTGGTGTGTGTATGTGTATCGGGTGTGTGTATTTCGATTTGTC
The DNA here is from genome assembly GCF_031143425.1 of Pleurodeles waltl. Lineage (NCBI taxonomy): Eukaryota > Metazoa > Chordata > Amphibia > Caudata > Salamandridae > Pleurodeles > Pleurodeles waltl. The sequence goes on along the minus strand of NC_090443.1, from coordinate 121,499,720 downwards.
CAATGTGGTTGCGTTTTGTACATGTGTGTGTATTTTGAGCGAGGCGTGGATTCGTGGGTTGTGATAGTGTGGGCATATTCCTGTTGGCGTGACGGTGGAGGTTTTGTTATCGCAAGTTTATCATTGACCTTTAGTGTGGCAGACTTGTGTGGGTGTCTGGATTTTGGCAGATTCCGGCCTGTGGGTCGTAATAGATGTAGCGGATTTCCACGGCCGCAGCGGTGTGTTGGCGGTTTTCTGCACGGCGGTAAGCGGCATTTACCACCAATGTTGTAATGAGGGCCCAAGTGTAGTGGATGTTCTGCTAAGTAAGGAGATACTCACATGGATGAAACCCAGGGACTTTACACTTTAGACCATTTATTGCTCGAGATGTCTGCCTAAAGGTTGAAGTTGTTTGTTAATACTTGCATGAAAAGGGCTTCGTTCAGATTATCCTCAGTGAAGGAGGGATTGTTACCTAGCTTGCTGCAAAGTAAGTTGCAGACTAATGAATAATTAGGCCATGAGGAAATCCACACAGGCAGATGTTTGAATGAATTGTAACCAGTGGTTACAATCCCTGAAGATACTATAGATTTGAGGTTCTTGATTGCCACTTTTCCTCCTCTGCCGAATTGTATTTCAAATTTGGTCAATGAAAGGTTTTTAGGAGGGTAGGTATATTAATGATCAAACAGGTCTCTGACACTCTAAGATGGCACATACCTCCTCTTCAATCAGATCACAGATTTCCAGCTAGTGCTTTGAAGGTGAGTCAGTCTGTTCAGTCAGGTTGGACATTGAGTCTAGTGGTCAGATGCAGTCAAGGCACACAAGTCGCCGAGGGGGCGGGGCGGCACGCGCGGGTGAACACACATATCATTGAAAAAATATGTTAAAAACACTTACTTCTGCTCCCACGACACAACTCCCCATTCCTCTGCTCTTCTCTCGTTCCCTCCAGGCACAGGCTCTCAGTCAGGGTGCTCCCGGTTGCTTGGCTGGAGAGACCCTTCTGCGCATGTGTGCTTGGCCGGCCAGAGCCAGCCGATTAAACACACATGCGCAGTGAGGGGGAGTGCTGAGCACTCCTCCTCATTGCCTGTCACCCCGTGGCCCTGCACCTTTTCCCCAAAAACTATAATAGTTTATTATAGTTTTTGGGGAAAAGGTTTGCAGCTGCCGCTGCTGGCAAGGGGGCGGCGCTCCTCCGCCCATATGGAGGAGCCGCCCCTGGTCAAATGACAGAGCCTAAGCAACAGCTGGCCATGACAGTTTACTGACTTGGACTTGGATTGAGGTGGATTGATGATACTTCTACAGAGGATGGGCCGATACATCTAATAAATGGCGCAAGCTCAAATATTTTGGCATTAGATGTGTCTAACGTCAAAATATAAATATAGTTAGTTTTGCACCATATTTACACAAATGGGGTATAAATATGCTGCTTAGTCTTTACCCAGTCCTGCAGCTATTTCAATCGCCAACAATAAGCATTACAGAATGTTCATTTATTTGGTCATGTCTGCTTGAGTTTTGGGAGCTACTGTAGTTTTCTTCCACTTACCCTTCGAAGGTAGACCTGGAAGAATCAGAAATATGAACGTAAAATACAGAGAATTCTTCGTGCTAGTGATTTATCTTGATTGACCTTTTTTTTTCCAAATTTAAACGACATTTCTTTGACTAGTTATTCCATAAATGTTAAAAAATTGTCTACGTCTATAGATCCCTCAAGCTGAAAAGTGACTTGCGCAGAGGATAAAACATTTTTTTGTTCATAATTTTATCAGGAAGGTGATTCCATTATTATTTTGGTGGAGTTTCCCACTTGTATCTAACCCTTATATTGTCCTGAAAGAAGCTGGTGCATTTTGATTGCCTTCCTTAAAAACGACAGATTACTCTCCAGATCACCAGGTTTGAGGACCACAACCCATTGTTATAAATGCATTAATGACTTGTTGCACAACATGATTCATATGTGAATAACAGTACGACTTTTATCAGATTCTTGCCCTTTCAAGATGTTTATGCTTTTACAACAAGGATAACTTACTTTAAGGTGATCGGACTCGTCCTACAGGGTTAAGTTGAGCATGATGGGGTGTCAGGCCAGACAATGTGGTTCTTTGGAATCTGAAGGCGCTCTTTGGCCCTTGCTGCACATTGCCCTATGGTCTTCATCTGCAGAAATGCTGGAAAAGTGAACCAAGAAAATGAAGTGTACACATGTGATCGTCACTGCAAGTCCTGAATAGTGTTCTCTCAATAGTTATGCTGTGTTCACTCTTCCAATGATCCATGGTGTACACAGATCACTGTTCTGTGATGCTCCAGGAGAGATTAGGTGAGTCTCTTTTCTGTGTGTTGGGCAGATGAAAAGAAGGGACTCTTCCAAGGGGCAGAGATTGGCATGGGCCCCGCTTGTCTCTGCAACAGCTGATCATACTGCAGCCCATTCTTCAATGTGGTGGAGTCCTCTGAGCCTTTTCCCAAAATGCTTGCCACAGTGTGCAATGGCATTAACTAGAAAAGGACAAAAGTCCTGTTGTCCTCAAGGGTTACAAAATCCATCTTTTTTCCAATGCCTTTTCTTCATGTACCATGAGTAGGCTAGAGGGCTTCTGGGGTTTATGGTGTGTTACGCTGCATCTTAAAGATGGTGTCACTGTAGCTTTCTGTCCCGCCACTCCTTTTACATCTTCCGCTATCTATCTATCTATCTATCTATCTATCTATCTATCTATCTATCTATCTATCTATCTATCTATCTATCTATCTATCTATCTATCTATCTACCTATCCATCTGTCTGTCGGTCTGCCTATCTGTATCACGCCACACCTGAAGGAGCTCTTCTGGCTCCCTATGCACAAACAAGCACAATTTAAACTCTGCACCTAGACCCTGAAGGTACTACATAGCATTTTACCAGCATACATCAACAATTGCATCAGGTTTCAAAAACCTTCCAGACACCTATGCTCGTCCAGACTCCTACTTGTACACATTCCATGCACACGGAAAGCCAGATTGGGTGAGCCTTCTCATATATTGTGTAATAAAGTGTGGAATTACCTGCCGCTACATATAAGAGCTTACTTCTCACTTTTTGAATTCAGCAAGAAACTGAAGTCCTTGCTTTTTCAGTATTCCCATTAGGTCCTAAGTTTGGCTAGACTCACACCTGCTCAGTGCCAGGCCATCCTCCTGGGTGATTGTCTGTTCTACAAATTTGCATAACAGCTCTAGGGAATCACCTTGTGTGCCCCTTCTGCCAGTGAAAATGTCAGCAAGATGAATATATGTGAGCAACCAATGTGTAGGAAGCTAGCCCTGTATATACTATATCAAAGTGAGATATAGGCCCTCATTCTGACCTAGGCGGGCGGCGGGCGCCGCCCGCCGGTCGGTAACTGCCGAAAGACCGTACCGCGGTCATAAGACCGCGGCGGCCATTCCAACTTCCCCGCTGGGCCGGCGGGCGCCCTCCAATAGAGCGCCCGCCGGCCCAGCGGGAAAGCCCCTGCAACAATGAAGCCGGCTCCGAATGGAGCCGGCGGAGTTGCAGGGGTGCGACGGGTGCAGTGGCACCCGTCGCGATTTTCACTGTCTGCTAAGCAGACAGTGAAAATCTTTGTGGGGCCCTGTTTGGGGGCCCCTGCACTGCCCATGCCAGTGGCATGGGCAGTGCAGGGGCCCCCAGGGGCCCCACGACACCCGTTCCCGCCAGCCTGGTTCTGGCGGTGAAAACCGCCAGAAACAGGCTGGCGGGAAGGGGGTCGGAATCCCCATGGCGGCGCTGCAAGCAGCGCCGCCATGGAGGATTCCCTGGGCCAGGGGAAAACCGGCGGGAAACCGGCGGGAAACCGCCGGTTCTCCTTTTCTGACCGTCAGAATGGCCCTGGAAGCACCGCCAGCCTGTTGGCGGTGTTTCCGTGGTCCCCGGGGTCGGAATGACCACCATAGTGTGTACAAAGTCCAGGGGTTCCCCAGAGGCTTAACAGAGACTAAAGTAGGTAATACTAATGCTTTATTTGTGGTAGTGTGGTTGAGCAGTTAGGTTTATCAGAAGGTAGTGTTAAGCATTTGTTGTACAAGCAATAGAAGAAACACACTCAATGACCAATAGGATTTATTAAAGAAAAATATATTTCTGTTACTTTATTACTAGAACCACAAGATTCAGTTCAGAAGTAGATACTTTTGCAGGTAAGTACTTAACATAGACACCAATGTAACTTTGTTTCACTTTAGTGAAGTAAACAATTTTTAAGAAAACAGAGAATATCTATTTTAAAAGTGGACACTGCATTTGCTGAACAGTTCCTGGGGGAAGAAAATAAAGCACTGTGTTAGAGGTCAGTACACAACTTACAGTTCCAGTGTCCGGGTTATAGGTAGTCCACTGTTGGGGGTTCAAGTTAACCCCAAACACCCAGCAACACGGGGCCGGCCAGGTGCAGAGGTCAAAGTTGAACAATATTAACATGGGCTCCTATGGAGACAGGGGCTACTCGGAATCCGGTCTACCAGCAGGTAAGTACCTGCGGCTAGGAGGGCAAACCAGGGGGGATTAGAAGAGCACTGGAGGGGCTACAAGTAGGCACCAAACTCACACCCTCAACGGCACAGGGGCGGCTGGGTGCAGGGTGCAAACAGGATGTCGGGCTTTCAATGCTGGTCCATGCAGGGTCCCTGGGGGTCACTCAGAGGCTGCAGGCGAGGTCCAGGGGGGTGTCTCGGGCACACCACTGGTCAGACAGGGAGGAGGGCTGCCTGTTTTTCGTTGCTGCACCCGGTGTCAGCTTCTCCAAGGCTTGGGGGCTGCGGGTGCAGTGGATCCTTTGGAGTCGGATAGCTTTGTCCGGAGCTTTCACGGTCAGGGGGGTCCTTGGGATTCCCTCTGCAGGTGTCGTCGTGTAAGGGCAGAGGGGTCAACCCAGGGTGAGCAGTCACCCAGAATTGCCTGGGGACCCTCTCTGGCTGGGTGGATCACCTGGACACGGACCGTGGGCGTTGGGTGCAGAGTGGTCAGGACTCATGCTTTTGGGGTGAGGTGGGAGTCCTTAGAAAAGGTTTCTTCTTCTTTTCTTCTTTAGACAGGGTTGCTGTCCACGGGAGTTCTTGAACCTCTGTGATGCAGGCAGTCCTCTAGAGGTTTTTCAGAGGTCGCTGGACCTGCAGGATGCATAACCTCTCTTGTGAAGGTTCTTTGAAGCAGGAGACAGACCGGTAGGGCTGGGGCCAAGTCAGTGGTTGTCTCCTTTCATTCTCTGCTGGGGTTTCAGCTAAGCAGTCCTTCTTCTTCCTGTGATGTCGTCAGGAATCTGGCGAGCTGGGTTCAGGGAAGCCCTTAAATACAAGATTTAGGGGTGTTACAGGGGTCAGAGGGTAGTAGCCAATGGCTACTGTCCCTGAGGGTGGCTACACCGTCCTTGTGTCTACTCCCTTTGGGGAGGGGGGCACATTCCTATCCCTATTGGTCCCTGTCCTAGCCAAGAGGGAGGATTCTGCAGGACTTCTCCTTGCTTTTGTTAAGTTTACCGGCGAACTGGTCGCCCAAAGTGGGGTCTTGTCCAGGGGGACTGGCATCTCCACTAGCTGGAGTGCCCTGGGGCACTGTAACACGAAGCCTGAGCCTTTGAGGCTCACCGCCAGGTGCTACAGTTCCTGCAGGAGGGAGGTGTGAAACATCTCCACCCAGTGTAGGCTTTGTTTCTGGCCTCAGAGAGAACAAAGCCCCTTACCCCATTGGGTCAGAAAGTCATCTGCTAGTGGCAGGCTGGCACAGACCAGTCAGTGCTACACTAGAGGACTGGGTAAAATACAAGGGCATCTCTAAGATGCCCTCTGTGTGCTTTTTTATTACTAAATCCCACACTGGCATCAGTGGAGGTTTATTGTGCTGAGACATTTGATACCAAACTTCCCAGTATTCAGTGTAGCCATTAAGGAACTGTGGAGTTTGTAATGACAAACTCCCAGACCATATAGTTAATATGGCCACACTGTACTTAAATGTCTAAGAATGCACTCAGACACTGTAGGGGCATATTGCTCATGCAGCTATACCCTCACCTGTAGTATAGTGAACCCTACCTTAGGGCTGTAAGGCCTGCTAAGGGGGTGACTTACCTATGGCACAGGCAGTGTTTTGTGGGCATGGCACCCTGAGGGGGATGCCATGTCGATTTTGCCTTTTTCTTCCCACCAACACATACAATCTGCAACGGCAGTGTGCAAGTGTTAGGTGAGGGGTCCCTTAGGGTGGCACAACACATGCTGCAGCCCCTAGGGACCTTCCCTGGTCATAGAGCCCTTGGTACCACTGGTACCTTTTACAAGGGACTTATTTGTGTGCCAGAGGTGTTCCAATTGTGGCAACAATGGTAAATTTTTAGGGAAAGAACACTGGTGCTGCGGCCTGGTTAGCAGAATCCCAGCACACTCTCAGTCAAGTCAGCATCAATTTCAGGCAAAATTTGGGGGCAGGGGTGTAACTGCAACAAGTGGCAGTTTCCTACACCATGGATCTACATTTCTGTACCCTGGAATTGAGCATCCATTTTCCTACAAATAAGAGCCCTTTCCTCTCCCCACTGCAAACGGCTTATACTTGTTTCTCTGCTCATAATTCGACAAGCCCTTTCACCTCTAAATACAAGGGTGAAAAATTCCACTGTGTGGGATTTCTATGCAACTCAGCCTGACCCAGTCATTCTAGGCTGGCTCTCTAGGACTTCCCCCGTCTTTCTGCAAGTTATCCATTAAACCTTGCCCTGGTAATCCCAAAACATTGGAGACGGTTGCCCGCCTGCGCTATCCGGACCGCTCCAGGATGCCAAATCTTGGGTGAAACATTAGTTTTGCTCTCTTCAGGAGAGGGGCACTCTTCCAAATATCAATTCAGCTATTGTCAAGGATTGCGTTTCTTCCGTTTATGATTTTCAAGGGGAAGCAACGTGCCCCATTACGTGTGGTTTCCCTGAGAAAGGCCAAACAACGAGCCCTCACCCTTTTCTTCTTATGAAATGTGCTCACTTATGTTATAGAGTAGCAAACATTACCAAACAGGAAGTGGTTACATATCCCATTCAGCACTATTGTGTGAAATACCCCGTATATGCAATCCTGCCACAGAAAGAGATCTGCACTTCGATTGAGTCGGTATGGACACACAGCCAGCCACACTAATCCAGACTCACTGCTTCCTGGCACTATTCTTTGCAAACACATTATGGGATAATAGTCACAAATTTAAACTCACTATTTACATATGCAAACTACCAAAACCATGTCCTGGTCCTTTGCGACTACCTAAAACAGTAAGCTTATATCAGTATTATTGAACTTGAGGTCTGACCTAGTGACCCATGGCCACATTTCGGCAGACGCGATGTGAGGTCGACAATTAGTAGATTTGGGTCACTTTTAGGACCCGGAGTCCCCCCAATGTAGGGTGACCAGAAGTCCCAGATTTCCCCGGTTTTTAGAGGACTGTCCCGGTGTCTCAACGCTTCTCCTAATTTTAAATAAATGTCCCTGTTTTTGGGACGAAGGTCAGATCATCTAGGGAAGCATAAGTTTAAGAGGCCTACAAAGTATGAAACAATGAAAGTATTTTATCTGTTACTGTCAGGCAACACAGTCCCCTGTCTGCTCCGAAAAGAGAGAAGGAGTGGGGAGCAGAAATAGGTGGGGGCGGGTTGGGGGTGCATGGTGGGAGGTTAAGCCATAGCTAATTTTATGCATGTGTGTGTACACGCACACATGTATAGGCACACATTCACAAAGCTATGCAAAAAAATGGGACAGGCCAGACATAAAAGTGAGTAATGTCTTTAGTCCTTCTTTCATGTCTGACCTGTCCAGGTTTTTGGTCCTCAAAATCGGGTTACCCTACCCAATGGGGCTGACCTCCCTCCCCAAACCCGCGAGTCTTTGACAGGCAACGATCAGTGATTGGGAAGAGGGCATTATTTATTATTAATATCCACTTAAACATTACTTTTATTACATTGCCCCATCAAATCCGTAATTTTAAACATAGCATGAATTCAAAAAATCTTAAATCAGCTAATAGACAGTTTGAAAAAATTCACATCATAATTATAAGTGTTTACACTTCCAGTTGTAGCGTCCCCTTGGATTTACATTGAACAGTGCCCACATTGTTATTGATCCCACTCTTATGCAGACTTCCAGCACTAAGGTACAGGTCAAACATCATCCATCCCTAGGGAATCAAGCATGTGTCTCCCACCTGCATCCCTTAAAGGATGATCCCACCTCTCAGTAACCTTGTCCACATCCCTGGGGACCGCCCCTCGAACACCGGGCTGCCCACGGGAGTCCACAACCGAGCCCAGAGGCTAGAGCACCACGCCCTCACCATCTATCTGTGCACCCTTTGTCCCACCCAGCCGGTGTGAAAGTTACTCTTCAGGATTCAGATTGCTGTCCTTCCCCCCTCAGTGCTGCCCTCGGGGCTGGCTGTAGGACTCCCCCAAAGCTGTTTCAGGGTAATCTCTGGGTTGTCTTCTGCACCCACCAGGGTAATCCCTGAGTGCCCATGTTAAGAAAGGAAAGAGGGGGAATGGGTGGGCGGATGCTTGTCTGCTCGTCCGCCACTCTCCCTGACGTGAATCCTCAAAAATGAGGCCACAACACTGCAAACGGGCTATATAGCCCCGACTATCGCGAAGGGGGAGTGGCGATGATGTTATCCCCGCTGCGCCACTCATACAATGCTCACCCTGCGTTGTCGGGAGTGAAGCTTCCGGACATTCTAGGAACTTCCACCCTCCCCTTCCTCCAGCTTCCTGGCCAGACAGTTGCTGATGCAAGAAGGGGGGGCCTGACCCCTGGAGACCATGGGTCCTAACGAAGCACTCAGGTAAATCAGAACGCTTTCCCATAGGACTTGGAGTCCCCCAATGGGGATGACCCCCTTTCCCCAAACCCGCTTGTCAATGAGAGGTTATGATCGGTGATTGAGAAGAGGGCCTTGTTTATTACAAATATCCGCTTAAACATTAAATTTATTACATTACCCCATCAAATCCATAATTTAAAACATAGCAAGAATTGCAGTTTGAAAAAATTCACATCATAATTACAAATGTTTACACTTCCAGTTGTAATATCCCCTTGGATTTACATTGCACAGTACCCACACTGTTAACGATCCCACTCCTATGCAGACTTCAAGCAATAAGGTACAGGCCAAACTTCATCCATCCCTGGAGAACCACACAAGGGTTTCCCTCCTGCATCCCTTAAATGGGTGATCCCACCTCTCAGTAACCTTGTCCGCATCCCTGGGGACCAGCCCTCCAGCACCAGGCTGTCCACAGGGGTCCACAACTGAGACCAGAGGCTGGAGCCCCAAGCCCTCACTGTCTATCTGTGCACACTTTGTCCCCCCAGCCGATGTGGACATTACTCCTCAGGATTCAGATTGCTGTCATTCCCCCCTCAGTGTTGCCCTCGGGGCTGGCTGCAGGACTCCCCCATGCTGTTACAGGGTAATCCTTGGGTTCACTTTTGTGCCACTAAGGGCGACATGGGCATAGCGGCCCTTCACTTTCCTACCAGAAAAGAGTTGCTGAGTGAAGGCTAAGATGCCATCAATAAACAAATTGGTACCTTCATCCGACAAGTGAACCCCATCCCGGTGAAACATGGGATCCCCTCAGATCAACTTGTGTGAAATATTCCCCAGATATCCCCGTCCTGGGCCCAGTTTGGCCATTTCAGCATTGAGACTCTGGACTGACACATTTAGGGCCCTAGAACGTACGCCTGGACACCAAATACGCCTCAGCATCACGTGAGACCAGGCAAGGACCGCATCAGGGAAAATCCTATCCAACCAGCCAAATTCCCATAACAGGACTTCTCTGACCACCCTACGCCCCAAGTTCACCATGAGTTGCCACCAATATGGATGATAATCAGGTCCGGGAACTGTCCTGAGCAACCCCGCATATCCTCCACGATTCAGCATAGCTGACTGATCTTGAGGCCACCAACTCCACACCATCGAAAAGAGGCGTCCTCCAGTCCGTCTGGCTTCTGCCTACGATGCAGTTGCTCATGGTAGGCAGCTCGCCGCACAAAGGAGTGACCGAGGACCCAGTCGACCTTGGACGGCATACTGAAAAAGAAAGTAGAGAGTGAATAGCAGAAAAACAAAAGAGCGCAGCCTTTGCTAAATTGGGGTGATTAGGCAATCACAGCAACTCAGGACAGATGTAGCAGTTAAAGCAGGATGTCAACCACCGCCCAATTCGCTTGACATCAAATGACGATAAACCAGCCACTGCCGCTACTGTTGCCGCCCCAATCATAAATGAATGGGAGGAGTAACCTTCATTGTCAACACCAATGGTAGTAAGAGCTGAGCAAAAAAAATAAAAAATTGGTACCACGACAAGCATTCCCCATTAGCAAGAATGAAGAGAGCGGAGGCTTGCCCTGTGGGCCTCGCCGGAAGGTATGCCTTCATACGTCCTACTGGGCACAGGTCTTACCCGTGTGCCACACGAAGCTCAACTACAGAACCTTTGCCAGCCTGATCAGTTTTGGAACTCCTCAGCCTAAGAGTCAACTTATCAGGGTGCAACTGTAAGTCTGCCCATTGCAAGCCCCCTGAGAAATCACTTTCGGAGAAACCAACCAACTCGCCAACCCTGAAAGCCCCATAGAAGACGCCAGAGAATGCGGCACCAAACAATGCAACCTCCTATGCTGATCTGCATACTAAATGAAGGCTAGCTAACATGGTACGAAGCACCTGGGCGTCAATGGGTCTTCTCTTATCCTTGATCGCACCCTCTAACCTGGCCTAACCACCCAAGGCTTTCTACACCACAAAGTAATTGCCTACATCCTGGCATCTCCTCAATTTAGTGTAAAAAATGAGGGCCGCCAAATGAGCCCTACCAAAAGACAGTGGCTTGCCCTGAGATCTTAGACAATCCAAGAACATGCAAACCGAGGTAGGCGAAAATGCCTCAACCACTCTCTGCCTTTCCAAAAAGGTTCAATTACTCCTGAAGCACTTCTGGCATGCCCCTCATGCGCGCTTGGTCAAGGATGCTGCCACTAAATCTGGTTGTGCGAGGCTCCAATTCTCCGCAGAGACATTGGGAACTCCGTCATCTGCTCTACTGCATGTGGGTGAAACTCCCGGAAGTCCTGCAACTTTGAGTGAGACAAAGCATCAGCCGCCTGATTGTATACACGGATACATGCCTAGCCTTAAACACAACATTCAGTTTCAAACAAAGCAAGACCAGCTGTTTTAGTAGTCTCAAGATTGGCAAGTGGTCCCTTGTTGATTAATAGCCTCAACCACTGTCATACTGTCGGACCAAAATATCACAGACTTATTTTGGAAAATGCAGAGCAAATGGTGACAGCCACTACTATGGGGAACAACTCTTTGTTAGGCCTGCCTCATGCCACTGGACTGGCCAGTCTGCTCTGCAACACTGATGCCCCAAAATGGCACCACAACCAGCACTGCAAGCCACATCAGTAAACAATACCAATGACTCGCTAGACATAGGTGATGATGGCCAGACCACTTCTCCGTTAAATTGTTGATGGAAATCCCACCATATCATTAGTTCACCCCTTACTTCAGAGTGCAATCTGACATTATGGTTCCTATGTGTAAGACCCACCTTTGCCCAAGCAATTGATCCGGAGAAGGGGCACCCCTTGGAGATTATGCAGAGTGCTAAGTTAAATTGACCCATTAAAACCTGCAGCTGATGCCAGGTTAACTTTTTCTTTGAAAGGGTGACATCAATAGCCTGTGTAAAGGTCCAGACTTTTTCTGGAGGCAGTCTGCACTCGCCAGCCACAGTATTGATCTCAATACCCAGGAAAGGCAAACAACTAGATGGGCCAACTGTCTTATCTGGTGCAAGTGGGACCCCTAGATCGCAAAATAGCGCAATCAGCTCACTCAAGGCCCAATGGCAGGTCTGGGAATCAGGTAGACCCATAATCAGAAAGTCATCCAGGTAGTGAATGATGTCCCGATGGTCAGTCTTGTAAGTGAATAACCACTGCAGCATAGAGCTGAATTGTTTAAAATAAGTGCAATACACTGAGCAACCCATTGGCCTGTCACAGAAATACTGGCCACCATACTAGAAGCCCAAGAGATAGTAATCTTCAGGGTGAACCATAGTAGCCGAAAGGTGGACTCATTATCAGTCTTTGCTAATAGAGTACCATGGCCCAGCTTGGGTAATTTTCTAGGGCCAAATCAACAGAGGCATAAGTCACAGAACAGAGCTCGGGATCGATTGCTTCATTGACAGAGGAACACTTGCTGCCGAAAGGCTATGGATCAGGCAGAACTGGCCCGGCTTTTTTTCGGTACCACCCCAAGGGAGAACATACAAAATTAAGCCCTGGAGGTGTAACAAAAGGGCCAACAATCCTACCCATGGAACTCTCTTTCTCCAGTTTCTTAGCAACACGCTAGGATGTTTCCGAACCAATAACAAATTGTCACAGTGTAGGACAGGCACAACCCCAATGGCTGGTATGCGAAAACTGATACACTAGCTGAGCTACCTTCTTGTTAGGGTAATTATTAAGCCAAGGGAGGAGTCTATCTAACCAGACAGGAGGTGGTAACGGATCACTGGCTGACTGACTTAGAGGACTCCTTTCATTTCTCTTTAGACTTCTTGACACATTTGAATTCCGGGTGGGAGGGGTGTCCACAAAATGAGCAGACATGTCTAAATTTACAGGAACCCGCCGTTAGATTGCACAGTTTCTTGTTGAAGGTCCAACATGACCCCTTCTTATCCCCGCCATCCCATTGTGAGCGAAAGGTCTATTTGAGGGGTGCCTTATTATTTACTCTTTCCAGCCAGACGTTAACCTCTGTCTGATCCTACCCAATCTCATGATCCTCTACCTTAGCCTATCTAAAGTCTCTATCATAATCCAACCAGGCTAACCCACCATATGTCTGATGAGCTTTAAGAATCTTCTTTGCATAAAAAAATCATAGGGGCAGCCAACTCCGGCCTGTTTTCCAACATGACTGTCATGAACATGTTAAACCGAAACAACCAATTAGTGATGGACTCCTCCACCTTAGGTCTCTACTCTTTAGAGGACGTGTCCTTTACATCCTTCTCTCTAGCTTTGCCCTCCCTCCTCCAAGGCCTAATAAGAGAAAATATGTCAACGATTTCCCCTCTCCAGATCTTTTGTTTAACCTCAAGAGGCATGTGCGATGACAACATTCCCTGGTTTGGAAAGCAAAGTGTCCTGCCTACCCAGCAGTGTTCCCACAGGGCCTGAATCCCTACCAGCGCCATCAGGTACCTTACCTGATGCCACAGCAGTGGAACAGCACTCCTGGCTGAGCCATCAGCACCCTCCTTCCGAGCCTCAGGATCAATCCCAGCTCCATTGCATGCTTTTATCACGACCTACACCTATCTCTGCAAGTCAGTAATGGTGGACAACACCGGTGGAGATGAAACCCATGGGCGGTCAAAGCCATACTTCCCTGACTCCTGCCTGTTAGGTTTGCTAGCTGAGAAAGCAGGGATGCAATACAGGACAAAATTCCCACAGACGTACCTGTCTGCCAACCTAAAGTAGTCACCTGAACCGGCTGGATTGCCTGAGCTAAACCCACCTGTTGATTTTCACACACTCTTGAGGCACAAGACCCAGACCCCGATTGCCAAGGGAAATTCCCATTCTTGTGATCAGTAAGCTGTTTCAAGGACTGCTTCATCTCGGTCAGCACCGCAAGCATAGCATCAGAGACCCCTCAACAAGCTTGGGCTTGACTGTGCTAGAAACTATGACAGGGGCTATGGGCAAAGTGGCTGCTGTCTGTTGTGAACCCGCTACACTTGTGCTGTCTTGACATTCCACCTCTTCTATTCCTCCTGGGGCCAATACCGCCACTAAACCCTGACTGGATTGACCAGCTTTTGTTATTTTCCCCCTCTTCAGAGGGGGAAGGGTGCACTTGGGGGAAAATTTGATTGCCTAGGGCGCTCTACCACCACCTGTTCAGGTACTGAGTCCTGTTCTGGCTCAGATGCTGAACTGCCACTACCCTTTCCATCATCCAAACTTAGCCAAACCCATCATTAACAGTAGAATTAATTCAGGATCGCAACCCTTCCTTTTATCCACTCTAGTATTATTGGATGGCATTGCAAACTTCAAAACGATTCTGATTAAAAATATATAACAATACACCCATAAGCTCAGTATACAAATCAGTGACCTGAGGGGAACTCACCTAACATGTCCCATCCGCATTCCCGGCCCAGTGCAGTGCACCAATTATTTGAGGGGCGGGAAATTCACAGTGCATGGCAACCTCAACTGCTGAATAACAATGACACCAGGAAGGGAGGTCAGATGGAAACTAATTGTAAAGTGATGAACCCCAGAGATTCGGAGAGCTGCCTATGGGAAGTTATGTATGGGGTTCCAAATAAATTAAATCTGAATAATTGTGCGTTAGCCAATCCCTTTTTTTGTTTGTTTTAAAAGATGACCTTACAAGACCCTAAAAAACTAAGGACCCAGCAAGGGAGGAATGTGGCCCGTAGGAAATTACCCAGAGGCAAAAAAAAAAGAAAAAAAAAAGTGGGAGGTGGGGCAGGAAGCATTAAAAGTTGAGAAATGTCAACAAAAACACCAGGAGTATAAGCGTTACACAGGAGTGTGCCGCACTACTATGAAAAGGGGGGCGCTCCAGGGAACGACTGCAAACAGACCTGGAACAGAATTGCCTGTAACAGTCCTTGGCCGTGACCACTATGACACAGGCAATTCTGCTAAGAGACTAAGGTGGTCATTACAACCCTGGCGGATGGTGTTAAAGCGGCGGTAAGACCGCCAACAGGCCAGCGGTAACATTTTTGGAATTACGACCGTGGCGGAAACCGCCAACAAAGACAGCCACTTTAACACTCCGACCGCCACGGCGGTAGAAACAAACAGCGCGGCGGTCACCGCCAACAGACAGGCGGGAGACAATGTACCGCCCACACTATTATGACAGGCCAAACCGCCACCTTTTCCGGGGTGGATTCACCGCGGATAAAACCACGGCGGAAACAGGCATTTCGAAGGAAAAACGCTCACCTCTACACACTCCACGAGGAACGACGACACCATGGAGCCGGAACTCCATATTCTTCCTGCACTAGTCTTCCTGCTCCTGTACCAGGAGCACCAATGTCGCGGCGAAGACCACGGTGAGTACTGCACCTATGACATAGGGGAGGGGGGAGGCAAAAAACAGGGACACACACACGCAACACCCCAACCCCCACCCCCACCCTCACCCACTACAACACCCACACCAATGCATATCCAAACATTACAGTTACACCCCCCCAAACCCCCTAGAAGAATGCAAAGACAAAAGGAAATGAGTGTAACCATTGTAATATATCAAAATTCAGTAAGCAAATATATACGTATATACACTATTAACTAAATATACACCACGATTAGTAGTCCAGGTATTGCACCATTCATAGTCCGTGGACCACTGGGCCCAAAATGCATGGGTGAGGCCCACACAAGATACCCGAACATGACGGAGAGAACACTGCTGGGGCATCAGATAGAAATACAACAGGCACCTCAGGGGGAAGGGAAGGGGGGGCACCTCAGCCGGATGAGTGCACGACGCCAGATCCACGAGGGGGCTCCATGCCCATTGATGTATCCTGGGGAGTGCAAAGCCACAGTCTCTCAAGTGTCTACAGTGGGTGGGTTGCCCACTGTACCATCCTGGGGAGTGCAAAGCCACAGTCTCTCAAGTCTCTACAGTGGGTGGTTTGCCCACTGTACCATCCTGGGGAGTGCAAAGCCACAGTCTCTCAAGTCTCTACGGTGGGTGGTTTGCTCACTGTACCATCCTGGGGAGTGCAAAGCCCCTACAGGACAGACGGAGTGGATGCATGTCTCCACTGGTTCTGAAGGGGGACTGGTGCCCAGAGTGCTTCATCCTGTGCAGGACAGATGGAGTGGATGCATGTCTCCACTGGTTCTGGAGGGGGACTGGTGCCCAGAGTGCTTCATACTGTGCAGGACTGAGGTAGTGGATGCATTTCTCCACTGGTTCTGGAGGGGGACTGGTGCCCAGAGTGCTTCATCCTGTGCAGGACTGAGGTAGTGGATGCATGTCTCCACTGGTTCTGGAGGGGGACTGGTGCCCAGAGTGCTTCATCCTGTGCAGGACTGAGGTAGTGGATGCATGTCTCCACTGGTTCTGGAGGGGGACTGATGCCCAGAGTGCTTCATCCTGTGCAGGACAGACAGAATGGATGCATGTCTCCACTGGTTCTGGAGGGGGACTGGTGCCCAGAGTGCTTCATCCTATGCAGGACAGACGGAGTAGATGCATGTCTCCACTTGTCTGGAGGGGGACTGGTGCCCAGAGTGCTTCATCCTGTGCAAGTCTGAGGTATGGATGCTTGTCTCCACTGGTTCTGGAGGGGGACTAGTGCCCAGAGTGCTTCATCCTGTGCAGGACTGAGGTAGTGGATGCATGTCTCCACTGGTTCTGGAGGAGGACTGGTGCCCAGAGTGCTTCATCCTGTGCAGGACAGACGGAGTGGATGTATGTCTCCACTGGTTCTGGAGGGGGACTGGTGCCCAGCGTGCATCACTCACCCGTGACGGTCCCAGTTGTGTCACTGCCCCTGCCGCTCATGGGCTAGCGGTGCTTGAGTTGGCGGTCCTTGCCCTGTTAAGCTGTGCTTGCCCTGTTCAGCGGTGCTTGACTTGGCGGTCCTTGCCCTGTTCAGCGGTGCTTGACTTGGCGGTCCTTGCCCTGTTCAGCGGTGCTTGACTTGGCGGTCCTTGCCCTGTTCTACGGTGCTTGCCCTGTTCAGCGGTGCTTGACTTGGTCCTCCTGGGCAGCTGGGCTGTGGCTGGCGGGGTCCTCCTGGGCAGCTGGGCTGTGGCTGGCGGGGTCCTCCTGGGCAGCTGGGCTGTGGCTGGCGGGGCCCTCCTGGGCAGCTGGGCTGTGGCTGGCGGGCCCTCCTGGGTAGCTGGGCTGTGGCTGGCGGGGTCCTCCTGGACAGCTACGATGGGGCTGGTGGGCCCTCCTGGGCAGCGACGATGGGGCCCTCCTGGCCAGCGGGGAAGATAGCCGTCTTCTCCGCCGTGCTCCTCCTCCCAGACTTTGCGGGTTTCTTCTGCCCCTTCCCCACCTTGGGAGGAGTCACAGCTGAGTCCACACTCCCCCCGGGACCCCTGTGAGCGGCTTGGGTGGCTGGAGTCTTCCCCCTCTCCCGCCGGGCACTGGCCAACTTCTGGTGCTTCACAGGGGGGGGACTGGCTGTGCTCTGGCTCCGTGACACACTGGCTGGCCTGATGGCCGGTGCACTCCACATACGTGTGACAACAGGCACCACTGGTCCCGGAGATTTTGTGGCTGAGGTGCTAGTACGGGACCTATGAGTTGGACGGGGGTGGTGGGAAATAGGTTAAGGGTGGACAGGAAAAGTTGTTTGGAGACACTGGGACAGGTAGCTGGAGGGGGTTTGGGAGTGGAGGAAGAGGTGGTGGTTGTAGGAGGTGTAACTTTTTTTGCTTTGGGTGCAGGTGCATGCGCTGGAGGCTGTTGTGAGGTGGATGTATGTTGGGTGGGTGTGTGCCTGCGTTTGTGTATCTTGGGAGGGGGCGTCACAGACACACTGGGAGAGGACACAGGGGACGTGTGAATGGTAGTGGGGGTGGTGACTGCACGTGAGCGGGGTGTGCTGGTGGGTGTGCTGGTGAGGGATGTAGTGGCTGTAGTGGTAGTGCATGCAGGTGTGAGTGTAGACGAGACTGGGAGGGATGAGCAAGACGAGGAGGAGGTGGACACAGTGGAGGCAGTGGATGTTGGTGTGTCTGTATGTGTGTGATGCTTGCGTAAGTGCCTGTGGGATGTGTGGTGCTTATGTTTGCCTGAGCTTCCCTTGTGTGGTGAAGTGTGTGCAGGCTGGTCTGATGGTGTGCTTGAGATAGGCAGAGGTACAGGGGATTGGGTCTGGATGGAGGAAGTTGGAGGGGGAGGCTAGACACAGGGACAATGGCTGCCATCAGTGCTGAGGCCAGAGTTTGAAAGGTTCAATGAAGGGCAGCCTGACCAGAATGAATGCCCTCCAGGAATGCATTGATTTGTTGCAACTCTCTTTCTACACCCTGTATGGCATTCAAAATGGTAGACTGCCCAACAGTGAGGGACCTGAGGAGGTCAATGGTCTTCTCACTGAGGGCAGCAGAGGTGACAGGGGCAGGGGCTGAGGTGCCTGGGGCGAAGGTGATGCCCACCCTCCTGGGTGAGCGGGCACGGGGCACATGCTGAGGGGCTGCTGGGAGGGCGGTGCTGGTAGGGGGGGTGGCGGCTGTACCTGTAGTAGTGGGGGGCACAGATGTTGCCACAACCACAAGGGAGCTCCCATCATAGGACGAGTCCATGTCACTGGTTTCAGCTCCTGTCACCGCTGTGGTGCTCCCCTCGCCCTCCGTCCCACTGGTGTATTCAGAGTCCGTAGTGTGGCCCTCCATGGCCATGTGGGACGCAGCTCCCTTGTGCTCCGGTGCCACTGCTCCTCCGCCTGATGATGCTAATGCACACAAGAACAGGGAGACCGCAAAAAAGGGGGGGGAACAGAAGAAAGACAGGTTGAGTGCATGGCTTACCGCTACCGTTGGCGGACAAGACAGACACAGCAGCCCCCTGCACTACGTCCCGCTGTTGGGCTCTACAGTGCAATTCCTGGCAAATGGCCTACAAGGCTATGGATGACATCTGCACACATAGATGACACAGGTGCATGAATAGCTGTACTTGGCACTCTACAGAGGTGGGGTGGGGGCCACAGGGCCATGCCTTATGAAGGGGCCTAGCCTACGGAACTCGCCCTGGCCTAGGGAAACCCAGAGCCCTCCTCCCCCACCCAGACCCCTCCACTGCGCGCAAAGTCAGCAGAATGAGAGTGTACTCACCCCCTTGTGTCTGCTGTGAGGCCCTCAAGCGCCCATCCAACTCCAGGTAGGCCACTGCCAGGATCCGGAACATCAGGGGGGTCATGGTTCAATGGGCACTCCTCCCACGTTGGGAGGCCATCCCCAGCTGAGCCTCTGCTGTCTTCTTGCTCCAGCGGCGAATGTCCTCCCATCTCTTCCGGCAGTGGGTGCTCTGTCTGTGGTAGACCCCCAGGGTCCGGACGTCCTTGGGGATGGCACACCAAATATCCTTTTTCTGGTGGGCGCTGACCTACATGAAATGTACAGGGGAAGAAGAGAAGTAATTACCAACTGCGCCGTCAAAGTGAGTGGCCCCCATCCCTACCCTTGCCATGTGGCACATGCACCCACCGTCTTTCATGCACTCAGAACTCTGCCCCCTTCCTTCTTACAACCAGCCCTCTCCACACAGGCATAGCCCATACAACATGCCCCCTGTGTACTTACCTGTTGGTCTGGAGGACCGTAGAGTAGCGTGTACTGGGGGAGGACCCCGTCGACGAGCTTCTCCAACTCCTCCGCAGTGAAGGCAGGGGCCCTTTCCCCAGACGCACAAGCCATTGTCTCTTCCAGACCGAGGTCACAGCAGCACTTGCAGTGTAGGTCCTCTCCTGTCGAAGATCAGGTATCGAGTGATTCAACAGATAGAAAATGGCGGTCACGTCTGCGGCGGTGCGTACCATCACCGTCGGCGTACATCGCCATAGGCTCCTGGGACCTATAGGGTCCAATGTTAACCAATGCAGCATTGTGCCGCGGTCTTCGACTACCTACCCCGCGACGGTGTACAACGACAGTGCAGTTACCTCACATCCCATTGTCCCACTTTACAGGTCAGGCAGCCGCCATTTCAGGGGCCCAAATGGCCTAATTACCAACTGCGTCACACATACCTAGGCCTACTCTCAACACACATACAGGCCAGATTTTGTGTATGAATCGTGTTCTGTGTAGACTGTGGGTACATACCTCTGACTTGTTTGACTCTGTGGTCGCTGTTGTCCTTCCTAGGCACCGTCCGCTGGGACATGTGAGGAGATGGCGGAATCCTCCGGTGTACCGACCGCTGGTGGACCTGTCGACAATGGAGGAAAGAAATCTGATAATCACCTACAGGTTTGACAGTGCCACAATCCAGGAACTGTGTACCCAGTTGGAGCCAGACCTGATGTCAGCAATCTGCCATCCCACAGGAATCCCCCCTCAAGTGCAGGTGCTATCAGTGCTCCATTTCCTTGCAAGTGGGTCTTTTCAAACAACTGTGGCCATGGCATCAGGGATGTCCCAGCCTATGTTTTCCAACGTATTGTCCAGAGTGTTGTCTGCCCTGCTGAAACACATGCAGAGCTACATCGTTTTCCCTCAGGTGGAGGACTTGCCTACAGTGAAAGGTGACTTCTATGCCCTTGGACATATCCCCAACATCATAGGTGCCATTGATGGGACCCATGTGGCTTTGGTCCCCCCCCACAGGAGTGAACAGGTGTACAGGAACCGGAAGAGTTATCATTCCATGAATGTACAGATGGTATGTTTGGCCGTACATCTCCCATGTGAATGCCATGTTCCCTGGATCAGTGCATGACGCCTACATCATGCGGAATAGCAGCATCCCTTATGTGATGGGTCAACTCCAGAGGCACCGTGTGTGGCTATTAGGTGACTCTGGTTACCCCAACCTGTCATGGCTACTGACCCCAGTGAGGAATCCCAGGACCAGGGCAGAGGAACGCTACAATGAGGCCCATGGGCGTACTAGGAGGGTGATCGAGCGGACCTTCGGCATCCTGAAGGCCAGGTTCTGGTGCCTCCATATGACAGGTGGATCCCTATTTTACTCACCAAAGAAGGTGTGCCAGATCATCGTGGCCTGCTGTATGCTTCACAACTTGGCTTTGCGACGACAGGTGCCTTTTCTGCAGGAGGATGGTCCAGATGGCGGTGTTGTGGCAGCTGTGGAGCCTGTGGACAGTGATGAGGAGGAAGCAGAGGAAGAAGACATTGACAACAGGGACTCAGTCATCCAGCAATATTTCCAGTGAAACACAGGTGAGAATACATTCCTGCCTACTACAAGTACTTTTAAGTTCTACCTCTATCCTGTCTGTCGATTTCACCCAGTGTATGGTCACTGAGTTGTCACTTTCCCTTACGGTTTCACAGGTGTGGGTCCCAACGTGTGTAATCTGCTTAGATTCCACAGGGACTAGAGCCGTGTGACAGAGGTATGTTGACATTACTATTTCCTTAAAAGTTTGTCACTGTAATTGCAAATACACTATTTCAAAATCACAGACAGACTCCAGATCTTTTGGTGCTTTAGGTGTGTTTATTTACATACAAAATATTGGAGGGGGAAGTTAAATGGTGAGGGGTGATGGCGGAGGAGTGTCCATGGCAGAGTCCAGTCTATTTGTCTCATAGGTGCATTGCCCATATGGGCATAGGAAGTGGAGCTGGGGCAGTTTCAATATGGACAGGGTGACAAAGAGGAACAGTGGGTTGACAATCAGGGTGGTCTCATTTCTTGGCGGGGGTCTTGGCATCGTGCTCTGTCTTGTTCCTGGATCTCAGGGACCGTTTGCGGGGTGGTTCTCCGTCTGCAGGGGGTGGGGTGCTGGTGTGGTGGTCCTGTGGCGGTGCCTCTTGTCCACTAGCGCCGGCGGAGGTGGTGGGCAGTTCATCGTCCATGCTAGTGTCAGGGGCCCCTTGTAGTGCCACATTGTCCCTCCTGGTGTTGAGTAGTTCCTTCAGCACCCCTACGATGGTGCCCAGAGCGGAGCTGATGGTTCTGAGTTCCTCCCTGAACCCCAAATACTGTTCCTCCTGCATGCACTGGGTCTCCTGAAACTTGGCCAGGACCGTTGCCATCGTCTCCTGGGAGTGGTGGTATGCTCCCATGATGGAGGAGAGGGCCTTGTGGAGAGTGGGTTCCCTTGGCCTGTCCGCCCCCTGTCGCACAGCAGCCCTCCCAGTTCCCCTGTGTTCCTGGGCCTCCGTCCCCTGGACCGTGTGCCCACTGCCCCCAGGTCCCTGTTGTTGTTGGGGTGGTGGGTTATCCTGGGTTCCCTGCAGTGGTGGACACACAGCTGATTGACGTGTCCTGGGGACGGAGGTATGGGCCCGCTGGGTGGGTGCTGTGCTGGTGTTACCAGAGGAGGGAAGGTCTGTGGTGGCCTGTGCCTGTGTGAGGGGAACCGACTGTCCCGAGGCCCACGATGGTCCGGGCTGGTCATCTAGATCCAGTTGGACAGAGCTGCTGTCATCATTGTGGGCCTCTTCTGTGGGTGGGGTGGAGATGTCTGGACCCTCCTGTCTGGTGACGTTGGGTAGTGGTCCTGCAGGGGTGATTATTGCATCTGTGTGTGTCATGGTGTGCAATGGGTGGGTGAGCGTGTACCCCAGTGCTGGTATTCCTGTGTGGGGGCTTGTGTGATAATGGTTTAGGGGGGTGTATGGGTATATGGTGTGGGCATGCTTTAGTGATGGGTGTCCATGCGTTGGTGTTGCATGCAGGGCTTGGTGTTGGGATGGCTGGTTTGTGATATTGGGACATTTGTGAGGAGTTGGAGTGATAGGGGTGGGGCGAGGGTGGGGGTATGTGATAGCATGCAGGTAGGATGGGGGATATGGTAGTTAAAGGTTTGACTTACCAGGGTCCATTCCTCCACCGACTCCTGAGAGGCCCTCAGGATGCAGAATCGCCAAGACCTGCTCCTCCCATGTTGTTAGTTGTGGGTGAGGAGGTGGGGGTCCACCGCCAGTCCGCTGAACCGCCTGGTGGTGTCTTGAGACCACGGAATGCACCTTCCCCCGTAGGTCGTTCCACCTCTTCCTGATGTCGTCCTGATTTCTTGGGTGTTGTCCCACTGCGTTGACCCTGTCGACTATTCTTCGCCATAGCTCCATCTTCCTTGCAATTGAGGTGTGCTGCACATGTGCTCCAAATAGCTGTGGCTCTACCCGGATGATTTCCTCCACCATGACCCTGAGCTCCTCCTCTGAGAACCTGGGGTGTCTTTGCCGTGCCATGGGGTGGTGTAGGTGATGTGTGGGGTGGTGTGTGTGGTGATAAGTGTGGTGATATGTAGTGGTGTGTGGTGTTTTGTGCGTGGAAGTTGTGTGGGTGATGGTGTTGTGTGCCTGTGGCTGCTAGTTTGTGGATGGTGGTGTCTCTCTCTGGCCTTCTCTCTGTAATAGTGGTCGTAGGGGTTTGTGGGTGATGTGGGTGTGTGTTTTATATTGCAATGGGTGTGTGGGAGTGGTGTGTGTATGTGTAATAGGTGTGTGTATTTCAAATTGTCCAATGTGGCGGTGTTTTGTATGTGTGTGTGTATTTTGAGCGCGGCAGTGTGTACCGCCAATGGAATACCGCAGTTGAAAGACCGCCGCGTGGATTTGTGTGTTGTGATAGTGTGGGCGTATTTCTGTTGGCGTGAAGGTGGAGGTTTTGTTATCGCCAGTTTATCACTGACCTTTGGTGTGGCGGACTTATGTGGGTGTCTGAATTTTGTCGGATTTCGAGATGTGGGTCATGATAGCTGTGGTGGAATTCCGCGGCGGTGTGTTGGTGGTCTTCTGCACGGCGATAAGCGTCTTTTACCGCCAATGTTGTAATGACCGCCTGAGTCTTCGCGCTTGGAGGCTGTGCCGGCCGGGGTAATAAATGATTTACCCACAAGCACGAAAGAAGAGGAATGTCTACGTACACACCCAGAATAGAACCTGCACCCCTCAGTGTGAGAGTCTGTGACCGTATCCACTTAAGCCACGGGTGATTCTGAAGCTGAGCCTGGTTTCCCTGCCTCTCAACGCCAAGTGAAAAGGTCAAGGTGCACGGTGCCTGAATTCTGACTGCCGAAGCCACTTGTCTTGTCTGCTTGTCTGCCGCTCCCCCACCGCAAAGCTTCAAAAAGGAGGCCACAACACTGCAAGCAGGCTAAATAGACCTGACTATTGCGACAAGAGAAGCAGCGATGACGTCATCCAAGCTGCGCCATTCGCATAACACTCACCCTGCGTGATAGCGAGTGTAGGTTCTGGAGCTTCTAGGAACCCCCCCATAGGTCCTCTTTTCGTGGGGGTGGCCTGCTAGGAAAGAGGAAGAGGGGGTTTCTGGACAAACACTATTGGTACCGCATTGTTATGTGGTTCGTCAATTCTAATGTGCCAATTATGTCTTTTGACTGTCATGTCTGGCTGTATCTACTAATAAATGCAATTTAAAAAAAATTACAAATGAAAAAAGGAGCTGGCTTTAGCCAAGATGTCTCTGGGCTTTTTCCCATCCCCGGGGGTACTGCAGGCCAACTCTGTGCACCCACTTCAATGACACCTCTGGGTGGTCATCGCCAAAGACCCCCGAGAAGAGCCCAAACACAAAGGCCTTGAGATCGGGGCCCTCAATGCCCTCCTCCAGGCCTTGAACCCCTATGTTCTCCCGATGGAGTGGTTCTCCAAATCTTCACACTTGAGGAGCGTGGATTGTTGTTGGGAGTAAAGAAAGTTTAGTTCTCCGTCTATTTGGTGCAACCAGCATTCCAGATCTTGGAATTTTGTCTCCATGGTCCAATGTACGTGTACCCACAGAGTTTACATTTTACTGAAGGATGACCATGTGGGAATGGACTTTTTCCTTGAAAATCTCAAAGGAAGCTTTAATGTCTGCTTTGAGATCTTCCCTTAATTCTACTAAGGGAAGAACACAAAGCAGACATTAAAGCTTCCTATGAGACTTAATCACGTAAAGAGGTAAGGAGGTCCTCCTTTGTTAGTGCCATGGTTTCCCCTGGTGAGTAAGCAGCTCCATCTAGTCTGGCTTCCGCGGGGTGAAATAGCTCCCCTGTTAGGCTTTGTCTAATTAAGCAACATAGATGCCTGCAGGCTGTGGAGGCAGCAGGATGCAGAGCAGTCGTTGCAGGTTGTCCAGATAAGTTGTAGCACTCCCCGTGAAGCTTCCCCCCAAGAAACCACAGCTCAAAGCCACACCAGTTAGACTTCAATTGCCCAAGAGTCGCTATAGGTGTCCACACATCACTGTGGTCATGGCACTGCTAGGGTCCGACAGCAATGCCAACCAATCTGTATGCAAAAGCTTCCCTAGGTGACATACATCCAAGTTATTACTCATCCGCCTGGTCTCTTGTTCAAACCAATCTGGATTCCTCCCTGCAGTGCGACTGCAGTCCGTTCCCTCTAACGATCATTGACTTGACACTTGCTGAGCAGCGGCTGATGTGCTGATTCCTCTGTGAACTAAACGTCACCTCCTCATTGGCCCGGTCCGTTCAGGACATGGGTACCATCTTAGGGTCAGGCACCCAAGAATGAGCCTTCCTTATCACTCATGCCAGTCGCATTGCCCAGTCACTCTGGCATCAGTGTCCTCCAATCTAAACATGGCAAAGCATGTACCTTTGCCGATCTATTCTTGGGCCCCCATTCGTACCTCCTAAATCAGAGAGGCGGTGTTCCACTCCATTGTACCGCTCCTGGGGGAATATGGTGTCAAGCGTGGTATGCTATAGGCATGTCCCCCGGTCATGGTTCCTTCAATATAGTACCTTCCTGTCTGGCAGTGGTGAAGTGCGGGCCCTTCAGTTCCGGACGCCTCCAATCAGGTCCTTGCTCTCGCACCCGCCATGTTGTCTTGAGACCTTGCTGCATCCGCGCTCTCCATCTGCAGTTGGTACGTTACAGGGCCTCAGAAGCCGCGGCGAGGGTATCACTACAGTCTACTGGCTTTATATCCAATATCGCCGATCATGTAGTGGATGGCATCAGATAAAGTTCCGCAGGGCATGAACCAGGCCATGATGGCTGGCCACGCCCCGGAAATTTAATTTATTTGTCTGATATTGCTAAGCCTAAGAAAGACTTCATAAGGCTGGGTGTGATCAAACTGGCTCAGCCCATAGTATGACAGTCAATATACTGGGGTTATTCTGGAATTCACTTTGTAGATGACTTCTCAGATAAGTATTATCATTTGCTCCTCAGCTTTTTTTATTGCCAATTATTGCACTTGGCTACAGTGGACTGTGCAATATTGGTTCTTCCTCTGTGGTAACTGCACTGGCAGTTGACATGGTAACAGATTGCCTTTTGTGCCCCTTTTCTGATCCACCTGGCTGCTATGTACCAGCCTGTCGTATTCTAGTGTTAGTGTTATTTGCCTGTGCTTTTATTATAGAACCTGTGTTATAGCAAATTATATGGAGGAATGTTGTGAGGGATGAGTTTTTGGAATGTTGAATGGAAGTTGCCAATTGAACAGACGTTGGCAGTGGAGGAGCTCCTGTGTGTCCATCCACCACAACCGAGTAGCTCTTTTATGGAAAAAAACACTCATGCCTATATCTGGCGAGTCTTTGATACTACAACATTTTGATGACAATTGGAGCTACTTTGGTCGAACCCTGTGTGATCTGTTGCTGTCTAGCAAACATTGTTACTTTGGGCCTGCTGTCTGGATGAGTATACTCTCTCACCTGCGGTTTCTGTTTGCGGTCTCATCTTCGTTCATGTTGTGGATCTCATCTATTGTTCCTGTTTGAGTTCTCCTCTGCCATGTGCAATCATTTGGGGTCTTGTGAGTCACTTAATATATTTTATATTGTCCGGCTGCAGAGAGTTTTACGGGTGGCTGAGTCACATAATTGGAAAAGCCACATGCATATTAGATAAATTGCTATCAGTGGGTGACTGACTACGGACATATATGGTTATTTTCCAGTATGAATGCTGCGAGTCTAGCCTGCTGCCTTTGCATGCATTCGCATCAGATTTGGCCGCCACCTTGTGGTGTTTTCTGGTTATTGTTCTTCGGCCATCTTTAGTTGGCTGGTGTGCCTGAGGCATTCGATACGTCAATGCTGTCTGGGAGCAAGTAGCGATCGCCAATGCTCCTGTGATTATTCATCTCGTAGTCTTCAAAAGTTTTAGTGCTGTGAATGGCGGGTGTCTAGCATTTTTTTTTACTTTGGAGGACATTATATTCATGTATTACACAAATCAGTGATTACGGCAGTTTCGTAGTTATCAGGTGCATGATCGCCTTGGGTTCAAACGATGATACTCACACCAGTTCACAGTACATTTTACCATATTTTGGTTTTTAAATATAAGTGCGTGTTACATCAGTGATGCCCTCATCAATGTGAACAATATTAATCTAGCATAAGAGCTTGATTATTGCATATAACTTCGTGTTAAATCCACACACCAATTCGCTGTACATTTAACTTCTTTTTGGCGTAATATATGTGCTTGCTACATCGGTGATGCGCACACCAATAAAATATCATTCTGAATATTGAACATTATCCTGTGCACATTTAGGGTGATGTTCACACCGGTACATTTTAGGGAAGTGTTGTTTTATGTCAGTGCATTGTTTTTTTAAGTCATTTGTTTCATGAATAGTTTATCTTTCTTCTGTGGGTGTTTGACAAATTAGTCTTATGCATTGTTATTGTTTCATGGTGTCGCAATGTATCTTTTCAGGTGTTATTGCTAAGTTGTTTTTATGAGAGAGTGTTTCTTCCTTTTGTTCAGGTTCCTACTCAAACTTTAACTTAACTTCACATAATGCAGTCAGTCACACCTCCTCCTTCATTTCTGGATACACCAGGTGAAACACCTTTTAAGCGGAGTATCTGGGGTTGATATATTTAAGACTTATATTGACGCTATTGGTGCTTCAAGGTTCAGGGCTGAGAGGAAAAAATGTTTATTATTACATACTTTGGGGTTTGAGGGGAGTTCAGTTTTCAAACACTTGCATGATTTGCCACAAAATAAAGAAGAAGAGCTTCGTAATATTCTGAAGTGGTCAAGAAATTAAAATTCGGTTTCGACAAAGCTTAAAGCTTAATGGTTTTGCGGCACAAGCTTTTTTAAACACAAACAAGGAACTGAGGAGGATATTGATGCCTATATCTCTGTGCAGTGTAGATTACTTGCTGATTGTCAATTTTAAAATTTTACTGATCAACTTATCAGAGATCAGTTTGTATGTCATTGTAAGGACAAACAAATTAGACAAAAACTACTGGCATTGGGCAACCCATCACTTGATGAAATTATCAAGATGGCCAATAGCATTGAGATTTCACAAATTCCTTGTTGGAGTACGTGATGACAATCCCACTGAGGTGTTGGTGCTGTAAAAATGGTAAAAGCTTGCCAATGAGCAACTTACAGTAAAAATATAGGAGCACCAAACTATATAACAGACAATGTAGTTCCAGCAAGAAATTATAAAAATTGCTTAAGGAGTGGTAATTCTCCACATTTAAAGGGAGGCAGATGTCCTGCAGCAAATGTAATATGTAACTACCATAAAAAAGGTAATTTTGCCAAAGTTTGTTTGAAGAAATAGTTGTTGAAAAAAATATCAAGAGGCCTGTTGCTTGTGTGGGTGAATCTGATACCTGATACTGATGCTGATGATTTAGGGGCCATGCAAGACCTTGCATTAGCTATCGGTGGTGAAGTATTTGATTCAGTACAACAAACCAATGTGGAGGAGGAAACTCGGGTTGATGATCCTACCATGTGCATTGATCCAGTGGCTGATATTAAATTGGGGGATAAGGTTTTGAAACTCTTAGTGGACTCTTGGGCCAGGATTACCATGATCACACATCACTTGTTCACAGAAATGTGGGGTGAAAGGCCTTTAATTCCTCCAGACCGATCTGCAGTTTCATACAAGGGTTGGAAATTTAACTTTTGGGTTATATTGACGAAGTTATGGAGTTAAAGGGAGAAGGATAAAGGGCAAGCTATATGTGTCAGTAAGGGGGCTTTAGATGTTAGGTTGGTTCCATCAGAGATTATTTGGCATGATCCTTAAGCCGGGAGCAAAAGAACAAGTTTTGGCGGTAGAATGTGAGGATGTGCACTTGAATGAAGCAACAACTTCCCCACAGTGTTTGGGGATGAGCTTGGTAAGATACGTTGCTTCAAACACAAAATCCAGATGAAAGAAGGGGCTGTCCCAGTTAAGCCAAACTAAGGGGTGAAAAATAACTCAAAGGTCTATGTGATAGCGGGATTATTGATCCAGCAGAGTCATCACTCTGGTTTCACCTTTAGTTGTGGAATAACAAATGCTGTGGGCAATTGCATGTGTGTGAATCTCAGGTCCCTTAATAAAGAAATTTGGGTAGATTTGCACCCCTTTCCTAAGATTTCTGATTTATTTGCCAGAACAGCAGGTGCCACTGTGTACTCCAACCTTGATCTAGCTAGTACTTATCATCAGGTTGAACGTCACCCATCCTCTAGACATTTGGCTGCATTTATCTCAGACATTGGTACTTTCCAACACCACAAAATGCCTTTCGGTCTGACTTTTGAGGCCTCTGTATTTCAGAGCTTCTTGCATAATCTTTTGAAGGATATTGAAGGAGCCTTAGTATTCCGGGTTGATGTGCTGGTTTTTGCCAAGAATGTAGAAGTCCGCATTATTATACTAGAGCGTGTCTTGAAGAATTTTAAAGAATATAGTGTAGTGTTGAAAATTGAAAAATGTAAATTTCTTTGCATTGAAATGTAGTATCTGGGCCACATCATTTCTAAGGATGGTTTTAAACCCAAGCCTGGAGTGGTTGATTCCATTATTGGTGCTCCACCTCCCTCTGACAAAGTGGGTATCAAATCTTTCCTGGGGCTGTACGAATTTTATTCATGTTTTGTTCCAGACTTTGCCACCAGACCTATTAGTGATTTGCTAAATAAAAATACTAAATTTGTGTGGTGTAGAAATTGTAATTTAGCTTTTCAACAAATCAAGACACTATTGAGTCAAAGTGAAGCTCTCAAGCCATTTGACACAAGATTGCCTTGATGCATCACTGTTGATACCAACCAGGTCAGGCTACCCTTACACAAAATGATGGAAATAAGGAACTCACAATAGCATCTACATCTAGGTTGCATAGGTGTAATTACAATATTCAGTGATTGAGAGAGAGTTGTTGGCCTTTTGTTGGACTATAGAGAAATTTCACAACTATGCATGGGGAAGGTGTTTTAAGCTGCAAACAGATCACTAACCTTTGGTTAATACCCTACATGGGGGTGGAAGCAAGTGTTGTTCACTTCACAGTTTAAGGTTATTCACTAAATTAATTCCCTACCAGGACGATGTAACCCATGTTCCATGGGGAAGAAACTGAAGAGCAGAATTTCGTTCTCATTTTCCTTGCTTGAGTCAAGATGATAGTGATGTAAATTTAAAATTGTCAGACTTGTTGGAGGAAGATTTTGAAGATTGTTTGATAGCTTCTCTTCAAATTCCAGAACTAAAAGTTTGTCCTGAGGAAACATGGGGGGAGGCTATGTATAAAGATTGAGTATTGCAACAAAGCATTGAGCTGGTTAAGGCAGGCCGGCCTAGGGAGAAGGTTGTCTCACCTTTGCTAGAACCATATTGCAAAGTAAGTAATTACATTTCAGTTAAGGGTGGTTTGCTATTGAGGTCATACAAGTTGATTCTCCAGCACACCATGAGAGGAACAATTATTGTCAATGCATTTGAGGGTCATCTTGGTGTTTATGTTACTCAGAGATGTATTTGTGAGTCATTTTAGTGACCAAGCATGGACACTAAAGTTAATGAAATTGTGGAAAATGTTTATGGTTTGCAAGACAGCTGACAAAAGTTTAAAAGTTAACACCCCACCACTTATCCCTATAGAGTGTCCAGCCGGACCATGGGTTAAACTGCACATGGATATTATGGAACCCTATGAGTTCTTGCCTGGAGGTTACAGATTTGTTTTTGTGTTGATTTATTAATACGCAAAGTGGCCTGAGCAGAAAATGGTTAAGGATCCTAATGCTGGTGCTATTGTTGATTTTCACAGGCAAGTATTTCTTAGAGAAGGTTTTCCTGAATACATTGTATTGAATAATGCCACACAATTTGTTTGTAAATACGTGCACATTTAGTTTCAGGAATGTGACATTAAGGCCCATATTTATACTTTTTGACGAACAACTGCGCCAACGCAGTTGTGCGTCAAAAATGTTACCGCCGGCTAACGCCATTCCAACGCGCCATGCGGGCGCCTTATTAATGGAATGACATTAGCCGGCGCTGCGGACTGGTGTGCGTAAAAAAAAATGACTCACACCAGGCAGCGCCGGCGTATGGGAAAATAGGGGTTGTGCGTCAAAAAACGGTGAAAGTCAGGTCTGAGGCAAAATTCAGGCCTCAAACCGGATTTGCACCATTTTTTTTGACACCCAACCTCCATTGACATGACTCCTGTCTTAGCAAAGACAGGAGTCATGCCCCCTTGCCCAATGGCCATGCCCAGGGGACTTATGTCCCCTGGGCATGGTCATTGGGCATAGTGGCATGTAGGGGGGCCCAAATCAGGCCCCCCTATGCCACAAAAAAATCAGAAAAAAATACTTACCCGAACTTACCTTTACTTCCCTGGGATGGGTCCCTCCATCCTTGGGTGTCCTCCTGGGGTGGGCAAGGGTGGCAGGGGGTGTCCCTGGGGGCAGGGGAAGGCACCTCTGGGCTCCTTCCGAGCCCACAGGTCCCTTAACGCCTGCCCTGACCCAGGCGTTAAAAAACGGCGCCCATCAGGCTGTGCGCCGTTTTTTAAGGCCTGCCCCCTCCTGTGCGTCAAAATGACATCAGAGTATAAATAAGGGGCACAGGCCTTAAAGTCATTTTTTGGAAGGGAACGCCTACCTTGCATATAATTAACGCAAGGCTGGTTCCCCCTTCCAAAAAATGACGCACATGGTGGAATTTTGACGCCCGTGGGGTCGGACGTCAAAGTATAAATATGGGGCAGGGTTTGCGCGATTGTGCGTCAAAAATTTTGACGCACATTCGGCGCAAACAGAGTATAAATATGCCCCTAAACATCTTAAAAGTTCATTGTATCATCCTCAAACCAATGGCCTGGTAGAGAGGATGAATAGGGTAGTGGGTGAGTGCATCAGGTGGGCCAAAATTACAAACCTTGATGTGTTCAAAGCGGTGTGCAGAATGTTTTGGTACGATAGGACCATGCCTCACTCCACTACCAAAGTTTCTCCTTTTGAGTTTTTGAGAGGTAGAAAGGCCAATACCAGCTACCGGCCTACATGAATGTCAAGATGGATTAAAAGTGAACTTGATGTGGAAGGGTTGATGGAGCTTGTGAAGAGAAATGTGGAGATCAACCAAGAAAAACAGAAAAGATTGTATGACATAAAAAGTGCCAAATTGTTTCAGGTTATGGTTGGTGATTTGGTACACATTAAGGCCCTCATTATGACATTGGCGGTAAGTGATCAATTGGCAGTAATACCGCCAACAGGCTGGCGGTAATTGCCGCCAAATAATGACCATGGAGTTGAGAACTCCCATAGACAGCCAATGTACCACACCAACCGCCAGGGTGTTAACACCACTGACCACGGCGGTAGCCGTCAACAGCCAGACAGAAGACAAAGTACTGCCCACCATATCATTTCCGGGGTGGTATCAATGCCATCAAAAGCCTGGCAGAAACACATCACAGAAGACCAAAGACTCACCATCGGAGACACGGAGAAGGACAAAGCCGCCATGGAACAAGAACTGCAAGTCTTCCCCAGGGTCATCTACGCCATTCTCCACCTGGAACACCAATGCCAACGAAGATGACTATGGTGAGTACAGCCCCCTAGCACAGAAGGGAGGGAGGGAGGGAGGAAAAGGAGAGTGACACACATACGTACAACACACACCATACACACTCACACCATACACACAACCAGCTGCAGATGAAAAACAATGGCACACAACACATGGCATAATAATGCAAGGACAACAAGAATGCAGTAATGACAATGTATTGATTGTGAACAGCTACCAAATGAACCAATTGTACAAAAAACAGATATGTACAAATGTACACAAATGCCCAATGCCCAGTTCAAAGTACTAAGGGCCCACATGGCCATAGGGCACAGTCCAAGGCCCAACTCGAATCCTGACATCATCCGGATAGAACTCTGCAGTGGCATCAGTTTGCAAGTGGGCAGGCACCTCAGGGGGATGGGGTGGGGGGCACCTCAGCTGAATACAGGAACATGCCCACTGGTTCTGGAGGGGTCTCCATGGCCATTTCTCTGTGCTGGGGAGTGCAAGGTCACAGTCTCTCAGGTTGGGAACATGCCCGCTGCTTCTGGAGGGGGCTTCATGGCCATTTCTCTCTGTTGGTGAGTGCAAGGTCACAGTCTCTCAGGTGGCTGACTTGCACACTGGTTTTGGAGGGGGCTCATGCCCATTTCTCTCTGCTGGGGAGTGCAAGGTCACAGTCTCTCAGGTGGGGAACATGCCCACTGCTTGTGGAGGGGGCTCCATGCCCATTTCTCTGTGCTGGGGAGTGCAAGGTCACAGTCTTTCAGGTTGGGAACATGCCCACTGCTTCTGGAGGGGGCTCCATGCCCATTTCACCTCAGCCGAATACGGGAACATGCCCACTGGTTCTGGAGGGGGCTCCATGCCTATTTCTCTCTGCTGGGGAGTGCAAGGTCACAGTCTCTCTGGTGGGGACATGCCCACTGCTTCTGGAGGGGCCCCCTTGTACAGCAGTCCCTGGAGGGTGGCCTACATGACCTCCGTTGGTGGTGAGGGCTGCACTGTGTCATTTGGAGATGAGGGCTGCACTGTGTCAGCAGGTAAAGGTGCCTCCTGGGCAGCCTCTGCAGGAGGAGTGGGCTGCACTTCCTCAGCTGGAGGCCAGGGCTCCGTTACCACTGGTGGTGGTGGTATCACCCTGACAGCCTCGGCTGGAGGTGAGGGCTGCACTGCGTCATTTGGCGAAGGTGCCTCCTGGGAAGCCTCTGATGGAGGTGAGGGCTGCACTGTCTCTGCAGGTGAAGGTGCCTCCTGGGCAGCCTCTGTAGGAGGAGTGGGCTGCACTTCCTCAGCTGGAGGCCAGGGCTCCGTGACCACTGGTGGTGGTGGTGTCACCCTGACAGCCTCTGCTGGAGGTGAGGGCTGCACTGCTTCATTAGGTGAAGGTGCCTCCTGGGAAGCCTCTGCTGGAGGTGAGGTCTGCACTGTCTGAGTAGGTGAAGGTGCCTCTTGGGCAGCCTCTGCAGGAGGAGTAGGATGCACTTCCTCAGCTGGCGGTGAGGGCTCTGTGACCACTGGTGGTGGTGTCACCCTGACAGCCTCTGCTGGAGTCGAGCGCTTCTTCCCCTTCAGAGCAGGAGGTGTGGGATCCTTACCCTTCCTGGCAGGGATTTAGGGTTTCTTCCCCTTCATGGTAGGATGTACGGGCTCCTTAGCCTTCCTGGCAGGAGTCAAGGGCTTCTTCCCCTTCATGGCAGGAGGTGCGGGCTCCATCCTCTTTATGGCAGGAGTTGAGGGCTTTTTCCCCTTCATGGTAGGTGTGGGATCCTTAACCTTCCTGGCTGGTGGAGTGGGATCCGTCACTGTCTTGCCACCACAACGTGGAGGTGCCTCCACTGTCTGCATGGAGTGTTTGGCTGAGGTGCTGGGCTGGGTCATTGGGACCCTGCTCTTATGGGCAGGACAGCGGGAAGGGGGAGAGAAGAGATCAAGTTGGGCAAGGAAAAGCTTCATAGGGACAGTGGGGCGGGATGATGGAGGAGGGATGGGAGCGAAAGTTGAGGGACTGGTTGTTGGAGGTGTATGTTTGCTGCAGTTGGGTGCAGGTGCATGGGCAGATGTGAGGTGGATGGCTGTTGGGTGTTTGAGTGCTTGCGTTTGTGTCCTGGGGGGCAGACAGGGTGGGAGAGAACACAGGGGACGTGTAGATGGATGTAGTGGAGGTGTCTGCTAGTGAGGTGTGTGTGCTGCTTCGTGTGGTGATGCTGGTGGTGGATGTGGGTGCAGTGCATGCAGGTCTGAGTGTGGACATGACTGTGAGGAAGGTGGAGGAGGAGGGGGAGACAGTGGAGGCAGTTGATGTGGTTGTGTCTGCAACTGTCTGGTGTTTGCGTGAGTGCTTGTGGAATGAAGTGAGGTGCCTGTGTTTGACTGTGCCACTCTTGTGTGTTGTCTTGTGTGCATGCTCGCCTGCATATGTGCATGGGATGGTTTGGGGTTGAGGAGGGACTGGGAAGTGATAGTTGGAGGGAGGTCGGTAGGATCAGGGACAATGGCTGCCATCAGAGAGAAGGCCAGAGCCTGAATCGATATTTGTTGGGCCGCCAATCAACCGTGGATGCCCCCTTAGGAATGCATTGCATTGCTGCATCTGGGATGCCAGCCCCTGGATGGGATTCACAATGGTTGACTGCCCTACAGAGATGGATCTCAGGAGGTCAATAGCCTCATCACTCAGGGCAGCAGGGCCTGAGGTGCCTGGGGCGAAGGAGATGCCCACCCTCCTGGATGAGCGGGCACGGGCAATTCGCTGAGGGGCTACTTGGGGGGCAGTACTGGTACGGGGTGGTGGCTGTACCTGCAGCTGGGGTGGTCACAGAGGTGTCCGCCACCACCAGGGAGCATCCATCGGAGGAGGTATCCGAGTCTGTGTTGTCACCTCCTTTCTCTGCTGTGGTGCTCCCCCACTGGTTCCCTCGGCGTTGGTGGACTCTGACTCCAGGATCCTGTGGGATGCAGCACCCTCTGTCGCTGGTGCCCCTGCTCTTCCGCCAGATGAGGCTAATGCACACATGGGCAGGATGACAGAAGAAAAAAGGGGGGGAGAGAAGAAAGGAAACACTGGGTCAATTACTGCACCAACACCACAGTTGGCATAAACAGCACTGTCACACACAGGGATCAGGATTGAGCACTATGCATTGCACTGCCAATGATTTGGCTAGATGCCACGGCAAGATGAGGGCCATGCACCGCCAACTGCACCCCTCCTGGGACCCACGAAGCCCTCACTGGCATGAAATGCTAACAAGCTAGGTTGCCTGCATTTGCCATACACCCATTACCCTTGAGCTGGATCATGCTGCAATTTCTGACCTGGCATTAAGGGGCACCCACTAACTCCCACCCACTATCCAGTTCCCATGCCATCTACCAATTATTGTAGTAATGCCCATTGTACTCACCCCCTTGTGGCTTCTGTGATGCCCTCAAGCACCCATCCAGCTCTGGGTAGGCCACCACCAGTATGCGGGCCATCAGGGAGGTCAGATTCTGACGGGCACCACTTCCTCGTTGGAAGGCCATCCCCAGCAGGGCCTCCGCGGTCTTCCTTGCCCAGCGTCTCAGGGACTTCCACCATTTCTGACAGTGGGTGCTCCACCTGCCATAGACCCCCAGGGTCTGCACGTCCTTGGCGATGGCACGCTATAATCCCTTTTTTTGATGGGCACTGACCTGCAGAGGTAATACAGACAGGAGGACACCATTGCACATACAATCCAGCCTGTCACACATATGGCCCACGAATCCCGTTTTCATCCCCATTAGCACACACATATCGCCCGGCGCACACCATTGATACCACCACAAGACATCGCCCTCGATGACACGATGCTTGCACACACATCTCTATGTATCCTTCACACATGCATTGTGTCCAAGGTGTACTCACCTGTTGGTCTGGAGGCCCATACAGCAGTCCGTACTGGGGTAGGTCCCCATCCACCAATCGCTCCAACTCCTCCTCAGCAGTGAAGGCAGGGGCCCTTTCCCCGGTCACACAGGCCATGGTAGGTTCTAGACACAGGTCCCAGCAGCACACGCAGTATAGGTGTTCTCCTGTTGAAGGTCAGGAAACAAGTGAGGAATCTGAGGGAAAATGGCAGTCACGTCAGTGGCAGTGTACACTGTAACTGCCGGTGCTGATCCCCATTGGCCTCTGTACTCCATAGAGCCCCATATTATCCAATGAGGAATTGCACGGCAGCGCAAGACCGCCTTCCGCCACGACGCCCAGCCTCGGAGGAGTTACCTTACTTCCACCTGTCCCTACAGACAGGACAGGCGGTCGCCATATCATGGTGGTGGACAACGGTCATAGCAACCTTAATTCCATCACAGCCTAGATTAGCACATACCTCGCCATTCAATTTTTTCCCATCACATAAATGCACTTTGTATACTGAGGTGGTGGTTCCATTGTTCAAATTGTGACACCCTACTCACTCTTGTGTCCCTTAGATATCTACCGCTGCGGATGAATAGGAGGAGGAGATAAACCCTTGTGTACAGACCCCTTATGGACTTGGCTACACTGGAGGACAGGCAGATTATACTCACCTATAGACTGGACAGGGTACAATCACAGAGCTGTGTGCCAAATTGGAGCTTGAGCTGATATCTGCTATCCGTCATCCGACTGGGATCCCCCCTCTTGTGCAAGTGCAATCAGTGCTCCATTTCGTGGCAACTGGTTCCTTCCAAGTGACCGTGGGCTTGGCAGCGGGAATGTCAAAGCCAATGTTTTCAATCATACTGGCAAGAGTTTTGTCTGCCTTGGTGAAACACATGTGCAGCTACATAGCTTTCCACCAGGTGGAAGATTTGGCCACTGTGAAGGCCGGATTCTGTGCAATGGGACATATCCCCAATATTGTTAGGGCAATTGATGGGACACATATTGCGTTAGTCCCCCCACTGCCAGAATGAACAGGTGTTCAGGAATCGTAGGAGTTTCCACTGAATGTGCAATTGGTGTGCCTGGCAGACCAGTACATATCCCACGTCACTGCCAAGTATCCTGGGTCGGTGCATGACGCCTTTATCCTGAGGGATAGCAGTATCCCAAATGTGGTGCCCCAACTACAGAGGCACAGGTTGTGGCTAATAGGTGAGCCATGGTCCCCACCCACTGTATGTTAGTGTATGCCTTCAGGTGTCATCCCCATAGCATTCTGTGAAGCTACATGTTGTCCCTCAATACTTGCAGGTGACTCTGGCTACCCAAACCTATTGCGGCTGCTTACCCCTGTGAGGAATTCCAGGACAGGGGCTGAGGAACGTTATAGTGAGGCACATGGGTGAATCAGAAGGATCATTGATAGGACCTTCGGGCTCCTGAAGGCCAGGTTCAGGTGCCTCCATCTGACAGGTAGATTCCTGTGATACAGATAGTAGTGGCATGCTGCATGTTGCACAACCTGCCCCTCAGATGGCATGTACCTTTTCTGCAGGAGGAGGAGACTGGAGATGTTCCTGTGGCAGCAGTGGACCCTGAGGACAGTGAGGATGAGGAGGCAGAGGATGAGGATGAGGACAACCGAACATAAGCTATACATCAATACTTCCAATGACACACAGGTGAGACAGTGCAACTGACCATTCCTCTGACTGTTGATGTTTTCTGTGTGGCTGTATCGTGATGGCGTTAACTTCCTTTGCATCTCAACTTACTGTCAGCTATGGCTTGTAATTTTACAGATGTTGGTGAGATAACAACTGTGTACTGATGTGATGACCACAGACAGCTACAGGTCATTATTTCTATGCTTTCACAGTGTTCAGATCATTTGCACTAGATGTGACTGTTTCCATAAATGCACATTTTCAACACATAAAATACTGGTAGTCAAGTTGTGTTCAAGGGTGTTTATTGTAGTGCTATGAAATTGAGGGAAAAGTGCAATGGAATGGGGTGATGGTGGAGGAAAGTCCAGGGTATTGTTCCAGTCTGTTTGTAGCACAGGTCGAGTGTCCAATGAGACATAAGAAGGGGAGCAAAAGGCAGTTCAAAGTGGACAAGGTGACAGTGTGGGACACAAGGGGGACAATCAGTAGAGTCTCAATTTCAGGGTCGGTCATGGTAGAGGGGGCCTACAGAAGCAGGCTGTAGTTGTGGTCGGGAGGGTCAATTCCAACCAAACTAACAAGCGGGCTCATGTCTCATGAGGCTCAGGTATGTTGGGACACCAGTGGTCTTTTTCTCCGTCCAGGTGGCCTGATGCAGAGGTGCAGTGGACCATCGGGTGTCCGTCACAGGATGCGGGCGAACTTCAGGGAGGCCTGCAGACAGAGGCAGCAAGCGCCATTGGGAAGTCCATAGTGGGCAAGCTCAAGGTGTACTTCATCTCTGGAGGGCTTGGGAACCACAATGACACCATTGGCCCAGCTTAGGCAAGGTGACTCGGGTGCAGTGGTGATGTCCACCGCTGGGTTTCGGCGGTCCCAGGTCCTCACAGTTCTTCTTTGGCTGCTTGGAGATGCAGAGAAGCAGCTCCTCTGTTCCAGGGACGTTCTTCTTGGCGATTTGCAAAGCACTGGCAGTTCTCCCAGTTTCTAGGAGGCTGGAGCGGCAGGACAGGTCAGTTGCTCCACAAGTGTCGGGTGCAGCAGGCAGGCTGGCAGGGTTGATGCGAAGTCCATCATGCTCCTCGGTTCTCGGGTCAGCAGGCTTCTTGTCCACTCCTTCTTTTGTGCCCAGTGAAGCCCTGTGGTCCTGGTATAATTGGGTCCCCAACTACTCAATTTAGGGGAGTTAAGTGTAGTGAACGGTAGTAGCCAATGGGCCACTTACCCCTGGGGTCACTACACCTTCTAGGTGACCACTTCCTTTGGGGATTAAGCATCATCCTCTCACAGAATTTCTAATTCCACCGTACACAAGATAGCAGAATTCCTAATGTTGTATTAATGTCAGGCTGGTTAGTCTAGAGGTGTGTTCAGCCTGGCAGTGCAACACGCCTCCTGCCTAGCTCATTTTCCCACATGTCCAGGTGCCAAATGGGCCCTAGGGCAGGGAGGTCGGCATCTCCTTTCTGGGGTAAGCAAGATTTGCACACGAAGGGTGGTGGGCTTCTTTGAAACTCCCTGCCCTGGAATGCAGATTTGAAGGTCATCCTGTTTGAAGGGGTATGCTAATAGCCCTCCCAGAGCAGACTTTGGCCCTCATTACAATCCTGGAGGTCGGTGTTAAAGCGGCGGTAATACCGCTAACAGGCCAGCGGTAAAACAAATGGAATCACGACCACAGTGGAAACTGCCAACACAGACAGCCACTTTAACACTCTGACCGCCATGGCAGTAGCAACAAACACCGCGGCGGTAACCGCCAACAGACAGGCGGAAGTCAATGTACCGCTCACCACATCACAACCTGCCCATCCGCCAGCTTTTCCAGGGTGGTACCAACGCCATCAAAAGCATGGCGGAAGCAGTACTTGGAAGGGAAATCACTCACATCTCGACACTCATCGAAGAACTAGGACGCCACGGAGCCCAAACTACAGGTGTTACCGATGTTGGTGTATCTTCTCATCTACCAGGAGTACGAACGGCGGCCGCGACAACCACGGTGAGTACTGCACCTAGCACACAGGGGCAGGGGGGAGAAAAAGAAAGTGACACACACACGCAACATGCAACAACCCCACCCCCACCCTCACCCCAACACCATACACACAAATAAATGCATCAACAGTACATATACACCCTGTAACCCTCTGGAAGAACCCAAGGACAAAAGAAATGGAGTCAAATGAGTGTCATATTAGAAATAGTCAGATATGCCTTACAAAATCAAAAATAGTATTTACAATATATACAATATGTACATAAGGCGGTACATTGTCTACTTCAAATGTCCGTGGGCCACTGGGCCAAAACTCATAGCCCAAGCCCACACTTGACTCCTGCCTCAATACAGAGAGAGCACTACAGGGGCATCAGGTCGCAAACACACAGGCACCTCAGGAGGATGGGTAAGAGGGGCACCTCTGCCTGAAGATGGGACAACGCTACTGCCGCTGGAGGGGGCTCCATGCCCACAGCGATGTCCTGGGGAGTGCAAAGCCACAGTCTCTCAAGCCTCTCAAGTGGGTGGTTTGCCCACTGCCTGGTCCTGGGAAGTGCAAAGCCACAGTCTCTAAAGTCTCTCAAGTGGGTGTTTTTCCCACTGCCTGGTCCTGGGGAGTACAAAGTCGCAGTCTCCCAAGTCTTCCAAGTGGGTGGTTTGCCCACTGCCTGGTCCTGGGGAGTGCAAAGCCGCAGTCTCTCAAGTCTCTCAAGTGGGTGGTTTGCCCACTGCCTGGTCCTGGGGAGTGCAAAGCCACAGTCTCTCAAGTCTCTCAAGTCTCCCAAGTGGATGGTTTGCCCACTGCCTGGGTGGGCTGCCCACTGCCTGGTCCTGGGGAGTGTCAGCCACAGGCTCTCAAGTCTCCCAAGTGGGTGGTTTGCCCACTGCCTGGCCTGGGGAGTGCAAAGCCACAGTCTCTCAAGTCGAGGACTTTCTCCACAGGTTCTGGAGGGGGCTTTGTGCCCAGTGTGCTTCATCCTGCCAAGGATAGGGTGAGTGGATGCCTTTCTCCACAGGTTCTGGAGGGGGGCTTTGTGGCCAGTGTGCTTCACCTGCCAAGGATAGGGTGAGTGAATGCCTTTCTCCACAGGTTCTGGAGGGGGCTTTGTGCTCAGTGTGCTTCATCCTGACAAGGATAGGATGAGTGGATGCCTTTCTCTACAGGTTCTG
Organism: Pleurodeles waltl; assembly: GCF_031143425.1. Classification (NCBI taxonomy): domain Eukaryota; kingdom Metazoa; phylum Chordata; class Amphibia; order Caudata; family Salamandridae; genus Pleurodeles; species Pleurodeles waltl. The sequence continues at coordinate 121,458,292 of NC_090443.1, read as the reverse complement.
GAGGGAGCTTGGTGCCCAGTGATGCAACACTTGGGGTGTGGCAGTTCACAGTCCCTCACCTGGGTGTCTGAACCACGAGATTTGCAGTGACCAGGTTGCATGACAGTCCATGGAGGCAGGGCTAGAGTCCATCCGGTGGTGGCTACATCTTCACTATGGTGCTAGTGGCGGTGCCGCTGGGATGCTGCCAGTGATGGAGGGAGACTCCAGCCCCTCTCCTGCAGCCTCGGATTGCTGCCCACTGGGGCTGCTGCTGCTGGCAGTGGTGCCCATGTCAGCGGTGCATGTGGCGGGGCTTGCGGCGGGGCTTACGGCGGTGCTTGCGGCGGTGCTTGCGGCGGTGCAGGTGGCAGTGCTGCCAGTGGTGAGGGAAGGCTCCAGCCCTTCTCCTGCAGCCTAGGACGGCTGCCCACTGGGGTTGCTGCTGCTGACAGTAGTGGTGCTAGTGGCAGGGCTGATGGCGGTGCTGCCCGCGGTGCAGGTAGCGGTGCTGGCGGTTGTGCTGGTAGCCACCAGCCCTTCACCTGCAGCCTCAGACGGCTGAAGTGCCTTGCCTGTTTTTTTGTGCCCCTTCCTCACCTTGCCAGATGGTGGTGTCACCTTGGGTCTGGCAGCTGAAGCCTTTGAGGTGGCCTTGCTGGGTGATTATGGCTCCTTCCCCTTGCTGGATGCTGTCCCCTTCTTTACCTTGCCAGGTGGCGGAATGCATTTTGCCTTGGCAGGGGTTGGTGGCACGCTGGCTGGGCGGACAGGTGTCCCCTTTGATCCTCTGACAGCTGCAGGAGCCACAGCGGATATGGACTTGGTGGCTGAGGTGCTGGGCTGGGTTTTGGCCACCCTGGCCAGAGGGGGGAGGGGTAGGGAAGAGGTCAATGTTTGCAAGGAAAATCTTCTTAGGGACACCGGGGTGGGAAGAGGGAGAAGGTCTGGGAGTTGAGGAAGTGGGAGTGGTTGTAAGAGGTGTCTGTCTGCTGAGTTTGGGTGCAGGTGCATGGGCTGGAAGTTGTTGTGAGATGGATGGCTGTTGGGTGGGTGGGTGCTTGCGTTTGTGTACTTTGGGAGGAGGGGTCACAGACACACTGGGACAGGACACAGGGGAGGTGTGCATGGATGTGGGGGTGGTGACTGCCAGTGAGGGGTGTGTAGTGGTGGACGTGCTGGTGATGGAGGTAGTGGATGAAGATGTAGTGCATGCAGGTGTGAGTGGAGACGCTACTGGAAGGGAGGTGGACGAGGAGGAGGAGGGGGACACAGTGGAGGCAGTGGATTTTGGTGTGTCTGCATGGGGATGGTGCTTGTGTAAGTGCCTATGAGATGAAGTGTGGTGCTTGTGTTTGCCTGAGCCACTTCTGTGTGTTGATTTTGGTGAATGCTGGTCTGAAGGTGTGCTTAGGATACGTTGGGGTTGAGGGGATTGGGACTGGGTAGAGGAAGTTGGAGGGGGGAGGCTGGAGACAGGGACAAGGGCTGCCATCAGTGCGGAGGCCAGAGCCTGAAATGCTCTCTGTTGGGCCACCACGCCAGAGTGAATGTCCTCCAGGTATGCTTTTGTTTGTTGCAAATGACTCTCGACATCCTGGATGGCATTCAGAATGGTTGACTGCCCAACAGTGAGGGATCTCAGGAGGTCAATAGCCTCCTCACTGAGGGCAGCAGGGCTGACTGTGGGAGGGCCTGTGGTGCCTGGGGCGAAGGAGATGCCCACCCTCCTGGGTGAGCGGGCATGGACAACATGCTGAGGGGCTGCTGGGAGAGAGGTTCTGGTAGGGGGCGTAGCGGCTATACCTGTTTTTGGGGTGGGCACAGAGGTGTCTGCCACCACCAGGGAGCTTCCATCGAGGAGGAGTCGCTGTCCGTGGCGTCCTCTCCTGTCCCCATTGTGGTGCTCCCCTCACCCTCCGCCCCACTGGTGCCCTCACCGTCGGTGGATTCAGCCTCCAGACCCATGTGGGATGCAGCTCCCTCCGTCGCCGGTGCCTCTGCTCCTCCGCCAGATGATGCTAATGCACACAAGTACAGGGTGACAAAACAAAAAGGGGGGGAGACAGAAGATACACTTGGTCAATGCCAGCAACAACACTACCGTTTGCATACACTCCTCACAGGGAACAGCCCTATGCACTATTCCATGCACTACCAGTTACAATGCCAGTCACCAGCCCATGGGGTACAATGCCTAACGCCATCAGCTGCACACCTGAAACAAATAGGGCCCTGACCAGTAGTAAATGCCCACTAACACTATTGGGTTTGGAGTGCTTCAGAGCCTGCCCAACAAGGGACCTACCCTGCCATGTTCGCCCTGGCCTAGGGGCACCCACAGTCCACATCCCCAACCAGGTAAAAGCTTAACGCCGCAAAGTACAGAATCAGATTTTGTACTCACCCCCTTGTGGCTGCTGTGATGCCCTCAAGCGCCCATCCAACTCTGGATAGGCCACCGCCAGGATGCGGAACATGAGGGTGGTCAGGGTACGACTGGCACCCCTTCCTCGTTGGGAGGCCAGCCCCAGCTGGGCCTCCGCCGTCTTCCTTGCCCAGCGGTGCAGGTCCTCCCACCATTTGCGGCAGTGGGTGCTCCGCCTGTCAAAGACCCCCAGGGTCCGCACCTCCTTGGCGATGGCACACCAAATACCCTTTTTCTGATGGGCGCTGACCTGCAGGAAAAAGACAGCAGAAAAGGGAATTAGTTAACCGTCCGGACCATCACACTCATGGCCCACCATATCCCTCCCATCCCCTGACGCACATACATTGACCACCATACATGCAGTACTCTGGCCAGGACACTTCAGCCCCCCCCTACATGTCCTTACATATACAGCATTCCATACATTCATGGCCCACGCATCATGCTCACAGTGTACTCACCTGTTTGTCTGGAGGACCGTAGAGTAACGTGTACTGGGGTAGGACCCCATCCACCAGTCTCTCCAACTCCTCCGCAGTGAAGGCAGGGGCCCTATTCCCAGACACATGAGCCATTGTCACTTCCAGACACAGGTCACAGCAGCACTTGCCAGGGCAAGGGCAGAGGAACGTTACACTGAGGCACATGGGCGAACTAGGAGGATAATTGAGAGGACCTTCGGCCTCCTGAAGGCCAGGTTCTGGTGCCTCCATCTGACAGGTGGATCCCTGTACTACTCACCCAAGAAGGTGTGACAGATCATCGTTGCATGTTGCACAACCTGGCCTTGAGACGCCAGGTGCCTTTTCTTCAGGAGGATGAGCCTGGAGATGGTCTTGTAGCACCAGTGGAGCCTGTGGACAGTGAGGAAGAGGAGGCAGAGGAAGAAGATGTGGACAACAGAAGTAATATCATCCAATAGTACTTCCAGTGACACACAGGGAAGACACTGTAACTTCACTTTACTTTTCAGTTTTCTGTTGGACAATGTACATGGCAGCCTGATTTCCCTATGTCTATGGCCACTTACGGTACCCTTTGGTATCTCTAATTTCAGATCTCTGTGGCCCACTCTGGCTCCTGGTATGCTTACTGCTGCCAACTAAAGGTCATACCAATGTTTATATAACTGCACATATGACTTGCAAAGTTTTCGGTCTGTTGTACTAATACATACATATTTCAATAATTTGACAGACTCAAGATTTGTATTTTTTCCAAGGGTGTTTATTTAAGTGCTTATACGTAGAGGGGGATGTGCAATGGGCTGGGGTGATGGTGGAGGAATGTCCAGTTAGAGTCCAGTCTCTTGGTATCACAGGTGCATTGTCCAATGGGGCATAGGAAGGGGAGTAATGGCAGTTCAAGGTGGACAGGGTGACAGGGTGGGACAGAAGGGTGACAATCAGGAGAGTCCTATCTCCTGGTGGGGGTCTAGGCAATGTTCTCTGGCTCCTGCCTGGATCGCAGGGACTGTTTGCGGGGTGGTTCTCCTTCTGCAGGGGGTGGGGTGCTGGTGCCCTGTTGGTCCTGTGGCGGGGCCTCCTGTCCACTAGCACCGGCAAAGGTGGAGAGCTGTTCTTCGGTGTGGAAAGTGTCAGGGGCCTGTTGTTGTGCCACTGCCTCCCTCATGGTGTTGCCCATGTCAGCCAGCACCACTGCAATGGTGACCAGGGTGGTGTAGATGTTTTTCAGGTTCTCCCTGATCCCCAGGTACTGTCCTTCCTGCAGCCGCTGGGTCTCCTGCAACTTGTACAGTATCTGGCCCATGGTCTCCTTGGAATGGTGGTATGCTCCCAGGATGTTGGTGAGTGCCTCCTGGAGAGTGGGTTCCCTGGGCCTGTCCTTCCCCTGTCGCACAGCATTCCTCCCAGCTTCCCTGTTATCCTGTGCCTCTGTCCCCTGAACCAGGTGGCCACTGCCACTGACCCCAGGTCCCTGATCGTCCTGTGTTTGTGGGGTTGCCTGGGTCCCTGTAGTGGTGGACACACTGCTGATTGACGTGTCCTGGGGACAGTGGCATGAGCCCGCTGGGTGGATGCTGGGCTGGTGTTTCCTGAGGGGGGAGGGTCTGTGGTGGTTTGGGACTGTGGCAGGGTAACCGACTGTCCAGAGGTCCCTGATGGGCCAGGTTGGTCATTGTGATCCAGGCGTGCAGAGCTGCTGTCATCACTGTGGGCCTCATCTGGGGGGAGGGACTGGATGTTGCTGGCAACTCCTCTCTGGTGACATTGAGTAGCGGTCCTGTGGGGATGAAAATGCAGTGTTATTGTATCTGCGTGTACCATCTTGTGCATGGGTGTGTTTCCCTTTATGGTTGTGATTGCCCTGTCAGCTTTGCCTTGTGTGAGTTGTGCTTGGTTTGGCTAAATGATTGTCACTAGTGTGCATGCTGTGGTGATGGGTGTTCATGTAAGTCTGTGATCGGGGTCCATGGATTGGTGTTACATGCAGGGCTTGGTTTTGTGATGGGTGAGTTGTGATAGTGGGTATATGTGAGGTGGTAGAGTCCTCTGTACAGCTACCTGGTGTCTCGCAACCAAGGAACGCACCTTCCCCTGTAGGTCATTCCACCTCTTCCTGATGTCATCCCTTGCTCTTGGGTGCTATCCCATGGTGTTGACCCTGTCCACGATTCTCCGCCACAGCTCCATCTTCCTAGCAATGGACATGTGCTGCACCTGTGATCCAAATAGCTGTGGCTCTACCCGGATGATTTCCTCCACCATGACCATTAGCTCCTCCTCTGAAAACCTGGGTTGTCTTTGGGGTGCATGGATGAGGTGTGAGTGATATGTGTGAGGATGTGTGGGGTGATGTGTGGGGTGATGTGTTGTGGTGTGTGCTGTGAGGTGCGTGGATGGTGTATGGGTGATGGTGTTCTGTGGCTCAGATTGAGTGGGTGCTCCAGGCTTGTCTCTCTCTCTCTCTGTTCGCAATCTTTTTTTGTTGTTGAAAGGGTTGTGGGTAATGTGGGTGGGTGTTTTATAGTGGTGTGAGTGTGTGGGTGTGGTGTGTGTATGTGTGCCAGGTGTGTGTAGTTTGAATTGTCCAATGTGGTGGTGTTTTGTAAATGTGTGGTTATTTTGAGCGCGGCTGTGGGTACCGCCAATGGTTTACCGCGGTTGAAAAACCACTGCAGTGATTCGTGGGTCCTGATACTGTGGGCGTATTCCTGTTGGTGTAACGGTGTGGGTTTTGGTACCGCCAACTTATCACTGACCTTTGGTCTGGCGGACTTGTGTGGGTGTCTGTATAGTGGCAGATTTCTCTGTGTGGGTCATAATACCCGTAGAGGTATACTGCTGCGCTCACGGTATCTTGGCGGCCATCAGCACGGTGGTATTCCCGCCAAGGTTGTAATGAGGGCCTTTCTTCCTGACCACCTGAGAACAAAGGCTCTCACCCTTGGGGATTCGAAACTTATCAGTTGGTGGCAGACTGGTGGAAACCAGTCGGTCAGCCCACCAGCAGTTGGTAGGTTTTCCGAAAAAACCTCTAAGGTGAAGCCAGCATGTAGCTGGGGAATTTATATTGACATGTGCCCAGCACATTTATTTAAAACGGCTTTTCTGTTCACCTACAGAGCCTAAGAATCGACAAAGTCATAATATGGGCATATTTGCTCATGCATAGATTTACTCACCTGTAATATAATGCACATTGCCTTAGGGCTGTAAGGCTGTAAGGCCTACTATAGGGGTGACTTACAAATGTTGCAGGCAGTGTTAGGGGACATGGCACACAAGAGTGTTTTCACTTTCTGGAGCACCTTGTCAAGCAGCCTACATTGGCAGTCTGCATGGGTTTGGTGCTGGGTCCCTTCCTTGGAGTGGCTCAAGTTATGCTGCTTAGGGACCCTCTTTAGTACCTATGTCTTAGGTACCACAGGTACCACTTACTAGGGACTTATAATCAGTGCTAAAAGTCTGCTAACTTACAATGCTCTTGTTTTAGGGGAAAGAACTTTGGCACTGGGGACCTGGTTAGCTTGAACCCAGTGTATTTCAGTCAAAGTTGCATCAAAAACCAGGCAAAAAGTGTGTGTGTGTCGGGGAGGGGAAGCTTTTGCAACCAATAACCAGTTTCCTACAGGGTGGAGAAGATTTGTGGCAATGCTAGTAAAGTTAGTGGTGGACATTGGTGGAATCTCACAAAGGTGGTTAAGATTTGTAATGTGCCACCAGAGAGTGAGATGTGCGAAAATTCTTCTAAAAAACTGGGTAAAAATAAAATGTGGATTCCAACCACTCAATGGAATGGAAGATGATGTTAATCCACTTCTGTCTTCCAGTGAGCGAAATGGAGTTCAAAATATTGATGATCTATATCAGAGGGGAGGAAGAAGCAAAAGTTCTAGAACCATTGGTAAGCCTAGCAGGTTTCGTACCTGATGTATTTGTTATATTTTTGAGCTGATGTAGTTGTTTATATTTCGTACCTGAAGTATTTATTATACTTTTAAGCTCATGTAATGGTTTATATTTCTTTTAATTTTTTTTTTGTATGTACTGTTTCTCTGGTGTTTGTATTTTCTGTTTGTGTCGTTCTGGAGATGTGCAGTACTTGCTAAGTGTTATTTGCATGTGCTTTTATCATAGAACCTGGGGGCTAAACTCATGCTTATAGCTGGCGTGTCCTGCCTTTGATACTACACAACCCTTATTACATTAAGGACGGAATCAGAATTTACATTCAGGTGGTCATTCCGAGTTTGGCGGTAACCTGACCGACATGCCAGCAGCAGTGTTATGATCGCTGCCAGGGTGGCGGTGCTGACCGCCATATAACGAGTAAGGCGGTGAACCCAACGCAACACAGACAACTCACCGCCAGCACCACCACCGCCGACGAGCAGCATACGGCGGCGGAAGCCAACTTCATGTAGGCGGAAGCCAATGTCCCACCCACCATATTCCGAGACACCACGCCGCCAGGATATCCGGGGCAGGCTGGCTGCTACAAAAAACTTGGCGGAAACAGAAATTACAAAGGGAGACACCCACCTCCAGGCACAGAGACACGGCCACCATGGCAAATGAACTGCTAGTCTTCCCAGCGTTGTATCTCGCCATACACCTTCAGGGCCACTGACAATGGCAAAGACAACAACCGTAAATATGCCTACACAGAGGGGAGGAAACAGCAGTGATACACTCCCAAACATAACACATATTCCTCGCACAGACACACACAGGCACACACAATATACGTCAATTCCCAGTACCCAATACACACACAAAGTCAAGCAGATACGTGCCAAACATAGAGCACAACGCACACCAACACCACCAACACACCCAATAACCACACAATGACAACTAGACCACAAACATCTCAATGCAGGCATACACAGGCACGTTGTGCGACACCACACATACACACACACCATGAACTGCATGTAGAAATGACACACAATCAATAGTAGTGAGCACACATCCAAACAATGACACAGGTGACACAACACGTACAACCAACAATCAATTAAATCCACACATGCAGCACCATACACACGGACGCACACAACACCCCATACAATCCCACAAGCAAGCAGTCAGACACATTACAACATGCCCATGGCACAACCCATCTACCCAGCGCATGCAACAGCACAGACACAATCCATACAGAGACCTCACACACCGTTGCACACAGATGTCATACCACCAAGTAGAAGAAAACCAGGACAAGCAACTCATCTTGCCAACCACAGCAATGTGGGCAGATGTAATTGGAACCATGAAAAATGATAATAAATATTTACAAATTCTGCCAAATGGTAAGTCCAATCTGCATTAATGCAGAAACGCATTAAGTCCATTTATATCATGGCCCCAACTTGACTCCTGACAGCAAATAGGCCTCCACGTCACAGGGGAATCAATGGGACAGACAGACACCTCAGGGGTGTGGGTGTGGTGGGAAAGGCTTGGATGTGGAAGGGGCACGTTTCAGTTTCAGCTTGGGAGGGGTGACTTTGGCACTGGGAGGGGTGGATTTCTTGCTGGATGGAGAAGCAGGGGAAACACCAGAGGGGGTACCCGATGAATGGGAGGTATAAGGGCCTGAGAGGGGCAAGGGGACACAGCTTTTACGGGGAACACCAGGTGGGAGAGGAATTGGGAAGAGGTCAAGGGCGGCAAGGAAAGCTTTCTTAGGTACACAGGGGCAGTCACATGATTGAGGGTTGGGAGTGGAGGTAGAGGGAGTGCTCGTCTGACGTGTTGGTGTGCTGTACATGGATGTTGCTGTGTGCAATTTGTGCATGTGTGTGGTGGCTGAATGTTGGGTGGGTGAGTGGGTACGTGTGCATTCATTGAGAGGAGGACAGGGCAGAGATGCAGGGAGAGGGAATGGGAGATGTGTGAGTGAATGCTGCGGTGTTGTGTGCAAGTGAGGTGGATGTGCTGCAGGTAGCAGAGATGGTAGTCGTGGTGAGTGTGGATGTGGTGTTTGGAGTGTGTGTCCGTGAGTCTGCTGTTGTGGTGATTGAGGGTATGACAGGAATGATAGCAGGTCCAGTGTGTGATGATGCAGTGCTGGCAGGTGTGAGTGGAGCTGTGACTGTAAGTGAGGAGGTGGTGGGGGAAGTGTCTGTTGTTGTGTCTGCATATGTGTGTTGTGTGTGTGTGCATGCCTGTGTGAATGTTTGTGATGTCTATGACTGTCTTTGCGCACCTTGTCCGTTGTAGTGGGTGAATGCTGATCTTTGAGTGTGCTTCGGACGGTTGTAGGGAGAGGGGTTGTGGATTGGGAACAGGTAGCTGGAGGGGGGATGGAAGATGAAGAGACACTGGCTGCCTTCAACGAGGAGGCCAGAGCCTGAAACGATCTCTGTAGGCCAGACAAGGCACTGTGAATGCCTTCCAGCAACGTACTGGACTGCTGCTTCTGGGATGCCAGTCCATGGATGGCATTCATGATGGTTGTTTGCACCACAGAGATGGATCTCAGGAGGTCAGTAGCTTCCTCATTGAGGGCAACAGGGCTGACTGGGGCAGGGGCAGAGGTGCCCGTGGTGAAGGAGATGCCCACCCTCCTGGGTGAGCAGGCATGGGCAACTGGGTGGGATGCTACAGAGAGGTCAGTGCTGGTAAGAGGGGTGGAGGACAAGGATGGTGCTGGGGTGGTCCCAGATGGGACGGCCACCGCCAGGGAGCCCCATCGGAGGAGGAATCTTTATCAGATGTGTTGGTAGCTCCAGTCTCCCCCGTGATGCTCCCCTCGTCCTCTGTCCCATGGTCCCCTCGGCTTCACTGGTGTCAGCCTCCTGGGTCCCATGGGCTGCTGTATTCCCACTCGCCGGTGCCCTTCCTCCTTCACCAGATGATGCTAATGCACACATAGACAGAGGTGGAGAGAGAGAGAAGTAGGGTGGAGAAACAGAAAGGGAAGAGATGATGATAACCCACCCATCCACTTCACATACAAACAATGCCAGGGAAACAAGAGACCATTTAGCAATCATTTACAATTGAGTCATGCAAGCAGTACCCAAACTCACCTCAACCCTGCAGCCTAAACACCTGAATGAAAACCACTGCATGCCTATCAACTGCCTAAATGACTTACCCAACAATCCAGCCCAGGAACACACCCAACCACATGTCATCCATTACGGAATGATACAAATCTGAGCACAGAGGGACTGAGAACACTAACTGACAGGAATGTGTGGAGTACATGTGGTACAGAGGTCCACTGATGTAGCCAGTGAAGCAATTGTAATGTTCACGTAACATGGCTGTCATTACCCATAGACAGTGCCAATGTCACCACCTTGTACTACTACAGTACACGCAGAGATGGAGGATGCAACCAGTGACATGATAGCATACTTTAGCGACCCGGTGAACGTATGTCACAGTTCCATCACTTCTTTTCCTGCATGGCTCAACATAGTTAACATGACACACTCCTACATGATGGGTGTGACAACCAGGACTGTACATTCCCTAAATCACATCTGACCATGTAAATTCCAAGTCCAGTGAGGGTCACAGTACACAACCATGCAGTAGTCACCTGACAGTCATCACTTACCCCCCTGTGGCTGCTGTGCTGTCTTCAAGCACCCATCCAACTCTAGGCAGGCCACTGCCAGTATGCGGGCCATTAGGGGGCTCAGGGTCCGACGGGCACCCTTCCCACGTTAGGAGGCCATCCCCAGCTGGGCCTCGGCTGTCTTCCGGGCCTAGCGACTCAGGTCCTCCCACCACTTCCTGCAGTGGGTGCTCTGCCGGCTATGGACCCCCAGGGTCCGCACTTCCTTGGCGATGGCTCGCCATAACCCTTTTTTCTGGTGGGCACTGACCTGCATGGGAAACATTTCGAAAATGGGGGACATGATGTAAATAATACCAATACAGCAGTAACCTTTGGCGACACACAACAAACATGGACCATGCACACTGCTAATATACCACACATATCATGTGCATGATAAAACACCTGATCAGTCTTGACATGTCAAGGTGCACACACGTACTTCGTCAAACACCACCTGACATGTGGGACAAAGGACGTTATACTGACCTGTTGCCCTGGAGCACTCTACAACCGCCCATACAGGGGTAGGACCCCTTCCACCAGTTTTTCAAGTTCCTCTGTAGTGAAGGCTGGGGACCTATCCCCTGCAGTGCTTGCCATTGTTGCTCCAAGGTACAGGACATAGCAGCGCACAAAGTGAAGGTCTGTCTTGCCCAAATGCCAGGAGTCAAGTGAGCTGGCCCATACAAAATGGCAATTACGACCGCAGCGGTCATGACCGTCACCGTCGGTGGTGATCATCATTGGCCCCCGTCTCCCATAGACGTCATTGTTAACCAGTGAGGAGTTGCACGGTGGTTCAGACTGCCTTCAGCCATCACGACTTCCACAGGCAGAACGAGGTCACTTCCAGCTGTCTAATGCATGCTGGACAGGTGGATTCCATATTAGTCGGTAACATGACTGTCCTGGGTTCACACTGCATAATTACCTGCATGTCGTCTCAAATGGATACATTAGATCACACATTGTGGATAATGACACATGTAGTGAGTGTCTGGTGACATCACCACACTTGTAACTAAAGTTGTCAGCACATATGATCAGTATAGTGGACCACGTGGAAGGTGCAAGTGTACATGTCCTGTATACGTCCATTGCCACAGGGATTATGTGTCATCATCTGGTTAGAAATGCAGTGTGGAGTAATGTGTCTTCCTACAACATGACAGCCAACTTACATGAATAAAACTTTGTGTCTGTCGTATGTCACACTTGGTGCCCTAAATTGTGAGAGGTTCCCAGATTGTTGTTTGTGTCCCCGCACAGATATCACCACAATGGAGTGATGAGGGATGCACCAGTTTACAGGCCACTCGTAGATCTTGATACCATGGAAGACCGCCACATCATCCTGACCTATCAACTAAACCATTTGTGTATCAGGGAACTGGTCGCCAAGTTGAAGCCAGACCTCCTGCTCGGTTTGAGAAATACCCATGCCATTCCTTCAACAGTCCAGGTGTTGTCAGTCCTTCATTTTCTGGGGAGTGGCTCTTTTCAGGTTACAGTGGGACTGGCTGCAGGGTTTTCACAGCCCCAGTTCAGTAATGTGTTGCAGGATGCGCTGGATGCCCTTTTCAAGCATGCACACAGATATATCAGGTTCCCACAACATCCAGAATTGCCCACTGTAAAAGCAGCCTTCTACAACATATCAACTGTCCCACATGTAATTGGGGCCATTGATGGGACTCACATTGCCTTGGTACCTCCAAGGACTGATGAACAGGTCTACAGAAACCCGAAGAGTACATATTCACTCAATGTACAAGTGGTGTGTCTTGCAGACAAATACATAACACATGTGAACGTTAAATTCCCAGGATCAGTACATGATTCCTACATCCTTAGGAACAGCAGTGTCCCTGCAATGACGTCACAGCTACAGGGAGAAAGGGCCTGACTAATAGGTATGTATATTGCTCTCGATGTCAGACGTTTGTACCCCTCATAACACAGTCAGCACCCTGCCTAGCATTGTTACCTATAGTCATGTTCCCTTTTCCACACAGGTGACTCCGGATACCCTAACCTGCCCTGGCTCCTGACATCCAACTACAGGAGGGGAAAACCAACTACAATGAGGCACATAGCCGGACTACGCGAGTGATTGAGTGGACTTTCGGTCTCTTGAAAGCTACATTTTGTTGCCTTCTTGTGGCTGGTGGTGCCCTACAGTACCGACCGGGAAAAGTCTGCAAGATCATTGTTGCATGCTGCATGCTCCATAATATGACCGTCAGAAGGCACATCCCACTGTTGGAGGAGGAGGGGGACATTGATATTGGAGCAGTGTTTGGGGCCGGTGACTCTATGCTGAGGGGGAGGCAGACAAGGATGTGGCACATCACAACAGGACTAACATGATTCGTCACTATTTACAATGATGTACAGGTATGTGTGAATTGTATGTCATCTGCTCATGGAAGATATGTTGCTGAAGCCAGTCTGCAGCCAGTATTTGCATGCATCAAGGTGTGTGTGGGGACTACAGCCTTACATCTTGGTTTCCGACCTTGCAGGGTAGGTGACTTACCATGAGGAAATTGAGGCCCAGCAGGAGGACCCGCAGGCCACATGTGTGGAATGCTGGTGCCAATGCATTACAGCCTAATAGTTGTACGAAAGGTTTAGGGTCCTCAGTCTGCCTGTTTGGGGGTATGTTAGTGGGTATGTTAGAGAGACATGCCTACGCAGCAGGGAGTCTTGTCCTGCTGTGCATGCATGTCATGCTGAATTGTCAGCTGCTGTGTGGCAAGTACTTGTTCCTGACTAGGAGGTGAACAATAGAGGTTGTTACCTATGTTACATCTTTCCTGACCCACACGTGTGTGAGTGCCTGTGCAGGCCCTTACATATGTGTTATCATAGCTGCTGGGCCAGCCACTCTGTGTATGTGTTCAAATGCTCTGGGTGTATGACTTGGTTCACATGCCTTACAACATTGTGCCTGATTCCATTTCATTTCCCCTTTTCAAGTCACAGCTTCGTCTGCAAGCTGATTACTGTATAGTCTGTTGCCAGCGTTGACACTGGATATCATTACAATTTGGATTTACTTAAACACCTGCTGGGGTGTCCCACTACATCTGTCACTTCAACATTGTTGTGGTGCCGACATGTGTATATATTTGCTGCTTGGAAACAGGATTGCCACTTCATACAATGAAGAGATGTGCACCATGACTTGTGTGAATTTGTGTTCATTAAGTGTATGACATCACAGTCCAGAGGAGTGGGGTAATGGTCTGGGTGCTGATCAGAGTGGGTGGTACAGCTGTTTGTCTCACAGGTCCTGTATCCATTTGCCCGATATGATGTCTACTTGGTTTTGGACAGCCAACAGGGTGTAACAGTGGCACACAAGGGTGACAGTTTAGAAGGTGGATCACTTCTTGGTGGGGAGATTGGTCTTGGCCTAAGGTCCTGCAGGATGTCTGGCTGGGCGACCTCTTTTGCGGGGGGTCGCTCAGCTTCAGGGGTGGGGGTGCTGGTGGCCTGCGGGTCCTCCTGCTGGGCCTCAATTCCAGTAGCAGGTGCTGATGTTGGTGGCAGTGGTGTTGCCTGACTACTGGATGGGGCCTGGTGTTGCGTTGAGGATGCCCGCTGGATATTGTTCAATTCCTTGAACTCTCCTAACATGGAGACCATGGTGGTATTGAGTGCCTGCCATTGCTGCATGGCCTCCTGGTTGCATTCACCCTGCAGCCTTTGCATGTCCTGCAAGGCGGTGAGTATCTGGCCCATCTTGTCGTGTGTTTGCTGGTAGGCTCCCAGGACTCTGGAGATGGCCTCCTGGCCAGTCTTGTCCTCTACCTTCCTCGTTCCTTGGCCCATGATTGCCCTCCCACTGGCTCGTGCCCCCGGCGCCTGTGCCCCTGGCGCAGTGTGCCCCCTCCCACTGACAGCAGGACCATCATTGTCTTCAGTTTGCACCGTTGACTCCTGCCCCTGTCCTGTGGGGCACACTGATGTTTGATGTGACCTTGAGACACAGGTATGGGAAGGTAGGCTGTGCTGTGCATTGGCTGCCAGAGGGTAGGTGGTTTCAGTTGTGGGCAGGGTGAGGCTGGTGGTGGTGGACTAAACACTCATGCCTGATGGGCCAGGTTCGTCATCCATATCCAGACTTCCAGGGGAGTCCTCCCCTATTCAAACTACTTCCAGGCCTGGGCTTTCTGTCACTGGGATCCTCTGCTGTGTGGCAGTACTTGGGAGACCTGTGTAATGGGAGGTATTGTGTCAGATGATGGTATTGTAGCTGTGACACACATGGTTGTATGCCAACATTAACTGGATTTGCAGGGCAGTAATGGCATTGACAGTTACCAGTCCACTGCTTGTGTTACCATCAGTGGAATGTTGCAATGGGCCTATTTTGGAGGATAGTTAATGTTTGTCTTGCTACTGTCATTGCCATGCACTAATGTACTAATGTGCATTCCTTGCACTCATTTGTGATGGGGAGTGACATGGTTTAACGTGCAATTGCATAGATGTGAAGTGGATGTAGCAGTCATGCACGGGGAGGAAGTGTTGCATTGTGGTAGTTGTGGTACTTGCTGCAGTGTGAGGTATCCATGCACAAGGTGGGCCTATGAGGGAATGGTGTCAGTAGGGTGCTGTGGCATGCAAGGTTGGGTATTGGGTTCATGGTGGGTTTGTGCACGTTAGGGTGGTACGAGGGGGTGAGAGGGTGGTGGGGGTACATGCTGTGCATGGGGACATGTTGGCCGGGGAGTACAGTTGACTGACCAGAGTCCAGTCCACTAGGTATTCCCGTCAGCCCTTCTGGATGTAGTATGGCCAGGACCTTCTCCTCCACAGTGACATTTCTGGGGGAGCCGGTGGGGGCCCACCATCAGTCCTCATAACAGCGATTTGGTGCCTGGAAGCCATGGCCTGTACCTTACCCCATAGGTCATTCGACCTCTTCCTAATGTCCTCCCTTGTGTGTGGAGGGTCCCCCGCTGCATTCACCCTGATGACTATCCTCTGCCATAAGTCATTCTTCCGGGCTATGGATGTCTGCTGGACCTGTGCTCCAAACAGTCGTGGCTCCCTTCTGAAGATTTCGTCAACCGTTACCCTCAGCTCCTCATCTGTGAATTGTGGGTTTTTTGGCGGTGCCATGGTGGTTGTGTTGTGGGTGTGGTTGTATGTAGTTCAGGGATTCTGGGTGTGCTGTTTGTTGATGTGAGTTTGCATAGTGGTATGTGCCTGTGCTCTGTGGTGTTTGTGTGCAGTGGTGTGTTGTGTGATGCATGTTCAGTGTAATGGTGCCTGTGGTATCGAGGTGCAGTGCGTCCTTTCAGTGTGCTCTTGCCTCACTCTGTCAGAGTTTCTGGTTGCAAAGGGTTCTGGGTTTGTGGGGGGGTTTGTAGTGCTGTGGACAGGTGTGTGTATGTGCCTCAGGTGTTGGGTAATGGTGTCCAATGTGGTGCAGTGTTCTGGTGGGGGTGCCATTTTTTCCTGCAGCAGTTCAGACTGCCAATGGATTACGCCGTTTTGGGACCATAGTGCTGATTTGCGAATCGTTATTTGGCGGGCAGGATATTCTCGGTGTGGCGGTGCTGGTGGTGCAGCCACCTCTTTCACGGCATCGTTTCAGCCGACGGTGTCATTTTTGGGGCGTATTTTGGGCGGTGGGTGACTCGTAATGCGGCGTTCTTCACTATGCCATCAATGGTGGTCTTTTGGCGCACCCTTGTCTTCGGTAATGACAGCCAAACTCGGAATGACCACCTCAGTCTGTTTCACAAATAACATTACCATATAGCTCTGGGAGTCCATCACGAAAATGGAAAGATCCTGAGATTATAAGACAAATGAGGAGTTTTCCATTGTAATAACTTTTATCATGTGATTCTGTGTCTGTCTCCAGTGCTTTGATGCCTTCTTAGGTTTTTCAGTGCTTTATAGATGTCACTGATTGAATGGGACAGGAGTTTATAGGTCAGGCTTGGGATCGCTAATTGTGCAATTGTTCTTTATTGGTCCATATGCACAGCCCTGATCAACCTGCAAGGTTTTTTTTCTAAACACTGAGAATCAGCAGAGGTTCCTCTGCTATGGCAGAGGAACGTCACCCTCTCCGCCAGCAGCTGCAAACCTTTTACAATGAAACGATAATAAACTATGTTTTATTGTAAAAAGGGTGGGGCCATGGGGTGTGACAGAGATGGAGGGGGAGTGCACAGCACTCCGCTCAGTGCCCATGTATGTTTGGCCGGTCGTCTCGGGCCGGCCAAACACAATTCCGCACTGGGCTCTTTCCAACCCGGCACTGTGTTGCCGAGTTGGAGACAGCAGGCAGAGTCTCCCACTCTGCCTCGGAGCGCCAAGCCAGGTCACTCTGGCCAATCCTAACTCTGCTTTCATGCTGCAGCAGCATGAAAGCAGCATTAGGATTGGCTGGGGGAGCGAAGGCTGGGAGCCTGTGCCTGCTGTGAGAACCGAGGAGCAGCACAGCAGAGGCTGGGAGGAAGATATATATATATATATATTTTTAAATTTTTTTTTGCCCTCCCCACCCCGCCATGTGCCATGCCGCCCTGCCCCTTTCCCCTTACCCCCACGAGCCACGACTGCTGAGAATCCAGTAGACCTAAAACTTACAATTGAAATGAATGGGTATGGTTTCATATTGCAGAGACAAGGTCACCACAAGAAACTAGCATTGTTTTGACCAAAAATGAGGGCTTGGTAAAATGAGTGCCAGTATCTGGTTCCACACTTGACAGCAGTGGGCATGGAAGGTGCTCACGGCATTCTTTGCTTTTACAAGCCGCTGTCTGAAATTACCTTGGGACATTCATACACATCAACATGTTTTTACAATCAAGTGGGAGATTTGGAGAGAAAGAAGATTACTTTGAATTGTCCATTGGTTTGAATTTGAAAGTGCAAGAAGGACACAAAAGTATGAAAATATCAATATTTTAAGTTTAGGAATTAGGGGATTATAGTAACCCTAAAGAGCGAGAGCTGGGATGTACAGGGGCAGTGCAACTTTGTAAATTGAATGAATGCCATGCTAGGATAACCTGAAACAGCTTTAACATCAAGTATTTCTTCTCAAAAGCACAAAATAAAAATGTCTTTAAATCGTATCAGCTTACAACCAACCATACATGTCTAAAGTCGTTTACAATCAACAATTTTGTACCCATTTTCTTTTTTAAAAATATGCTGAATCGAGTTTCCTAGCTCCGCATGGAAATAGTACAAAAATAATATCATATTTTAACCAGTGTTACTGGTCTAGTGTGCTTTATAATAAACTGTTTCAAACTCATTTTTTAACTTTTTTTTCAAAGTAGAGAGTACATCCTTCTGGTGGTCTTCAGGGTCACTGCGATATGTCATTTACAATGTACTATTTTGCACTCATCTCCTGCCATTGTCCTTAACTGGGGTGTGTGAGGAACCAACAGCACTTCTGACTAATATTAATGGCACACATTGCTTTCTAGGAAATCTCTAGATAATAACGCCACTGACGTCACTAGCTAAGGTTCGGCCCTATATCTCACAGTCATGCATAAGGCATCACTAGAATGTCTTATAGCCGAATTCCTCATCATTCCTCACCAAATCTCAGGAATCACAGCTAGCCAAACTCTGCTCCTCACCTTCTCCATTTTAACCTACACTTTCTTAGCATGAAGCCCTTCTCTCCGGCCTTCCAGAACAACCTACAGCTAGTGGTAAAAAATTTGCTCGGGGGAAGACATAATATTATCCAACATGGCACTCATATTTTTTCCTGTTCGGCCCCTCTTCTTCCATGCCCAGAATGACCCTACCAGCATACATGACAACCATTTTGCAAGGAAGGCGGGTGAGTGGCGACTATGCCACAAACGTGGAAAAGTGATCTGCTCTTAGCCCTGTGTGTACTTATTTTTCCTGGTTCGGCAGCATGACGTGTCCACATTGGCCAACCAGTGAAGTAGAAAGAAGGCAGTGTTGCAGGTAGGTGTGCCCCGGAGCCGACAGAGGCCCACAGCTGCAGCAAGGAACAAGGAAAAGTTTCTGATATCCAATTAACTTTAATTAAACAAAAAGAATGTTATCTAACAAGAATGTTGAAAAATATTACTAGTTTTGGAGAAGGAGCATATGGAAATATCAACAAAAAATAGGCAAGTTTGGATTTTTTAGGCTGCTGCCTTCGAAGAAATCCTTGATGGTAAACTGCAAACTATCACACTGGGTGTTGACCTTTAGAAAGAAAGAATCAGTGTTCACATATGAACACAGAAGTTACTCTCATAAGCTTCAAATCTACAGCTGAAGACTATCTCTGTGGGACATTGAAAATCACCGGCTGGTTATGGGCCAGGGAACTTTACAGTTTGTATTGTCAAGAGATCCTCAGCAATCGTCGTTCCCAAAGTATCCCCCTTGGACACAACACATACATGCAATTTAGGCCCATACCGGATTTGCTGCTAAAGATAAATAATATTTCTCAAAACAGCCCCAGAAATGTGAGTATTAGAATACGTCATGTCTCCCTCAACTATAAAAACAATGAGTTTTTAGAAAATATATTTGGGAAATTCTTCTGTAAAGCATGTATTGGTCTGTATGTAGAAAGTAACCGAATGCGTGAACCTCCCTCCCAAAATCTTCCTTAAGGGGTTCAGACTCACTCGCTGCTCCTCAATCCAGAATGCCACACCAATACACACAGGGCAGAGCTATGCATTTTGCAAATTTAAATCAGTTTCAGCTTGCATTTATTTCTGGCTTCTGCATACCAAATGCATTTGCTAAAATACAAATATGAAAATCACACCAGATGACATAACATGAGAAAGAATGGGAAAGGGAGGAAGAAGGTATTTTTTTTGTTTTATTGCTTGCTGTTTTTACTGCAACGCCTTTGCCATGCATACCTTTGTCTCACAAATTTTACCATGCATATTCCTTTACCATGCATGCCTTTACAAAGTAAATATAAGTAATGTAAGCACGGCCCCTCTCCAGTGTTTAAAATTTGCCCTGGAGAGATGGTGGTCCCTGTGCTGGGGGTCCTCGATGGACCCCCTCCTTATTTCATTTAGCTGTCCTAGGAAGGTGGCCCCAGTGTCCGGGGTACTCCCCAGGAACTCCCCCATCATAAAATATTTTACCCCAGGAAGGTGGTGGTCCCTCAGGCACTGTGGGGGTCTCTTATAATTAAAGTATTTTGCCTCAGGGAAGTGGTGGTCCCTGGAGTGCAGAGGGGCTTCCAAGTATACTGTCATGTTTAAGCTCCAGGGAGGTGGCGGTCCCAGGGACATGGGGGTCCGCATGACCACCCGTATTATAATTAAAGTATTTTGCCCCGGGAATGAGGTGGTCTCTGGTGCGCTGCACGCCCCCCACATACTAATTACTTTAAGCCCCGGGGAGGCGGTGGTCCCTGAGGCAAGGGGGATCAGCAGTACCCCCTAATACAATTAAAGTATTTTGCCCTGGGGAGGTGGTGGTCCCTGGGGACGGAGTGGTCATACAGCCCCCTTATACTTTATACTCATAGCCCCTGGGAGGTGGTGGTCCCCGGGGATTTAGGAAGCCCTAAGAGGGGGCCCCTTGCACCCCCACCCTTCAAATAATATGCCCCTGGGACATAGCCCACCTGGGTGTAAAATGAAAAGCAAGCATGGGAGACCCTGCTTGTTTTTTTTTTTTTTTTTAAATCACAGCGATATTCACAAATAATCATGATTTTCCCACTGTATTGTTTTTTTTTAAGCTGCTTGTTAGCCCTGGGTAGGTCACGGGGGACCCCTGCACCAATGCTAGCAAGGTAATGTAACGGTACCCAGCCGCCTTTTCATTTTAAAATTTATATTTTTTTAGACTCAGCAGAAGCAGCTTCTCAAAACAGCTGTCAACACTTCCTGGTGTAAGGGAAGGCAGCCAATCAGATCTCTGCATGAGATCGGCAGTATTTGAAAATTTGTTGCGACGCTAGATATTCAAATTAGAATTTCTTTAAATTTCTCCCAAACTACTGAATGGATTTACTCCAAATTAAAAAAAAAGACTAATCTGCAGACCCAAAGCCATCTTTCTGCGGTTCGGGCTGCAGGCGTGTGTAAAGAGGCTGTGGGAATTAACAAGGGAAACACACTTTTTTTTACCCCCCTTTTTCTCAGCCCCCAATTGACAGATCACCCCAAAACTTTCCATGCACAACAAAATTTTAGAGAGCACTTTTTTTTGGAAAATGTTGTGAAGATTCGTCAAACAGTGCCAAAGAAAAAGGCAATCAAAAAACACTTTATATATTCACTGGAGAAAACAAAAGGTTACAGGGACGTTCTAGTTAGTCTCACATTTTAAACGCATAATACCATAGAAATTCACCTGTTATAGTTAGAGTTATCTCAAGTAACTATAGCTCGTGCACTAAGGTAACTATAATTCAATCCCCCGCCATGCACAGTTTTTTCGTAAAATATTTACTGCAAATTTTACATTGATATTATCAGTGATGTTATCATAGATGCCATGAGTGCTGTAATTTGTGGGGTAGTTAGCAGTGCATGGTGAGGGATCAAGTTATTGTTACCTTAGAGCACAAATTATAGTTACTTGAGATAACTATAACAGGTGAATTTCTATGGTTTTGTACGTTTAAAATGTGAGCCTAACTGTAACTTCCCTGTAATCTTTGGATTTTTCCGTGAACTTCTATGTTCTTTTTAATTGTATTTCCTAACTGTAACATCCTTGTAATCTTAGTTTTTTTTTTATTAATTTCTATGTTTTTTTAATGTATAGTAATTTTTATTACTAATTGTTAATCCAACCACCGCCGTGCACGGTCAAAGGCCTTGCACTGCTGGGGTTGGCCGAAGGGTCTGGCCTGCGGCCAGCCCTGCAGCCAAGGCCTTCTACCCACCCAACCCTGCATCACGCACAGCCTTTGGCCATGCACAGCATAGGTTGGCCACTGGGCCTGTCTTTGTCAGTGGATCTGGGAGTGGGTGCATGGTTGTCTGAGTGGGTCTGAAAGTGGGTGTGTAAGTCTTTGAGTAGGTCTGAGTGGTGCATGAGTGTCTGAGTAAGTGTGTGAGTGGGCACATGAGTCTCTGAGTGCATGGATGAGTGAATGAATTAGTAAATTAATGAGTCTGTGGTTTTTCTTTCAAATTTTTCGACAATCGCAAATAATTTGTTAAAATCGCACATGGTGATGCAGAATTATTTTAAACCCATAATTTGTCCCTAAAACACACCTATATCACATCCCTGGAGTCAGGGTACCTTCACCCTGACCCCTTGTATCACTTTTAATAAGGAGTTTCACCCCCTGGGACCTTGTTCTGTGAAATAAAGAGACAGCCTCATCTTTCTAGTCAGGTTGCAGTCAGCCTGTCACAGCACTTCTTTTCGCACGCGCATTTGCAAATTAATCGTGAAGTCGTCATGGCCAGATATACAAATTCGGACTTACCTAGATTTCTCATAATATACTGAACAGATTTCCACCAAATAAGCAAAAGCATAATCTGCGTACCGACAGCTGGCTTTCTGACAAATTTGGTGTAATTCTGTCCAATGTCTCAGGCTGTAGACATATCTAATTGTCCTATGTGAATTAACATGGGAAACACAACTTTTTTCACTCTCCCTTTTTCTCATTTTGTCAGGGTCTGCAGGGGAGGCCCTGAGATTCCCCCCACAGTCCCAGATAACCCATAAAGTTCTAAAAAATATATATATACAAAAATAACCATGAATAGTTCAACTGTGATGGTCGCAGACCTTCATGTTGAGGGTTCTTGACCAGGCGTGTTCTTGGTAATTTGCCTCCTTTAATGTTTTTGACTACACATGTTTAAGGCTCATACAGAAAGGTCTTCTTACTCTTTTTAAATGGCATGTACATTTATTATATATCAAAGCCTAAAAAAACTCTCTCACTCTCTGGCTCTCTTTCTCCCTCTTTCAGTCTCTTTCTCACACTCACCCACTCACTCAGACCCTTACTCACCCACTCCCAGACCCACTCAGACACTCACACACCCACTCACAGGCCCACTCAGACCCTTGTGCACCCACTCACAGCCCCAGTCAGACACTCACACACGCACTCACAGACCCACTCAGGCAGTTACACACCCACTCAGAGACTCACTCAGACTCTCACATACCCACTGAAAGACCCACTGACACCCTCATGCACCCACTCACAGACTTGTACACACACTGACACACCCACTAAAACACTGATGAATGCACTCTCACACCCTGACAGTCAGTCTCACAGCCACTCTCACCCCCAGATACACCCTCTCCAACCTATTCTGACATCCAGAGAGACTGCAGCCAACTCCAGCTATGCATGGCCAAAGGGCTGTGCACAGCATGGGGTTGAGTGGTTAGGGGGGGAGTTGGCAACCGGGTCTGGCTGCAGACCAGGCTCTGTGGCCAATCGCTGTTGCGCACGGCCAAAGACCGTGCACATTGGTGGTTGGATTAACCTGTAGTAATGAAAATTACTATATATTAAAAAATCATAGAAATTCACCACACACAAAAGCACTCCATCAGATACTTTTGCACACCACTGACAGACACAGATCTATAAGTACACTCATAAAGATATTGCCACTCATGCTCACACATCCACTCACAGACCCACTCAGGCACTCATGCACCCATCCACAGATCCACTCAGACACTCATGCACCAACTCACAGAACCACTCAGACAGTCATGCACCCACTCACAAACGCACTCAGATGCAGACCCACTCATTCATAGACCCACTCATGCACCCACTCACAGACCCACTCAGACACTGACGCTCCCACCCACAGACCCACTCAGACACTCATGCACCCACCCCCAGGCCCACTCAGACACTCATGTACCCACTGAAAGAACCACTCAGGCACTCATGCACCCACTCCCTACCCACTCAGAAACTGATGCAGCCACCCACAGACACAATCAGGCACTCTTGCACCCACTCACAGACCCTCACAGTCACTCATGCACCCACTTCCGGACCTAGTGAGATGCTGATGCACCCACCCACAGACCAACTCAGACACTCATGCACCCATTCAAAGACCCACTCAGGCACTCATGTACCCACTGACAGAACCACTCAGGTACTCATGCACCCACTCACAGACCCACTCACGCACTCATACACCCGCTCACAGACTCACTCAGACATTGATGCAGCCACCCAGTGACCCACTGAGACACTCATGCACCCACTTTCAGACCCAATCAGACACTCTTACACCCACTCACAGACCCACTGAGACACTCATGCACCCACTCACAGACTCACTGAGACACTCATGCACCCACTCACAGACCCAGTCAAACAGTAATGTAGCAACTCTCAGATCCAGACATTCTCTCACGCACTGATAGACACACTCATATACTCATGAATTTAGTCTCATATGTACTCCGACAGAGTAAGGTTTACATACACAAGCTGTAATTGGTTGGCCATAAGATGTTACTAAGGTTGCAGCCACCATGTTATGGAGCTTGGCATGGTCCTGGGGGATTAAAATAGGGGTTAGAGATATACAAGAGGTCAGAATAGATGTACTCCTACCCCATCAGGGTATTAAAAGATGTCTGAGCGATCTCTTGTTCTCCTACAAAAGGTTGAAACATTTTTTGGAATATGATCTGGGAGTCGTGACCCAGTTACGATGCCAGGATAAAGCTGCAAAAGAGTTGCGACTCCCAAATTGGTAAAAAAAAATGTCAACTAAGATTTAAAGTCATTAATTAGAGTTAAGAAAGTAGTTTGTATTATTTGTCTGTATATGGTTAATACAGATAAGAGCGGGTGCAGAGTTTGAAGTTACTCAGAAGCACCATGTTGCCTTCATTTGTAAAGTGCACACCATCTCTTCTATATATTTCTGGCATGTCAAAGCATAGATTATTATTGATATTTCACACCCCATTATATGGTCTTTGAGGTATATTGAAACAGTATTATTAATATGTTTCCTAGCTTTGTCAATCTGTTGACAAAATGTAGTTGACCAGTTCCATTTCTGTCTCTGGCATATATTTGAGAACACAAATATTATGTGACAGTAAAGTGTCATTAATTGACTAAAGGTATCTTTCATTAGGATTTACAATCCTATTCCAGTGACTGTGCCTAGGTCATTACCGCCACAGTGCACAATCATGAGGTGAGGTGGTTGGCAATCTCTATACACTTAACCAATTAAAGCAATTGCTGCGACTTTAACCACCTCTGGCCAACCCAAGTGATATCCACTTTCGGAAAAAACCCAGGTTCCTGTTAATGTCACTCTTTCTAGCATACTCACCAGCTTAATAAACATAGCTGTGACCTACAATCCACACTCTCAGCACTTTGAATCGTAGAAGCAGGAGAACTAAAGAGAAGACTGCGGCTGAGTGAAGGAGTTTTCAAATTGTAAGGTGGTTAAAATGAAGGAAAGCAAAAGGTTAAACAACACAAAAATGATTGGATGTTTAAAATAGATGAGTACATAAAAGTAGGCTGAACTTTACAGTATTAAGTTACTGCATCTGTGATTGGGTGACATTTGTCAGAAAACAAAATATGAAGTTTTGGATAAGCTTAAATTTGCAAACACTCAACTACACCTGCTACAGCACAAATTAGAATCTAGCATGCTGCTTGTAGACAGTGCTGCGACCTTCTGAACTGCTGGTACAGTGCAGTGTTTCAAAGAAGGTTGCTATGGCAGCTGAAGTAAAAGACTATGGGGGTGGGAGATTGGATTGAAGGGAATTGGAATACTAGAATAAAAAATACATTTTGCAGGTGATGAATTTACAATGGGAGATTTTTGTAACTCTGTATTATGCCTATTATTATATTGTATAAATGCATAGAAAATTAATGCAAAGGATTTGTTATTCAACTTTTGTAACTTCTTCCAGAGTTGCTAGTACATTACACTTTTACACGGGGCCAGTCTGGGGAACGGGAAGGTTTTGCGACTCCAGTAGTATGCTAGTGCCCATTGGGCTTCTTATGGGGGGCAAACAAGGGGTTAACAGATATTAACCATTCAGATGTTGGGTAATAGAAGATAAATATGAAACACACCTTCTGATTTCTTAAGCACCACAATACCAGTGAGAGCAGAGTTGAATAGGTTGCTATTAAGGTTCCCTTTTTGTGAGAGTAGAGTACTATTCTGATGCTGAGGTTTCATGATTACAGAAAGAAAAGAGTATAAAAAATATTGTGAGAGTATTGTAACTATCAGCAGCAACTATTTAAGAGGTATGTAAACAGGAGTATATATCTGATAATGTACGTATAATCCCAGATGAGTGTATAAATAGGATTAGTAAATACTTAGAAAGATACAGAAGTGTATCCTGCATGAGATAGAGAGTGACAGATATTGCAAGTATAATTTAAATGTGTAGTCATACGTGTATTCCTCTAACGTTGCAAGGATAAGTGGTTATATTTAATAAAGGTACTTTATGTACATGTGAAACATAATTAAAGGTGTTTTCTTATTTCTAAGCGCAGTGTATAATACATGTGACATACAAACATGAGTAAATTCCAGAAAAAAATTGATTTGTCATTGTTCTTCCTATTTTACATTAGTTAAGAGGTGCTGTAGCATTGTGATATATTTCCAGGTTTGTTAAAATTATGATGTAGTGTACATCCTTTGCATGGGATTATCCCAAGAAACATCAGTGGAATAACATTTTCTCCAATAAAATGAATGATAGATATCAATGTATTATAGACCTTTAGAAAGCATGCAGACATTCTTGTCTACACTAGGATATGCATGTAGATATTGACTGCAACACTAAGACAGCCAGGTATACGCTAATGCAAATAGTTATATCTTCAGGTTCATATTAATAGTTAGAGTGAGAGAGAGAGAGAGAGAGAGACTCATTCATGCATATAATTTGAAAAGTGATAGGTAAACTAATAAAAATGATAGGTACACTGAGAAATGCAAAGGGACAGTGAGAAATGTTATGTACAGCGGTATTCACACACACACACATATATATATATATATATATATATATATATATATATATATATATATATATATATATATATATATATGTGTATATAGATATGTATATATATATATATATGTGTGTGTATATATATATATATATATAGAGAGAGAGAGAGAGAGAGAGATATATAGATATAGATATACTGTTCTAGAAAGTGACAACCAGAGATGGAGTTTTCTTTCCAAAGAAAAAAAGTGAGGCTAGATGGATGCATCTACTAATACAGTGAGATATTCAACAACATACTAATGCATATGCTAAAGCATTGATTTTCACTTTGATGCCAAGAACAGAAGAGGATTGCATAGTGTGCTTTAAACATGAAAAGGAACACATACCAAGTGTCTATCAGATAGTGATGTCTCTGTTTCCATAATAATTAAGTTCCTAATTACGAGTCTGGCAGTCCTAGGACCGCCAGACTCGCGGTGGAGGTCGGACTCCGCCAAAGTGGCGGTCTGACAGCCACATTATGACCACGGTGAAAGCGCCACAGTCCGACCGCCAGGACTGCCACTTTTTCATTGGCCGGAGTGGCGGTCTTCCAACCTAAAGTGTTTAGTGTGCGACCTCCGCCGCCCGCCAAACTCGTAATGAGGCCCTAAATGTTTATTATATAATACTGGGCAGTGGTCCATGCAAATGTAAATAAGTTAATGTATTTTTTTCTTTTCAAACATCTGTATAAAAAACATACATCTGCAATGCCAAAAAAACTGAAAGCCGTAAAAAACAGAGGAAAGGATTTTATCAACTCTCAAGTGAAAAAGAGAGTGGTGAATATGTGTACAAAGTAGGAAAACACAAAGGAGCTACTGGTAAGAAAACTAAAATATTTCTAAATTTTACTTGTAAAAATTGCAAACTGTGCATCAGGAGGTGCATAAAATGATTTGAAATCAAGCAAGGATGTAGAAAAATCATGCCAAATGAAAAGCAGGGACAGATTGAAGAAAACACATACCATAAGCAGAAGACAGCAACAGTTCAAAGGAATTAGAGCTAAAATGTTCCATGCTAGAGTAATTCAGAACTTACAGTGAAGTAAAGTATGAAGCAGTATAAAAAGAGAACACAAGTGCTGAAAGAAAAGAAATGTTTTGAGGATGTGGTAGATAAGGCATTTTCCCTAAAGAGGAAGCTTTTTGTATTGATACTTAAAAGAATGAAAACTCTGGACAAAACAGTGTCATGGATAAAGAGATGCAGCCAAAGGAAAAGATTTATCAATAAAAGCAATTTCTGCAAATTTTTTACCGATGAGTGGAAGCATATCCCCAGTACAGAACCATTCTTTAAAGAAGAAGGTCATTGGCAGGACAACATATTAGTGCACGCAGTAGATTGAACTGGTCATTGTTATGAGATACATGAAGGGACTCCTGTGAAAACAAAATACATTGTTGCTAGAGATATGGAAGAGCAATAGCTGAAGAGGTTCAGGGAAGGTATAAATAGGGCCCTGTTTACAAATTGAATTGTAGCAGTATTTGTAGAATTCAGCAGAAATCAATAGATTCAATAAGAATTTGTCGTGATTTTCCATGTAGAAGTCTGAAGCAGAAGATAAAGGTTTTGCAAGGATTAGATCATTGCAAAGTAAGAAAGAATACCAATTTACAAAGACATTCATTAGTATGTTTGTGGAGGAAAGTGTGCCAAGGCACCTTTCATCACTTTAGGATGTTGGCAGTTCACCATTTAAAAATGTGAAGTCTTGTAAGGGTGACCTTACCTTGTGAAGAGTCCAGCATTATGCTTAAGAGAAATTAACAAAGTTATTTTTCATGGTACCAAAGAAGAGGTAAAGAAAGTTTGTGATGATGTGCAGTTTCAGTTTTTCAGACCTGAAGAGGAGTCTAGGGAAAATGAGAAATGTGTAGGTGCAGGTATTGATGATGAGTACACAACTGTTGCTACTGAGAATTTTCAACAAGAGATTATAAAGTTTACTACAATATGCTCTGAAAAGCCGGAATATGTTTGCATTTGCTGTAGACACGCTCACTATAAAAGTCAAACAAGAAATGGTAGATGTAATTTCCAAAACTGAAGGAGAAAACAGAGAAAAGTGGCAAGAATTTGCTGCCTATTTATTTGTAGAGGATCATTTTGACTTGTCCAGCAGCAAGTTATATGCAAGTACTGCTATGATAAGTTACAGGATCAGAAAACAGAAGCATAGAGCAGTATAGAATAGGTAAGCTTGTCAGTATTCCACAACAACTACAAGACTTAAATGTATACGAATCTATCCTTATACAATCTTTACGTTCTTTTCAAGCGATCATACGATTGGAACCAAAAGTAGGTACATTGCATCCAACAGAATTCTTGAAAGGCCTTAAAGGAAGAATATTTGCCATTAGACTTTAAAAAATGTTGAGACTGTAGTCATAGAGAAAGAGAAAGAAGAGCCACTTGTTATCTTGGTAAATGGTGTACCGACTAAAAATAAAACAATTTAGCAAGATTTAGTAGATGTTAATAAAGTTAAACAAGCAACATTATGGGCCCTCATTACAACCCTGGTGGTCGGTGTAAAAGCAGCGGTAAGACCGCCAACAGGCCGGCGGTAAAAAAGAATGGAATTATGACCGGGGCGGAAACCGCCAACATTGACAGCCAGTTTAACACTCCGACCGCTACGACGGTAAAAACAAACAGCATGGCGGTCACCGCCAACAGACAGGCGGAAGACAATGTACCGCCCACACCATTATGAGAGGCCAATCCGCCATTTTTTCCGGGGTGGATTCAACGCGAACAAAAACACGGCAGAAACAGGACTTGGAAGGGAAACACACCCCACGAGGAACCAGGACACATGGAGGCGGAACTCCAAATTCTCCATGCGATAGTCTTCCTGCTTCTCTACCAGGAGCACGACCTACGGCGGCAACGGCCACGGCGAGTACTGCACCTACGACACAGGGGAGGGAGGAGGGAAAAGAGAGTGACACACACACGCAACTCGCAACACCCCCACCCCCACCCTCACACACAACAACACACACACCAATACATGCTGAAACATTAAATTTACCCCCTCACCCCCTCCTGGAAGAACGCAAGGACAAAAGGAAATTAGTTAAACGATTGTAATCAGGAAAAATCCATTACTCCAAAATATATATACACTATTAACTAATATGTACACCAAGAATTCAAGTCCATGTACTGCACCTGCATAGTCTGTGGACCACTGGGCCCAAAATGCATGGGCGAGGCCCACACTCAATACCCGATCCAAAAGGATAGAACACTGCAGGGGCATCAGATCAAAATAAAACAGGCACCTCAGGGGGAAGGGGGGCACCTCAGCCGGATGAGTGCACGACACCAGCTCCACGAGGGGGCTCCAGGCCCATAGAGGTATCCTGGGGAGTGCAAAGCCACAGTTTCACAAGTCTCTCCAGTGGGTGGTTTGCCCACTGATTTATCCTGGGGAGTGCAAAGCCACAGTCTCACAAGTCTCTCCAGTGGGTGGTTTGCCCACTGCTTTATCCTGGGGGGTGCAAAGCCACAGTCTCTCAAGTCTCTCCAGTGGGTGGTTTGCCCACTGCTTTATCCTGGGGGGTGCAAAGCCACAGTCTCTCAAGTCTCTCCAGTGGGTGGGTTGCCCACTGCTTTATCATGGGGATTGCAAAGCCACAGTCTCACAAGTCTCTCCAGTGGGTGGTTTGCCCACTGCTTTATCCTGGGGAGTGCAAAGCCACAGTCTCTCAAGTGGATAACAGTCTCCACTGGCTCTGGAGGGGGCTTTGTGCCCAGAGTGCTTCATTCTGCCAAGGACAGATGTAGTGGATGCCTTACACCACTGGTTCTAGAGGGGGCTTTGTGCCCAGAGTGCTTCATCCTGCCAAGGACAGAGGTAGTGGATGTGATACTCCACTGGTTCTGGAGGGTGCTTTGTACCCAGAGTGCTTCATCCTGCCAAGGACAGAGGTAGTGGATGCCTTTCTCCAGTGGTTCTGGAGGGGGCTTTGTGCCCAGAGTGCTTCATCCGGCCAAGGACAGAGGTAGTGGATGCCTTTCTCCACTGGTTCTGGAGGGGGCTTTGTGCCTAGAGTGCTTCATCCTGCCAAGGACAGAGGTAGTGGATCTGACACTCCACTAACGGTGGGGCAATATGGAAGCTGTCCAGGCCCCTGGAACTGACCACCAGCCTCTTACGAATGACCACTGGGGATGGCAGCCATGTCTGCGGTGGTGCCACTGGCACAGGATGTGGCGTGGCCGCTGTTGGTGCTGGCGGCGGGCTCAGTAGCGGCGGTGCTTGCGGCGCTCATTGGGCAGCGGTGCTGAGGGGGGGCTCACTGAGCGTGCTTCTGGCGGCGGTGTCCTGAGCGGCGGTGCTGGTGGGGGACTCACTGAGCTTGTTGCTGGCGGCGGTGTCCTGAGCGGCAGTGCTGGTGGGGGGGCTCACTGAGCGTGCTGCTGGCGGCGGTGTCCTGAGCGGCAGTGCTGTTGGGGGGCTCACTGAGCTTGCTGCTGGCGGCGGTGTCCTGAGAGGCGGTGCTGTTGGCAGCCTCACTGAGCTTGCTGCTGGCAGCGGTGTCCTGAGTGTTGGTGCCCATGGGGGTGGTGCATGTGGCGGTGGCGGTCTTGTCCGCCGTGCATGTTGGCGGCGACTTCCCTTTCTTTCTCTGGCCCTTTCCCACCTTGGATGGTGGCGCAGCTGTCTTGCCACTCCCAACTGTTGTCCTGGCTGAGCCCTTGGTGGCAGGTGTTTTGGCCTTCTCCCTCCTGGCTGTGGCAACTTCTTTTGTTTTGGAGGTGGGGGAATGTCCTTGGCCTCTCACCTTGGGACACTAGCTGCCCTGCTGCTTGGCGCACTCCAGAAGCCGGTTACTGCTGGCACCACTGTTCCCAGTGATGTGGTGGCTGAGGTGCTGGGTTGGGACCTAGAAAGGCAGGCCCTAGGGGACGGAAGGGGTGGGGGAGGTGAAGGGAAGAGGTCGGGTTTGACAAGAAACTTTTTTTAGACACAGTGGGACAGGTAGATGGAGGGGGTTTGGGAGTGGAGGAAGAGGTAGTGGTTGTAGGAGGTGTTCGTTTGCTGACTTTGGGTGAAGGTGCATGGGCTGGAGGCTGTCATGAGGTGGATGGCGGTTGGGTGGGTATGTGACTGCGTTTGTGAAGGTTGGGAGGAGGGCTCACAGACACACTGGGAGAGGACACAGGGGATGTGTGAATGGCAGTGGGGGTGGTGAGTGCACGTGATCGGTGTGTGGTGATGGGCGTGCTGGTGATATACGTAGTGGCTGAAGATGTAGTGCATGCAGGTGTGAGTGGAGACGTGACAGGGAGGGAGGAGGGAGACGTGGAGGAGGGGGACACAGTGGAGGAAGTGGATTTTGGTATGTATGCATGGGTATGATGCTTGTGTGAGTGCCTGTGGGATATGTGGTGCTTATGTTTTCCAGAGCTACCCTTGTGTGATGAGGTGTGTGTATGCTGGTCTGATGGTGTGATTGGGATAGGCTGAGGTTCTGGGGATTGGGTCTGGGTGGAGGAAGTTGGAGGGGGGAGGTTGGACACAGGGACAATGGCTGCCATCAGTGCTGAGGCCAGAGTCTGAAAAGCTCTCTGTTGGGCTGCCTGGCCAGAATGAATGCCCTCCAGGTATGCATTTGTCTGTTGCAACTCCCTCTCTACACCCTGGATGGCATTCAGAATGGTAGACTGCCCCACAGTGAGGGATCTGAGGAGGTCAATGGCCTCCTCACTGAGGGCCGGAGATCTGACTGGGGCAGGGCCTGAGGTGCCTGGGGCGAAGGAGTGCCCACCCTCCTGGGTGAGCGGCCACGGGGCACTCGCTGAGGGGCTGCTGGGAGGGCGGTGCTGGTAGGGGGGGTGGCAGCTGTACCTGTAGATGCGGTGGGCACAGAGGGGCCCGTCACCGCATGGGAGCTCCCATCAACGGAGGAGTCGGTGTCGCTGGTCTCAGCTCCTGTCCCCACCGCGGAGCTCCCCTCGTCCTCCGTTCTACTGGTGAATTCTGAGTCCGTAGTCTCGCCCTCCAGGGCCATGTGGGATGCAGCTCCCTGCTGCTCCGGTGGCACAGCTCCTCCACCTGATGATGCTAATGCACAAAAGAAAAGGGAGCCAAGAATGAGGGGGGGAAAGAAAGTAGAAAGACATGTTCAGTCCATGCAATACCGCTACCGTTGGCGGACACTGCAGACATAGCAGCCCTCTGCACTACACCATGCACTTTGAGTTCCCTAATTGATCACAGGGACATGGGGTACAAGGCCTATGCCTGATTGCCTCACACATGCAAGTCACAGGAGCCTGACTAGGTTAGATGGCTCTTACCACTGGTGGGGATATGGTGCCACTGAGCCTGCCTCACAAAGGGTCCATGCCTACAAGGCTCGCCCTAGCCTAGGGGAACCCACAGCCCACCTCCCCCACCCAGACACCTCCAATGCGCGCTGAATCAGATGGATGTGAGTGTACTCACCCCTTGTGGCTGCTGTGATGCCCTCAAGCGCCCATCCAACTCCGGATACGCCACCACCAGGACCCGTAACATCAGGGGGGTCATTGTGCGAGGGGCACCCCTCCCACGTTGGGAGGCCATCCCCAGCTGGGCCTCCGCCGTCTTCTTGCTCCAGCGGCGAATGTCGTCCCATCTTTTCCGGCAGTGGGTGCTCCATCTGTGGTGGACCCCCAGGGCCCGGACGTCCTTGGCGATGGCGAGCCAAATATCCTTCTTCTGGTGGGCGCTGACCTATAGGAATAGTACAGGGGAAAAGGAAAACTATAATCGTCCGGACCGTCACAGTCATTGGCCCACGTTCCCACCCTTGCCCTGATGCACATCCACTCACCGTCGTTTCATGCACGCTTCATTCCCTCCCATCTCCCATCCACACCACTCCAAAACAGGCATTGCCCATACAGCAAGCTCACAGTGTACTCACCTGTTTGTCTGGAGGACCGTAGAATAGCGTGTACTGGGGGAGGACCCCATCCACTAGTTTCTCCAACTCCTCCGATGTGAAGGCAGGGGCCCTTTCACCAGACACTTGAGCCATTGTCGCTTCCAGACTGAGGTCACAGCAGCACTTGCAGTGTAGGTCCTCCCCTGTCGAAGATCAGGTATCAAGTGAGAGAACAGAGAGAAAATGGCTGTCATGTCCATGGCTGTGCGTACCGTCACCGCCGGCGTACATCGTCATTGGCTTCTGGGACCCATAGGGTCCAATGTTAACCAATGCAGGATTGCGCCACGGTCTTCGACTGCCTACCGCGACGGTGTACAACGCCAGCATAGTTACCTCATATCCCCTTGTCCCACATTACAGGTCAGGCAGCCGCCATTTCAGGGGGCCACATGGCATGAATTTTCAATGCATCACACATATCTAGGCCTTGCATACACACTAAGACAGGCACATAGCGGATTGACAAATGTGTGCAATTAGGTTGTTTATTTCATACCTCAGTGTTGGCTGACCCTCTGATCGCTGTTCTCATCCATAGAGGAGGTGCGCTGGGGCAGGTGAGGAGATGGCGGCATCCTCCGGGGTACAGACCGCTGGTGGACCTGTCGACAATGGAAGAGCGACATGTAATAGTCACCCACAGACTTGATCGTGCCACAATCCAGGAACTGTGTGCCCAGTTGGAGCCAGACCTGATGTCAGCAATCCGCCATCCCACAGGGATCCCCCCTCTAGTGCAGGTCCTGTCAGTACTCCATTTCCTGGCAAGTGGGTCCTTTCAAACAACAGTGGCCATTGCATCAGGCATGTCCCAGCCAATGTTCTCTAACGTGTTGTCCAGAGTGTTGTCTGCCCTGCTGAAACACATGCACAACTACATCATTTTCCCTCAGGTGGAGGATTTGCCTACAGTGAAAGGTGACTTCTATGCCCTGGGACATATCCCCAACATCATAGGTGCCATTGATGAGACACATGTGGCCTTGGTCCCCACTCCCCAACCCCCGCAGGAGTGAACAGGTGTACAGAAACCGGAAGAGTTACCATTCAATGAATGTGCAGATGGTGTGTTTGGCCGACCAGTCCATCTCCCATGTGAACACCAAGTTTCCTGGCTCAGTGCATGCTGCTTACATTCTGCGGAATAGCAGCATCCCTTATGTGATGGGGCAACTCCAGGGGCACCGTGTGGCGGCTATTAGGTGAGGACATGGACCCTATACAGTGTGAATAGTTGTCTGAGTCTGGGGTTGTCCCTAAGGGTTAGTGTGTGTCTAACAGTTGTATCGCGACATTTGCAGGTGACCCTGGCTACCCCAACCTATCATGGCTACTGACCCCAGTGAGGAATCCCAGGACAAGGGCAGAGGAATGCTACAATGAGGCACATGGGCGAACTAGAAGGGTAATAGAGAGGACCTTCGGCCTCCTGAAGGCCAGGTTCAGGTACTTCCATATGACAGGTGGTTCCCTATACTACTCACCAAAGAAGGTGTGCCAGATCATCGTGGCCTGCTGTATGCTGCACAACTTGGCCTTGCGATGACAGGTGCCTTTTCTGAAGGAGGATGGTCCTGAAGGAGGTGTTGTGGCAGCTGTGGAGCCTGTGGACAGTGAAGAAGAGGAGGCAGAAGAAGAGGACATAGACAACAGAAACACCGTGATCCATGAATACTTCCAGTGAGACACAGGTAAGAAGACATCACTGCCTCCTACATCTGATAAAACTGTTCGACCTCTCATCTGTCTGTCACTTTCACCTAGTGTATGGACCCTGATTTGTCACTTTCCCTTTCGATTTCCCAGATGTGGGTCCCACTGTGTGACCTCTGCTATGTTACCTCATGGACTAGAGCAGTGTGACATAGGTATGTTGACAATACAATGGACATTGCTATTTCCCTCAGTTATTGCAAATACACAATTGTGAAAGCACAGACTGACTCCAGATTGTTTTGTGATTTAAGGGTGTTTATTTGAGTGCTAAATAGTGGAGGGGGTTGTAAAATGGTCAGGGGTGATGGTGGAGGAATATCCATGGCAGAGACAAGTCTATTAGTCTCACAGGTGCATTGTCCAAAGGGGCATAGGAAGTGGAGCTAGGGCAGTTTAAGGATGGACAGGGTGACAAAGTGGGATAGAAGGATGACATTCAAGGTGGTCTCATTTCTTGGCGGGGGTCTTGACATTGTTCTCTGTCTTTGTCCTGGATCTCAGGGACCGCTTGCGGGGTGGTTCTCCATCTGCAGGGGGTGGGGTGCTGGTGTTGTGGTCCTGTGGCGGTGCCTCCTGTCCACTAGCACCTGTGGAGGTGGTGGGCAGTTCATCGTCCAGGCTAGTGTCAGGAGCCCCTTGTTGTGCCACAGTGTCCCTCATGGTGTTCACAAGGTCCTTCAGCACCCCTATAAATGGTGCCCAGGGTGGTATTGATGGATTTGAGTTCCTCTCTGAACCCCAAATACTGTTCCTCCTGCATCCACTGCGTCTCCTAAAACTTGGCCAGTACCGTTGCCATCGTCTCCTGGGAATGGTGGTAGGCTCCCATGATGTTGGAGAGGGCCTCGTGGAGAGTGCGTTCCCTGGGCCTGTCCTCCCCATGTCGCACAACAGCCCTCCCAGGTCCCCGGTTTTCCTGGGCCTCTGTCCCCTGAACCGTGTGCCCACTACCACTGCCCCCAATTCCCTGCTGTTCTTGGGGTGGTGGGTTAGCCTGGGTTCCCTGTAGTGGTGGACACACTGCTGCTTGACGTGTCATGGGGACAGAGGTATGGGCCCACTGGGTGGGTGCTGTGCTGGTGTTTCCTGAGGGGGGAGGCTCTGTGGTGGCCTGTGACTGTGTCAGGGGAACCGACTGTCCCGAGGTCCCAGATGGGCCAGGCTTGTCATCTAGATCCAGTTGGACAGAGCTGCTGTCATCACTGTGGGCCTCTTCTGTGGGTGGAGTGGACATGTCTGGAACCTCATGTCCGGTGATTTGGGTAGGGGTCCTGCAGGGGTGTAAAGGCATGATTATTGTATCTGTGTGTGCATGGTGTGCAAAAAGTTTCCAGTTTGTCTTGCGAATGCTGTAACAGCCCACAAGTCTCAAGGCTTAAGTGTTGATGCTGTATTTATTATTATTTATTATTTATTTATTATTATTGGATGTACAGTTTTTAACAAAGGAATGTCATATATGGCATTGTCACGAGTAACAAAATTAGCTGGTTTGTTTCTAATTTATTTTGATGAAAAAAAGGTTAGTGCAGTTGTAAGTTGCGTGAGAGAGTACGATAGGTTAAGAAGTAAACATGCTCCTCATTTACGACAGTGCCCTATTTATGAAAAGCAGATACTATGTCCGAAGCGGAAAATGACAAAACAGTCTAAAAAAATATAGATAAGATGTACAGGAAACCTAAAGTAGAAGGTGTAAATAAAAGAAAGATGGAAAAGGATGGCAATATTGTTGGTTTCCAGTTGGATAACATTACTGGTGTTAACTGCTATGTTGTCCTAACCACAGAACACAGTGTACAGCACTTTTTAATTGCCTTCATCGGTTATCTTGAAGCAGAACTTTAATACAAACTGCTTCAGGAATTCGAGAAGTAGTATATAATAATAATAATAATAACTTTTATTCGGTATGAAAAAATTCATCCATTACAATAAATAATCTTCAATACATTTGTTAAAATTAGCAATAGAACCATAAATAATAAGAACACCCGTTAGGAGTAAAAACATATATAACCACATACGTAAAAAAAATAAAATAGAAGGATTCATTCTAAAAACTCTACATTGTTACGCCAAGTAATAGCTCCCTTCAGGAATGAACCCAGCCCCTTCCACACCAATACATCTGAGGCCATCTGCAGCCACATAAAAGCCAGACGATATTGCACCAAACCCTTGGGCTTTAGGAGAGGTAATAGAAAACGAGTTCTGAATGGTGCATAAAAAACACAAAACAAAGTAAAATGGGGCAAGGTCTGTTGGGACACCCCATCACAGGGGCAGGGTCTAATACATTTGTCCCCATACTGACCTAACGGGAAACACAAATTACTTCTAATGATCCCCAAACGGAAACGGGTTATGAGAGACCTTTCCCTCACATCCTTAATCTCTAAGAGATAGCGCTCAGGTCCTACCCACATCTTTAGCATAATGAAATCCCTGATCGATTTTTTCCCTAAGGCCTCCCCCTCCCTCCTGTTCTTCTGGATTTTTAAAAAAATCTCCTTAACCCATTTCTTATCACACCTGGTCAGGCCTTCAGGATAATCAACCAAGTCAGGCCGCCCCAAATCATGAGCCTTCTTCCTTATGTGCATCCGCCAGGGAATATTCTTTAAATTGTCACAAGCCAGACAATCCTTTAAGATATCCCTATTCAGAGTGGCATGCTCATTAGTCCAAATTGAAATCCATAGCAGAAGGGGAGCCAACTGAATGGTGTCCTGGACAAACTCAAGCTCCAGCTCCAAATGAAGGCTGAAACCAGGGATATTTTGTCCAACTCCCAATAGCCTTCTACAAAACCAATTTTCTTCCACCATAAGGGCTCGGGAGTCCCTATACCCCCAAAGTGCAGCACCATCCAGCAGGACGGGGAGGCATTTCCGCCTATAAATTTCAAGCAAGGGCTTTATGGGTTTACTACCTACCCTTACAGCAATATCAAAAGTTGTGCCAACTACTGCATGAAAAAGCGCACCCCTTCTGGCAATACAAGGTTTCCATGATCCTTTCTCATCAAAAATAATCCCTAGATATGGAAACTCATGGACCCTACTAATAATTTGATCCTCCACCCTTAGCTCCCCCACTCAAGTAGTATATAAATGCAGTGGATCTATTGTATGTACTCTAAATGCTCAACAAGATGCACAAGAATTCAGTATGGTGATCCTTGGAATTTTAGAAGAAGAAACTGTAAACATTGATGATATATGTGTACTCAGTTACACATAGAACCATGAGTGTGAAGATTGCTGTTTCTCATCTACCACTGAAATCCAATCTGAGCGACTTTTGTACTTAACTCTTCTGGATTGTAAACGTGTGTCTTTTGAAAAATTAATAAAAAAAGAGTATCCAAAATATGACCTGTCCAACATGTAAATCGAATATGTTGTCTACATTGGTTATACAGAGGAGTAGTAAATACATTATAGCAATGTTTCAATGATGCAGAGTGGAGGGAACAAAATTGAACACCAAGATAACAAGCTTTAAAGCTGGCCAGAAATCAGTTTCTGGTAGAACATATTGCACTTTGTCTATAATCTTCCATAGGGGATTGAACATTACTAGTGGACATTATACTGTATATTTGAAGAATGAAAGCTGATGGACAAAATGCAATGATAGCAGTCTGTAATTTAAACAAAAACTACCTTTCAAACTTCATAATTCCTATTTATTGTTTCTTTACCCAAAGTTCAAAGGCGTATCAGTAGCACAACATTGAACACAGTCTTGTTTCTATGCGAATCATTACCACTACGGACATCATTCGGCCTAACAAGGGTGATGTTTTGAAGAACATGTGAAAAAGTGTCATGTACTTAAAATGTATTGTAATACTTTCCAGAAAGAAACAAGTACACAGCCTTCTCTGTTCGTTAATCATCAGTAGTTAAGCCATCATTCGGCCAATAAAGGATAGCTTCAACAAAAGTTGTGGATAATTAAACTGTGGATGAATTTCTTTGAACTCCTGAAAAAAAATACTTTTGTACAAGGTATAATTAGCAACGTTTTTCAAGATCTGTAGTTTCATTTAGTGTAGAAATTATAAGATAAGAATTTTGTATTCCTAAATTGCAGTGAGCACAAATTCTAGGTATTAGAAGAAGAATATTGAAAAGCTAGAAGACTCATGCATAGTATTGTTAATTTTAAGTAACATACTATGTGCTTTTGTTTTTTTTTCAAGTCTATATGACTGTTTTTCCCCTCCACTGTTCAGTGATGGGCAGTTATACACACTTCTTTTATAATAAAGAAGTATAGCAGCTGAGAATAGTGGACAAGGGAACATAACATGTCTACATAAATGTGTGTAATTGCTGTATTAAAAAACAAAAGGTGGCTCTGTTGTGTTAATAATATATTTTATATTACAGGTTAGCAACTTTTAATAGATGTAATTATTATATACAACTTTAACTATTATTTGTCTTCTTTCTCTTTCTATACAGCTCTAAGGAGAATTAGCACTAATAAAGGTAAGTATTTACATGTTGCTTCATTATTACATAATCCATACATATTCTTGTGCATCCAGTCACTCACCATTACAGGCACTCACCCACCTATACAATCACACATTCGCACCCTCATGTACTCAGTCACTCACTTATGCATCCACTCATAAACTCTAACAATAATTTATACAAGCACTCATATATCCAGTTGCTTACCTACATGGCCACCCATACACAAACTCATACAGTCAGTCACACACCAATATATCTACTCATACACCCTAGCACTAAACCACACAGGCACTCATGCATTACCTCTACAGCCACTCACATACCCAGAAACTCACCCATTCACACACTAACATACCCAGATACTCAACCGTTCAGGCACTCACACACCAAGTCACTCACTCATACATCTACTCACTCACCCAGTCAGTCACCCTTAGACCCATTCATGCTCCCAGCCATTTACTTATATAGCTACTCATGCACCCAGTCACTCACCCATACATCTACTCATGCAGCCAGACACTTACCCATACAGCCATTTACATACCCAGTCAATGACCCCTACCAGTACTCACATAGCACTGACCCATACAGGCACTCACATAGCAAATCAGTCACCAATACAAGCACTCATGCACCTGGTCAGTCATCTCTACAGCCACTCTCGTACCCAGACAGTCATCCATTCATGTGCTGACAAATCCAGGTAATCATCTAGTTAGGCACTCACTCACCCGGTGACTCACCAATGTTACTTATGCACCAGGTCACTCACCCATAGACCCACTCATGCACCTGCTGACTCACCTGTAGATCTGCTCACTCAGCCAGTCATTCACCCATAATCCACTCACATACCAAGGCACTCACCCACGGAGGTAGTTGCACAGCCTGAACTCACCCATACAGCCACTGCACCCAGTCGCTCACCCATATATCCACTCACACAGGCAGACACTCACTCATACAACCACTCACAAAGCCAGTGACTCACCCACACTGGTGCTCATGCAGCCAGACACTGACCTATATATCCACTCACATATCCAGTCACTCACTCATACAGGTAATGGCAGATCCAGTTACCCACCCATACAGTCACTTCAACATTCACTAGCTAATCCATACAGCCTTTCACATACTCAAAATCTCACCAATAGAGGCACTTACACAACTGGTCACTCAACCATAAAGTAACTCACATACCCAGTCAGTGAATCATCCAGCTACTCACACAGTCAGTCGTTCACCTATACAGTCACTCATGCACTGTCACTCGCTAATGAAAGTACACGTGCACCCAGTCACTCTCCTCTACAGCCACTCACATACCCAGACACCCATTCATGCACTGACATAACCAGATATTCATCCATTCAGGCACTCAC
Source organism: Pleurodeles waltl (assembly GCF_031143425.1). Taxonomy (NCBI): domain Eukaryota; kingdom Metazoa; phylum Chordata; class Amphibia; order Caudata; family Salamandridae; genus Pleurodeles; species Pleurodeles waltl. The sequence continues at coordinate 121,417,206 of NC_090443.1, read as the reverse complement.
ATACCCACTCACTCCTCCATACATTGAGTCACTCACCCTTAGACCCACTCATGCACCCAGTCACTCACCCATAGATCCACTCATGCATCACGTCACTCTCCCAGACGGCCATTCATGCACCCAGCCAATCACCTGTAGATACACTCATACAGCCAGACATTCACCCATACAGCCACTCACATAGCAAGTCGCTCACCACTACAAACACACATGCATCCAATCACTCACCTCCATAGCCATTCACATACCCAGAAACTCACCCATTCACGCACTGACGTATCCAGAGACCCATCCAATCAGGCCCTCACACACCAAATCACTCACCCATACAGCTATCACCTACCCATAGACCCACTCATTCACCCAGTCACTCACCCATACATCCACTCACACAGTAGACACTGACCCATACAGCCATTCACATACCCAGTCCCTCAACCATAGAGATACTCATGCAACCAGTCACTCACCCATACAGCCCCTCACATACTTAGTTACTCACCAATACAAACACTGATACATCAAGTCACTCCACCATAAGGTTACTGATGCAAACTGTCACTCGTTTGCACAGATACTCTAACAGATATAAATAACAAACAAGCATACAACTGAGAGTTATTCTTTTTTTTACCAGTATATTGGTTCTGAAAAGAACCATTTTTTTAAATCGTTTACATTTTCAAAATGTTTTGTGTTTTTTGCAACAATTTTGGTTATTTTTAAAGTTTTTTTCACAAAAACGTTATAAACAGTATTGTTATAAAAAACATAACACAAACTTTGTTTTTAAGAACAAACAAAAAACTAGCACTGATGGCATTCACAATACTCTGAATATACTGTTCCGTTACACACAAAGTCCATTTGCACTTTATACAGTGTTTCTCAAATGCGGCAAAATCTGGCACTGTAATAGCAGAACTTGAAGGAAAAGCAGCTGATGTTTCTGGTTGTTGATTTTCACTAGCAACACTCCCATCAGCAACGTCTTTTGCTCTTTGGGATCGGGCTAAACAAGCACTATGCATGCTTTCCAAATGCTTTTTCATGGAAGATGTGCCACATGAATATACCTATGTGACAACACCTTCTTACACAGACTGTAAGTTACCTTTTTGGCGTTCACTTTCTTTTCACCTTCAGGAATAGTGAAGAAGGTCCACACAATGCTCTCTTCTCTTTTTTCTTGGACCCTCCTTATCCTCTGAATGGCTGCTGGGGTTGTTATCTGTTGGAAAAGCAGCAGCCATTCTATTCTATGCACAAGCTGCCACAAAAGACAAAAAAGGATAACCAAAATTGCACTGCAACAACACAGATGCAAACTGCCTGGAAGATAGTTAAGGGATGGAAAAAGGGGTGTGGCCTTCCTGTGCAAGTAACTGAAATCTTCAACCAATCAAAGTGTTTTTTTTTTGGGTCACATGGTATCCGTGATGCCATCATGCACACACCGTGTCTCCATCCCGGCTCTGCAATACAATACAAAAACTTGAAATTATACAAGTATTTATATTTATAATACTTTTTCTGCTATCATAGTAATTCCACAAGTCCATAATACAATATAAACGTCTATTTAGATTGAAATTGATATTGTTAAAAAAAACGATAGATTCACATCTCCAGCACAACTCTGAAAGTATGTCACACTAGGGTTACGGATTCATCGCAACTGTACGAAAAGTAGGAGAAATAACTGAAAAATTAAATTTCCATTGACTATTACATTTTGTAAGTCTTCTCAAATAAATGCCTGTGTGACAATGATACTTTTAAAAGGTGTTTATATACGTTTGATCAGTACAGTAAATACAATAAAAACGTAACTCTAATCTGAAGATTCGTGTGGGGTACGCAACTCCAGTAAAAAGTAAAAAAATAAATAATGAAGCATATTTCAATGAAATAGGCATGTTAAAATTTTGTAGGTGTACAATTGTTTTAAAAAAAAGGTTCTAAACCTATATAATATTTCCAAACTACTGTATGTAATGAAAAAAGAAACCAAATTAACATATAAATATCAATCATTTCAGAAATGTTAAATGTAGGAATTAAAACTTAAAAGGATATAGGCCCTAATTTTTAGATTGGTAGTAAATGCCGCCTACCGCCGCAGCGACGGCCGACAAAAGGCCGTCGCCGCGGCTAACAGCCATCTGCCAAATTATGACCACAGCCGGATTTCCGCCACAAGAAGGGCGGAAATCCGTCTGTGGCCATACTGACGGATGGTGTTCAGGTGGCACTGCTACCACCAGCAGCGTCATGCCTGTAGACCGTCGCCAGCAGTATTATGACAAATAATGTGGCTTGGTGGTGTTCTGCTGGTGGGCGCTGGTGGAGGTAGCAGTGCCCCGTCCCGTTCCCTGCCGGAAGACCCGCTGGATGCAGGTAAGTTGGGTTTCCGACAGGGGAGGAGGGAGTTGTGTGTGTGGTTGTGTGCATGAATGTGAGTGTGTGCATGAATGCGAATGTGTGTGTAGTGAAGTTTGCGTGTGTGTATGCATGTGTGAGAATGCATGTATGAATGGTAATGTGAATGCGTGTCTGCATGTCAGTGTGAATGTGTGTACGGATGTGTGTGAGAATGAATGGATGCCTGCAAGAATGAATGCGTCTATGCCTATGTGAGTGAGTATGTGTATGCGTGGTGCGTGGCTGCGAGTGTGCATGAATGGGAGGTGGGGGATTGGAAGGAGGGACCGTGGATGTAGGGGAGGTGGGGGGGCATCTAGGGAGTGTTTGGGGGTGGGTGGGCCTCCTACCAGTGACAGGGAAGGAATTCCCTGTCACTTGTAGGGCCTACCGCTATGGTTTTTCTGGTTTTGCGAACGCCATGAAAATCATGGCGGTAGGCAGGGTCAAGATGCCGCCGGAGGTACAATAGCGGCCGCCAGGCCAGAGATTGTTATCTCTGGCCCGGCGGCTGCTACCGCCATAGCAGTCAGAGTGGTACATTTGCGGTTTGGCTGCAGCCAACCTGCCAATGTCATAATGTGGCGCCATGTACCGCAAGCCTGTTGCCCGTTCTACTGCCACATTATCACCGACCGCCGGGGTCATAATGACCACTATAGTCACCTAAAAATAAAATAACATTTCATATTCATCTTATATTTGCAATGTTTTAAAATATATATATATATATATATATATATATAACAAATGGAAAAATGATTGACCCAGGGACATTGTAGTCACTATGTAGTTTTAAAAAAAACTATTGAAATTCACAAAAAAATCCAAAGGGTATAGGGACTTTATAGTTAGAAAAATACATTTAAAAAACCTTGAAATTCACTAAAAAAAAACAAAGGTTACAGGGACGTTATATTCAGGAAGAAGAATTTTTTAAATCCTAAGAAATTCACTAAAAATACAAAGGTTACAGGGACATTATAGCTAGGCTGACAGTTCTACGCACAAAACCATAGAAATTCAGCAGTTATAGTTGCCTCAGCTATCTATAACTTGCTTCCGCCTTATGCACTGCCTATGACCTCATAGACTACATCACTCAAGACATGGTCAGTGACATCACTGAGGACATCACTGCTTACAACTCAAATGACATCACTGATGACATCACAGATAACATCATCACATGAATGTGATTCTTTCCAAAATGTTACTGAGTGTTAAAAATGTATACTAAGCTAAGTGTCTGTTGGAGTGCCTGTATGTATGAGTGACTGGTTGACTTAGCGGTTTTTAAAATAGTGAGTAGGTGTGTGAGGAACTGTATACACAAATAAGTGGTTGTCTGAGTGTTGGTATTAATTTGCAAATGGTGTTTTAGAGGGTATATAAATAAGTGAGTAGCTCTGTGAGTATCTAGATGGATGAGTAAATGGGACTGTAAGTTATTGATTGGAAAATAACAGAGCAAGTGAGTGGCTGTATGGGTGACTGCGTGGGCATCTGAGTTGCTAAATATAATGAATGATAGCTTTTTTAAGTGGCTTGGTGAGTGATTGAGCAGGTACACAAGTGTCTTTGTGGATGAGTGATAGAGAAATTAAGTGAGTTTATGGATGTATTATGGTTCGGTAAGTGCTTTCATGTATGAGTGAGTGTATGTGAATGAGAGTGCATGACTAATTGGATAGGTGGATTAGTGACTCTCTGAGTGAATAAGTTATAGTGAGAGTCATTCTTCAGGATAGTAAGTGCTTGCCTTAAGAACTCTATAGATCACTCAGTAGATGTGTTGGTTTATGTACACAATAGGACATAGATGTAGAATTACGATAGCAACAGTTCCAAAAAATTAGACTGAGACTGTTTTGTGCCAGGGTAATTCAGAAACGTATTAACAATATGAAGCAATACAAAAGGAGAAGAGAAGTAGTGAAACAAAGAAATGTGTTGAGGCTGTTGTTGATAAAGTGTTTGCGTTGAAAAGGAAGCTATGTATATTGATTCTCAATAGAATGAGAGCTATGGATAAAACAGTACTGGGTATAAAGAAATACAGCCAAAGAAAAATACTTATTAATAAAACTAATTTTGTAACATCGTTAGTGGTGAATGGAATCATACCTCCAATACAGAACCTTTCTTTAATGAAGAAGATTATTTGCAAGAGAACACAATAGTACAGGCAGTTGATTCAACTAGTCAATGTTATGAAATGAATGATGGGAGCCCTATTGAAAAAGAAGAGATTGTTACTAGAAATATGGAAGAGGTGATAGCTGAAGAAGTTCAGGGAAGGCGTAGATAGTTCCCTGTTTACAAATTGAACTGTAGGAATATTTGAAGCAGTCAGCAGCAATTTATTGATTTATTATGAACTTTCCATGTAGATGTCTCAAACAAAAATTTTCAATTTTGCAAGGATTAGATCCAGGGAAAGTAAGAACGTATAGTAATTTACATCACTTTCGAATGTTGGCAGTTCACCATTCAAAAATATGATGTTTAGTTAGGAGACTTTACTATGTGAAGACTATAGAATTATGTTTAGGAGAGATGAAAAGAGTAATTTTGCATGTACTGTACAAGAAATAGAAAAAGTTTGTGAGGATGTCCAATTTTGGCTCTGGGGGCCTGAAGAGGAGCCTATGGGGAAGGAGGAATTCATAGGTACAGTTATTGAGGAAGAGAGCACAGGTATTGCTACTGAGAACTTTGAACAAGAGATTATAAAGTTTAATACAGCTTGTTCTGAGAAACCAAACTACATTTGCATCTTTTGTCGATGCATTCACTACAAAAGTCAAACAACAAATGTAGATGTATTTTCCAAAACTGAAGGGGAAAACAGAGAACAGTGTAGAGGAACATTTTGACTTGTCCATTCAGCTAGTTATATGTACTTATTTCTATGATACGTTATAGGATCAGAAAACACCAGCTGGAGCAGTGTATAACAGGTTAGAACTTGTGACTATTCCAGGACAACTACAAGACTTAAATGTATATGAATCTATCCTTATACAATCTGTGATTATACGATTGGAACCAAAAGTAAGAAAATGCATCCAACAGAGTTATTGAAAGACCTTAATGGAAGAGTAGTATATTTGCCATTAGACTTTAAAAAATGTTGAAACTGTAGGAATGGAAAAAAGACAATGAAGAGCCACTTATTAGCCTGGTAAGTGGTATACTGCCTAAAAATAAAACAATGTGGCAAGAGTTGGTTGATGTTATAAAGTTAAACAAGCAATGTTATACCTTTTACAAAATAATATTTATTATATAAATGTTGATGTGAAACCTGATGTACCAAATATTGATGTACCAAATACTGACAGCAAATGGACAAAAGGAAAAAGTAGATCCATCCCAATCAGAACAAATATATGAGCACCACCACACCCATCCATCACATTCCAAGATGTCACTAGTGATGCCATTGACATTTTTCAAATGAAGCAAAATAAAGGAGCTCCCATGAGTGAGTGGGAAAAAAGTAGAGTGGTTCGTTGTTTTCCTCACTTGTTTCCTACAGGAGTAGGAGGTCGGTATGATGACCAGCCCATACAAATACCAGCAGCTGAATACCGATCAGCAAAATTATATTCAGAGGATCCAAGATTTAGACATTGTATCCCATACATATTTCACCTTCTATTTGAGAGTGAATTGTCTGGCCTTTGTATGCAGTAAATCACATTCTAAAAACAGGAGTTAATCTTCAAAATATTTCTGCAAGAGATTTTGTTAACTAACAAAGTTCATGAAAAGGATGAGAATTTAGAATACAACTTGATTAATTTAATGGCGTGCCAACGTGGTATGAATGAATACTGGTTACGTCGTCATGGGTAACTGATGTGTATGCTGAATAACTTAGGAGCACCAATGTGGTTTTTGACACTGAGTTGCACTGAGTATACATGGGATGATTCAATTCTTGAGAGAAGCAAACACTAATATAAAAGACATCAATGTAAAAAAAGCTGGAGAACTTTGCTCATTAGATCCTGCTAATGTTTTGTAGATATCTCAACTACAGGTTCCAAGCTATGCTTGGTTTTATGTGCAACATGAGCAATCCTCCTCTTGAAGAAGCAAGTGATTTCTTTTGGCGGAAAGAGCACCAGGTAAGAGGTTCTTCTCATATTCACATGCAACTATGGATAAAAGACGCACCCAAGCTTAGAGCAGACAGTGATGAGTGTATGTTGTCTTTCATAGAACAGCATGTCACATTTACCATACCAAAATACACTGGTAAAAAAGGTCTTAGAGAACACGTTTTGAGCTTCAGATAGATGTGGGAAGTACTGTTGTGGGACATGCAGGTCGAAATCATTTTTTTACACAAGATGTTGATTTGGATTTCCAAGACCTGTAAACTGAAGAATCCAAATATATTAATGAATACAATCCTGTGATTTTAAAAGTGTAGAATGCTAATATGGACATACAATTTGTTGCAGACAACTCAATTGCTGCGGTTTGATATGCCACATCGTATATTACAAAATAAAAAAAACTGAGATGAAAGAGATGTGGGAGGAGATTTCTGCAGCAAAGACACTTAGCAAGAAATTGTATTCCTTCAGCTTGCAAATGCTTTCCCATAGGGAAATGGGGTCCTTTGAAGGCTGTGAAAGGTTGAGCTTGGCAAGTTTGTTCTCAAAATCAAAAGGAATTGTCTGGGTAAGTCTTAGTCTATCTACTACAGGAAACAGAGTACTAAAGTATTTCCTTGAAATTCAGTACCTGGCAGAGTTTAAATCAGAAAGTACGAACATTATAGACTCAAATATCTCAGATTATACTATCCAAGAAGAAGTCAACATCAGAAGAATGTGCTTTTATCAAATTCTTCAAAACTAAAGATATATAAGTAATGTAAGTGAAAACCTAAAAGAAGGGAAATATGCAGTATGTGGATGTGACAGATGTTTAGTGAATCATGAAAAAATGTAATTAACCATTGAAAACCTAGCTGCCAAACTCCTGATAAAAGATAATTTTTCTATTTAGCTCTTCAACTATTCAAACCTTGGCATACTGAATTGGAATTACTTGGAGAGTATGACTGGTAGGAAGATTCTTTTAATGTTGTTAAAGATAGTATTCAGTGTCCCATCTTTAAATATTATTTACAAATGTTAAATCATGAGATCCAGCTGGAGAAAATGATAGCTGCTGAGCTAACTAAGGATAGTTTTCAAAGCAGCCAAAGATCAGCAGCTTTAAGTCAGGATCCTCTTGGACAACCTATTATTAAAAATGAAGCTGCAATATCTATGAATGAAGTGGAAACTGCAATGGAACAAGCTAGACAGAAATCTGTAGATCTGGAAAAGTTAGTTGGACAACTCAACAACAAACAAAACAACATTGATATTGAAGTAAGAGATAAAACAGAACATGGATTTCTTCATGAGAAGAAAGAAAGGAATTGCTCATCATTCAAGCTTACACTATTATATATTAGTGATCAAGCTGGTATCAGAAAATGTTTTTTTAATTAAAGCTATCTCTACAGACTTTCAAAAGATTACTGATTCAAACTTATTGTGTGTAGCAACAGCACCTACTGGACTAGCTGCACACAATATCAAAGAAATTACTTTACATAGACTACTAATGCTACTGGTTGAACATGACAATAAACTGGAATACCAGAAGTTATCTGGTGAAGCTTGTCATGAGATGGCAGGACTTTTGAAGAAAATGACGCTTTTGATTATTGATGAGATAAGCATGGTTTAAAATCTAATGCATGCTTTTCTTTACCTAAGACTACAACAGATATTAAAAACTGAATAGGACGTCTTGTTTGGAGGAAAACATTTGATTGATGTTGGAGACCTACTACAACTTACTCCTGTAAAAGGACAACCTGTTTTCAAAATTCTTTCAGCATGAAGAGTCTCAAAACTCATTGAGAAGTATTGGCAATGTAAACATTTGGCAATATTTTTAATACAAGGAACTTGTGAAAATAAATGTGTCAAGCCTCTTACATGGTGTCGAGATGGGGCCACTCACCTGAAAAGCAGGATGTCTGCAGAGGAGATGGTATGCCCCCGACCTCCTGGAACACCTTGCGGCACTTCCTGGTGGACACAGAAACCCTGGCAGGTGTCCCAAAATGAAAGGGGGAGTGGAAGAGAAAGAGACAAAACACTGCCACGTCTTGCCGGTCCAGCCAGGCACCCTGTATCTTCAGGGGGCAGGTCATTGTTGACAGAGTGATAGTAGAGTTAGTGCACTCAACTTCCTTGAAACTGAATCTCTCTTTCTGATGTGGGCACGGGAGCGGTAGAAGAACACCGGGATGCTCCAGCACTTTTCCTGACTAATAATAACTGTTGCCACAATTACTAATACTGCATTACCAAAAACCTAAACTGAGTACCATAACAATAAGTACTGCAATACTAGGGCTGGCTTCACAGAGATTCACTGTTGCACACTACAATTAGAACTGTGGTTGCACTTATCATGCACAAGAAAGACAAAAAAGGGCATTAATTATATCACATATAACTTTTCTGCATGCATAGGGTTAAACTAAAAGGAACAAAAAAAATCCAAGAAATACAAATGTCCACTCTGGGTTTAAACAGTTAGGGTGGCACAGTTTGGTTTGGTTTCACTGTGTGTGTGAAAAACCCTTCGAAAGTAAATTCCTCAAACCTGAAACACAGACATGAATGACACAATTTAAATCCAAGAGTTATGCTATCAGAGAAAGAAAAGTCACATAAATGCTCTTTTAAAATTGTACAGTCACTTTTCTAGTACTTGAGCTCAAGCAGATTTCCTGAAGCACATTTAGGCAGGTAACTACAATAATAATGTAGAATGTTCAGAAATGCATTTGTCTCTTCAAGATAAGCACTCTGCCAAATTAGGAGGTCTGAAATACACCAGCTGTTCTAGGAAAGCACAGCACTCAAAGAACAAACTCCCTGGAGAATACTAGTCACTTAGCTGCAGTCTTTTTAGGAGTGCTGGAGGAATGCCTGGTGCCAACTGGTACAGGAACGAAGAATAGAATTGACTCCAAAGTCCTGAATACGAGGATGACAGAAGGAGCTGGACTGCCAAATCAGATGCTGAGATCAGGAAGCAAAACAAAGCCAAGCAGGGAGGCATGCTACACTCTGCTATTTGTAGCCAATCAGGAAAGCAGTTGAGTTTCCACATGTGGATGAGTCACCACACCCAATTAGAAGCACATGTCTCCACCACACCCAATTAGAAGCACATGTCTACACCTGCTCACATTAGCAAACAGGCATTGGTAAAACAAGCATTGATAAAACCAATTGTGTAACACAGCACATCATGTTTACTTAGAAACATGAAGGTTTAACCAAGAACAGAGATTTGATTTAACCCTAATCCCTGGGGATGCTGACGGATAACGCAGGAAGCACCTTGGGGATTCCTGACACATGGAATATGGCAACATTCTAAAGGCCACTAGAGTAGGAATTCTGAAAGAGGCAGGAAAACTGATGTAGGAAATGCAACTTTTTAAGATTTTTTTTTCCTGTTTTCCTGTAACAAGAAGGCAGCAGAGCTAATGTATAACTTTTGTAAAGAGGGGAAATCCATAGTTTTGTTGATGCCTCCACTTCAAGAATGTGCTGAATTTAATGAAGATTAACTAAAACTGAAGAATGAAGATACTTTGGAGATTACTGCTGTTGACAAAATGGAACACCAAGGAGTAACTGTCCTAAACAGTGACAAATTACAAGATAATTTGAACTCTTTGGAGAAATCTGTATCCAGGACTTCTGGACTAGAGAAGTGTTTACTTGTCTGCAAAAACTGTAGAGTAACTTTAAGATGTAATTTAAATGTTGAAGAAGCATTGGCAGATGGTGCCATGGGTAAAGTTGTTGATTTCATTATTTTCCTAACCATGATGAGGTTGAACTCTTCACTATAAAATGTTATCAGACTGATGGCATTAAGCAAATTGGAATATGTGTTGTATGCTGTTTGCTTGTGAAAGATTTGTATGTTCACCAAAAACAGTTTCCACTCTGTTTGCATATGCCGTAACCATCCACAAGTCTCAAGTGTTGATGCTGTATCTAATAATTTTGGATGTACGGTTTTTAAAGAAGGAATGTCATTGTCACAAGTTCAAACATTTTTTGATTTATTTTTAATTGATTTTGAGAGAAGAAGCTTACTGAAGATGCTAATTGTGGGAGAGAGTACAACAGATTAGGAAGTAACTATGCTCCTCATTTAGGACTGTATCCTGTTTATGAGAAACAGGTATTATGTCCTAAGTGGAAACTAACATATCAATCAAAGGAAATTATAGAAAAAACAGAAAGCAAAGCTGAAGAAGAAAGTGTGAAGAAAATAAAACTGGAAAAGGATGGAGCTATTGTAAGGTACCAGTTGGATAATAACTTATGGTGTAAACTGCAATGTTAATGCTGTTCTCAATGTTCTCTTCCATCTACTACATGTCGTAAATGCAATCCAAGAAAAACCACGGAACATACTGTGCGCTATTTAATTGCCTTCAATGCTTATCGCACATCAGAAGTGTAATATAATCTACTTCAGGCATTCGAGAACCTAGTAGACAAATATAGTGGATCTGTAGTGTTTACTCTAAATGCTCAACAAGAAGGAATTTATTATGCTGATCTTTGGAGTTTTAGAAGAAGAAGATATGAATATTGATGATATATTTGGACTCTATTATACATGGAACCATGAGTGTGAAGATTGCTCCTTCTCATCTACTACTGAAATCCAATCTGAGTAATTTCTCTACTGAACTCTGTCAGATTGCAAAAGTGTGCCTTTTGATAAACTGATAAAAAAGTGACCACAACATGCCCTGTCCAACTTATAAATCAAATGTGTTGTCTACACTGCTTATACAGAGAAGTGGTAAATACATTATAGCAATGTTTTAACGACATAGAGCACATGGATCAAAATTGGACATTGAAATTGCAAACTTTAAAGCAGGACAAATATCTATTTCTGGGCGAACATACTGTACTATAATTTACCATAAAGGCCTTAATATTACATCTTGACATTATACTGTTTATTTAAAGATGCAAACTGGATGGACAGAATGTAATGACAGTCTACAATTGAAACACAACTACCCTTCAGACTTCCTAATTCTCACTTATTATTTCCTCAACAACAGTTCTAAGGTGATTGAGTGGGAAAATATTGGATACAGTCCTCTTTCTATGTGGATAATTACTACTTAAGACACCATTCGGCCTGACAAGGGTGACGTCTTCAAAAAGATGTCAAAATGTGTTGTGTGCATGAAATGTATTCATTATAGTGTTCACCACAAAAACAGGTATACAGTCTTCTTTGCACGTTGATCATCACTGGTTAAGACATCATTCGGTCTATCAAGGGTGATGTCAAGAAAAGGATATCCAAAAATGAACAGTGGATGAATATGTTCATACTATTTCTAGGAAAGAATACCTATACAGTCTTCTGTGTACTTGAATAATAAATCTATCAGACGATATTCAGCCTATTGGGACTCATGTCTACAAAAGGAAATGAAAAATTTAAATGGTGTATTAAATCTGTTCATAGTTTTGTACAAGGTATTATAAGAAGCAACATGTTTTTTAGCATCCATACTTTTCTTTAGTTTGGTAATTGAAACTTATTTTTTTAAATAAATTTTTGTGAGTGCAATTTACAGTAATACTTATTTGGAGTGGAATACTGTCAGGTTACAACTGTGATGCATAGTATTGTTAATTATAAATAACGTGCTGTATGCTTATGGGGTTTTTACAATCCATATGACTGTCGGCCTCCCCGCCCACTGTTCAGAAATGAGCAGCTATACACACTTCTTTTATAGTGAAAAGGTATAGGAACTGAGAACAGTGGACAAGGGAACATAATATATCTGAATAATATGTATAGTTTCCATGTAAAAAACATAAGTTTCTTGTGTTTTGATATTATTAATATGTTTTATATTACAGATTAACATGTTTTAATAGATATAATAATTACATCAAAATCAAATTTAAAAAAATCTTTATTCGGATATTTCATAGATATCCATAAAAGAGCATATGTACAAAGTTAATTAATAGGTTAAAAAGATACAAAAGAATAAATAGCAATAGGATATATGTACATAAGATGATCATTACAATAATTGGAACCTCTAAAACTTTTTGCATACCTGATCAAATAGTCATTTGGTCATCTAAAATATTATTTGCCGAACTGTGCATCAAAAAATAGCAAATGAGATATATGTACATAAGATGATCAGTAAAATAATTAGAACCTCTTAAAATTTGCATACCTGATCGGATAGTCATTTGGTCATCTAAAATATTATTTGCAGAGCTGAGCAAATTTATAGCAAAGGGCTTAACTGTTAGAATCAAGAGATTTCCTTTCTTTTATCGCTGCAGCAATAAAATGATAAATAACCATGCATATCAAATCAGACTGGAGTAACTGCAGATGAAAAATAGCTTCCTTACACCTCATGATATTTAGTGATTTAAGAAGTGGCATTAAAAATACCTTCCTCTGCTCTTTGTACACCATACAGAATAAAAACATATGCATTTGTGATTGTTTTGAACACATAACACATGGACAGGGTATTAGGTCCCTATTGCAGTACACCTTAGTGGGATAAGTCACTCAAAAATGGGCCAGGCTTAGGCAAAACCTTGTCAGGAAAAATCTATGGACAGTTATAAGATAGGGTTCGATTTTGTATGTGGTACATAAAGGAAGATAAGCGATCACCATGCCTTTCCTCAAATCGTGCCTCTCTCTACATCAGTAGCCAATTTCTCTTGAAATTCATTTTTTACTACTGGGATGTCCTGCTTGACTATGGCCCCAGAGTTAAAGAATAAGTCTGATCTGTTAAGGCTGCTCAGGAACTCTTTAATGTATACAACCCAGAGACATCCCTGTACTCCATCCAGCCTCATGCAGTCCATAAGCAGTGTCTGAGTAAGAGCTGCTTCTGGCCTAGTCCAAACAGACATTCAGAGGACCAAAGGGGGTAACTTAATCAAGTCCTCCAGAAAAGGGAGACCTAATTCTGCATGTGGAATTGTAGCAGGGACGTGAGCGTAAACTTCTCAGAAATTTGTTTTCTCTTATTTGCAGAGATGATGCACCCGTATAGCCCCGTACCCCAGCTCCATATCTGACAATCGAAGTAGGCCTTGCCTTATAGATGGTGGCGATGGCCTTTAGTGGTGCGCAGCCTAGTTTGATAATGAATTTGCGTAAAGCTGCCACTAATTGGTTCTATTGTGTGACCCTAATTTCTCTAAGGTGCTTCCAGGTAGACCCATTATCAAAGGGAATCCCCAAATACGTGAAGGTATTCATAATGCTCAGTTGGATGCCTTCAATTTAAAACTGAGGGGCTCTAGTTCTTGGGTGGCCACAGATCATAGTATATGATTTTGTTTTGTTTGTGGACAATCCCAAGGCCGTCACGAAATCCACAAATCTGTTTAAAAGCTTTTGAAGGCCCCTTCCAGTTTGTGTCACCAGGACACAATCATCAGCATACAATAGTACCGGTTGTGGTCTGTCGGCAATCTTAGGGGGATCTGCCTTTTCGTCAATCAGACAAAATAGATCATTTATATAGAACGTGAAGAGGAAAGGTGCAAGAACACAACCCTGTCTCACCCCTTTCCTAACCTTAAACGGGCTGGTACATTGCCCCTCTTGCCCAAATCTGACCTTAGCTTCCACATCATTGTGAAGTTGGGCCAACAGGGACACTATTTTTGGATTAGCACCTTTATAGGTTAGCATAGCCCATTTTTTGCTTCTGTTCACGTTAACAAAAGCTGCCGTTAGATCCATAAATCCAAAATAAAGACACCCTTGCTTCGCCCCCACTGTACTTTTCTATGATCAGGTGGAGGTTCAAACATTGGTCGACTGTCCCCACCGCCTTCCTGAAGCCAAACTGAGACTTGGAAATGATGCTATTATCAAGAGCCCAGGCTTCCAAATGATCCGGGAGGATTCTCCCAAAAATCTTTGCAGTAGCATCAATCAGAGAAATTGGACGATAACAAGCAGAATCACTACGGTCTTCCTTCTTAAACATCAGGACAATAATGGCAGTGGATCATGAAGGAGGAAGGACAGAGGTTGACGCAACTCTGAAAACGTTTACCAAAATTGGAGCCCAAAGATCAAAGTTATAAGCTGGGAGCTCATCTGGCCCTGGGGCCTTATCTGGCAATGAGCCCTTAATAGCTACTGTGACATCATTCAGGTGAATAACCAGTTCTTCAATGCCAAGCATGGCAGGGGCATTTACGACAGACATTTCGCAGCCATCCAATCGACCTTCATACAGCGTTGTAAAATGACTGACCCATCTCTGCTCTGGGATGTGTATCTTAACACCTTTGTTGGTATCAGGGGTATTGACAACTTTCCGGAATTGTGCCCTGTCATTAATAGCTGAGGCAATGGTCAATTTCTCCCATACTTCTTCTCTTATCACTTACATCCTAGCTGAAACTACCTTCTTGTACTGAGCCCTGCATTTCGTGACCTCTGGTTTCTCGGAGTTGATTTTAACGCCCATATGAGATTTGAATGGGCGTGAGTGGTTGATTTATCGAACCATTTTGCAAGTTTGTTTTTAGGAGATTGGGTAGGTAGAGTTAAATGTGCCCTAACTGCCATGCAGATATCTGCGAAAGCTCCCAGGATCTGGGACTAGGGTAGCTCAGTGTTGAGGCAGGTTTCAAAGGTGTCCAGGTTTTTGCCCACAACCCTACTTAAGAGAGTTTCTTTGTCCACTTTTTGCCATTTACATAGCACCCCGTTATCCCTATGGTATTCCACAGGGCCTCCCATTTTCTGCAGACTTCTCTTTTTGGGACCATATGGGAACAATAGGACCAGTGGATAATGAACGCTGGGGCCACTTGGCACAACCTTAAAAACACCCAGTTTGTCCTGCCAGGACCATGATATCATTGCATGATCAATTACAGAACCCCCCTCCAAATGAAAGTAATATCGGGGAGAGTAAAGGTCAGTGAGAGGCCACTTGCCAAAACTAAATCATGAGTCCCCATAAGATTATTTAACTTGTCCCCACAGGGGTTGTGGGTAAAGTGGAAATAGTTGCAATCATCTTCATCATTTAAAACACAGATCCTATCATCCCCTGTGGAACAAAGGGAGACATTGAAATCCCCACCCCATATAATTATGAAATCCTTATCCAAACAATAAACCATTTCCTCAATGGCCTTCTCTAGGGCGTGTATAATCTCAACGTTAGATCTCACAAAATTATAATGGTAAAAATTGACCAGGAGCATTAAATGGCTGCCCTTCATGTACAGTAACACTAGTTGATAGTAAGGGGAGTCAGTTCTGCATTTAGTTACCTTAGCGCCTGAGGTAATGTTGATCAGCGTCATCAGCCCCCCACTGCTGAGCCCGACAGGTTTTCGCATAGCCAGGATTGTGACTGACTGAAACCCATTGATATAAATCACTCTAATGGCCCATGTTTCTTAGAGGCAAACCACCTGCTTGTTTTCTAACAAGGAGAGCCAATCATTACTGTGGTATTTCTCCCCAATACCTGTTACGTTCCAAAAAAGTGTCTGCCAGTGCTGTGTGGAAGATCTTTCAGCCCCTGCATGCTGTGAAATGGAATTTTGCCCCTGTATATCAAAACTCTCAACTTCCAAATTCTGGTTGAGAGGGTTTTCCTTTCTGAATTTGTGTTCACTTGTGCCCCCACTAGCAGGACTATTTTGAGGGTGACTGCAGTTCTGATTGGCTATGTCTGCCTTCATCATTTGTGTCAGAGTGAGCAAATGGGTCACAGTCAAAGGCCTGTCACTCTCTCTAAGTCAATGAACTTCATCTAGATAATGGCCCAGACAACTCTATTGGTTCTGAGTCGGGACAGAAAATTTTGAGGCATTACCAGGATTGCTGCCAACGCCCTTGGGTGGCTGATAAAAATAGCCCAGCGGTACAGCCTGGATGTTGACATTACTTTCCTGCGTGGTTTCACACTGCTTTAGTATCCATTCTACCTGCTGTGGGTTTTTAAAATTTACTTCCACACAATCACCTGGGAGGCTTTTCTTACTGTTACCCAGCCAAAGTACCCTCCTTACTCCAATACCACTCCAAAGGCACTCACTGTCCCCTCCCCAGTGTTTTATTTAGCCAATGGACTACTTTATTTTTGAGTTGGTCATCCTGCTCATTAGTATTGAGTGACAGGGGTTGGACATTTTTCAACACAACTATGTAAGGGGTACATTGAGGTGGAAGTTAGAAAATGTATAGGTTCTTTCTCATAGGTGAATTGTGTGCTTTAAACTTCATCAGCCCTGTACTCCCAATTACATCAAAGTTTAACCGTTATTTGTTTTCTTTCTCTTTACATACAGATCAAAGGACATTTTTTTGGCAGTAATGCAGGTAAATAATTAAATCTTGCGCCATTAATGGACAATCCATACATATTCTTTCTACAAATACTCACTGATTCTGACACACAAAAGCAGATCAATTAAAACACACACTCAGACATACATATTTCCATGCACTCCTTAACCCAGGGAAACATAAGCATACACAAATAAACACAAGGACACAGTGATATATACAGTCTCACACCCAAATACAAAGTTACACATGTAATAATGTATCATATTATGCACCCGTATACCTTCTCATGCACCAAATCACTCATCTATAAACCCACTTGCACAGCATATCACTAACTAATATAGCCAATCATCCACCCAATCACTCATGCATACAAGCACTCATGTTCCTTCTCACTCATGTACACAATCACCCATACACCTCCTAACTCACCCATACACTTATGTATCCAGTTCATCACACATAGTGGCACTCATTCACTCACTCATCCATACCTTCACTCATACACCCAGTCACTCACCCATACAGCCACTCTGGCACCCAGTCACTCACGAGACAGCCACTCACACACCCAGTCACTCACCAATACAGCCACTCACACACCCATTCACTCACCCAAATAGCAACTCAAGAACCCAGTCACTCACCCATACACCCAATCAGGCACCCAGTCACTCACCCATACAGCCACCTATGTACCCACTCACTCACTTATACAACCTCTTATGCACCCAGTGACTCACCCATACAGCCACTCATGCATCCATTCACTCAGTCATACACTACTCAGGCATCAATTCACTCACCAATACAGACAGTCATGCACCCATTGACTGAGCCATACAGCCACTCACGCACCCAGTCACTCACCTATACAGACACTCATGCATCCATTCACTCACCCATACAGTCCCTCATGCACCCATTCACTCGCCCACACAGCCACACTTGCACCCATTCACTCAACAATACAGTCAATTATGCACCCAGTCTCTCACCCATACAGCCATTCATAGACCCCATCAGTCAGCCATACAGCCACTGATGCACCCACTCACTCACCCATACAGCCACTAATGCATCCTATCATTCATCCATACAGAAACTCAAGCACCCAGTCACTTACCCACAAAACTACTTATGCACCCAGGCACTCATCCATACAGTCACTCATGCACCCATTTACTCATCCATACAGCTACTCATGCACCTAGTCACTCGCCCATACAGCCACTTATACACCCAGTCACACACCCATACAGACAGTCATGTACCCCTTCACTCAGCTATATACCATTCATGCACCCACTCACTCATTCATACAGCCACTCATGCACCTATTCACTCACCCACACAGCCCCTCGTGCACTCATTCACTCACCCATACAACCACTCATGCACACATGCACTCACCCATACAGACACTCATGCACTGATTCACACAGCCATACAGTCACTCAGGCACCCACTCACTCACCCAAACAACCGCTCACTCACCCAGTCACTCACCCAAACAACCACTCACACACCCAGTCACTCACCCATAGAGGCACTCATGCCCCCATTCACTCACCCATACAACCACTTATGCACCCAGTCACTCACCCATACAGCCACTCATGCATCCATTCACTCACCCAGACAGCCACTCATCCATCGTATCACTCATCGATACAGCAACTCATGCACCCAGTCACTCACCCACTTATGCACCCAGTCACTCACTCATGCACCCAAACACTCACCCATGCAGCAACCCATGCAACCTCTTACTCACCCACACAGTCAGTCATGCACCATTCACTCACACATACAGCCACTCATGCACCCATTCACTCACCCATAAACTCATGTACCAATTCACTCAGCCATACAGCTACTCACGCACCCACTCACTCACCCATACACACACTTATGAACCCGGTCACTCACCCATGCACTAAAAATAACGTGTAAACTTTGCACTTGTATAGCGCACTACTCACCCGTTAGGGTCTCAAGGTACTGTACGCATACTGCTGTGGAATCTCTCCCGGCTTTTCCCTGTGAGACACCCACTCCTCGACAGCCCCAGGGTGAAGCCAAGCATCCAAGCGCTGTGTGGGCCCTTGTGGAGATTAAGCAAGCTATTGTCCAGAGTGGGACGCAATAATTAGATTAGGCACCAAGGCGAGAATCTGGTCCAAGGGAATTGAGCCCAAGACCGGCCAAGATGTGAATTGAACCCTGGTCCCGGGCCAGATCTCTGCATCAGAGTCTGCCGCTCTAACCATTGTGCCACACTTCTCCACCTTCTCATGCAGTCAATCATGCACCCACTCACTCACCCATGCAGTCAATCATGCACCCACTCACTCACTATACAGCCCTTCATGCATCTCAACACTCACCCATACAGGTACTCATGCACCTAATCACTCACCCACACACCCACTTATGCAAAAGTCACTTGGCCATACAGTCATTCATGGACCCATTCAGGCACCCATACAGCAACTCATGCAGCCAGTCACTCACCCATACAGTCACTCATGCACCCACTCACTCATCCACACAGGCTCTCACACACACACTTACCCATAGAACCACTTACGCACCCACTCACTGATCCATACTGCCAATCATGCAACTATTCAGTCAGCCATACAGCCCCATATGCCCCCATTCACTCACCAATACAGCCACCCGTGCACCCATTCACTCATCCATACTAGCACGCATGTACCCATTCACTGAGCCATACAGTCCCTCACGCGCCCACTCACTCACCCATACAACCACTTACACACCCAGTCACTCACCCATAAAGGCACTCATGCACCCACTCGCCCATAGAGCCCCTCATATATCCATTCACTCACTCATACAGCCATTTATGGACCCAGTTACTCACCCATACAGCCACCTACGCACCCAGCCACTCACCCAAACAGTCACTAAGGCATCCACTCACTCACCCATACAGCTCCTCATGCATCCTATCCCTCATCCATACAGCAACTCATGCACCAACTCACTCACCCACCACACCCACTTATGCACCCATTCACTCACCCATACAGTCACTCACGCACCCATTCAGCCACCCATAGAGTTACTCATGCACCCACTCATCCATACAGTCACTCATGCACCCAGTTCCTCACCCATACAGATCTCAGGCAGCCACTCACTCACTCATAGAACCACTTACGCACTCAACCACTCACCCATACAGCCACTGATGCACACATTCGCTCACCCATACAGCCCCTCATGCACTCATTCGCTCATGCATACAGCCACTCATGCACCCATTCACTCACCCATACAGAAACCCATGCACCCATTCATGCAGTCATACAGCCACTAATGCAACTTATCAGTCATCCATACAACTACTTATGCACCCAGTCACTTACCCATACATTCACTCATGCATCCATTCACTCACACATACACCTACTCAGACACCCATTCATTCACCCATACATCCACTTCTTCACCCACTCACTCACCCATATACCCACTCATGCATCCTATCACTCATCCATTCAGCAGCTGATGTACCCAGTCACTCACCCACAAATCCACTTATGCACCCAGTCACTTACCCATACACTTGCTCATGCTCCCATTCACTCACTAATACAGCTACTCATGCACCCACTCACCCAAACAGTCTCTCATGCACCCAGTCTTTCACCCATACAGCCACTCATGCACCCATTCCCTCACCCACACGGCCACTCATGCACCCTATCAATCATCAGTATTGTAGACATACATGAAACATATAACGTTTCCTTCTTTAACCATAGTAAACAGTTGTAAAAAGAACCAGGGTTTTTTATATATATTTTTTGGTGTTTTTTTTAGTTTTTTTAACTATTTTGACTTTTTGGGTGTTTTTTGCTTTCTTTACAGAATAAAAAGGCAATGTCTTTTTAAACAAGCTATAAAAACAACAAACTCAGCTTGTTTTCAAAAAGCAAAAAAATAACAATGGTGTGCATTTATTATGTGCACAAGTGTATGGACTGCTTGCTCTCCTACACTTAGGGTAGCAATGCACTTTGGGCAAATATTCCAACTTTGGAAAACTCAGGAATAGTAGCTGGCACATTAGAAACATGAACAGTGCTGGAAGATGGTCCAGACTCATTGCTAGATGATGGCTCCCTTTGTCCTGTCTTAAGCCTCTTCATTTCCGCTCTCGCCAGTCGACTTGCATAGATTGTACTGAGATGTCTGTACATACTCGATGTACCGCAGCCACATTTATTCTCAATTCCTCCCACCTTCCTGGCAGTGACCTTTTTTTCTCCCTCTGGGATAATAAAAAAGTCCCATACAATGCTTTCCTTTTTTCCGTAGGAGGCTCTTCTTCTTGCATCAAGTTGTTGTTCTGCAGATCTCTAGGAGCAGATGCCATTTGTTTCTGCAAAGAAAAAAATAAAAAATCACCAAAAAGTCCCCAGGCTAAATCCAAGCTCTAAGTCTCCTATTTGAGATGTCTACATGTGCAGCCACGCCCAAAATAATGGGGAAAAGAATGGGACCTTCCTGTATTTATGATGGGAATGTGTTCCACCTATCATAACCAATTTTTACTGTGTCACATGGGATGCGAGACCCCTGTGCAGCTCTGTCGTGCCTAGGTAGTGACTCCATAAAGTAAATTAAAATTACCTTCAAAATAAATTATCTCGCTACCTTCTACTATTTTATTATTACTACTACTAAACCTCTTCCCTTAAAATACATTTAGAAGTCTGTGTCATGGTATTTTGATTTTTTTTTTAAAAAGGCAGGGGGCAACCTGACTGTCAACCAAAGACCTTCTTTCTAACAGAACCACTAGCTGATTTATGGGCAATTGATAAGTTCAGATTTTTCCTTTGGGGCAGTTTGTATATCCAGTTTGGTGGCAGTTGACTCTTCTGAGCTCCATGAGGAGAATGATGATCAATGGGTTGTCATGTGTGTTATGATGGATGGGCCATTGAGGAAGCGGAGTGGGTAAAAGAAGATTTGCAGTGATCGACTTTTGTGTGGATTGATTACATGGGCTGGAAATGGTGGAGACATAGGCATGAGACCTGAAGATGTCTGGAAGCCTTTTATCTCAGTCAGGGATGAATTCTCTATGAACAATGGTTTGCTCAGGGGTTCGAGATTGGTTGTACCTAATTTGCTACATCATAGCCAATTTTACGTAGTGGCTGAGGTATGGCATAGTACTTGCCCATGCCGGACATTCAGAAATTGTAAAGACCAAAGAAAGGATATGTGTAGATTTGGCTCTGAGAAACAAATGTTGAGAGTGATAAGGGAGTGTATGGAGTATGGTAGTCACGATAAAGTTTTGAAGACTCTTGCATGGTTTTAAGGCGATTATTAGAACTTCCTTGCCAAGAGGTGCCTTTTGACATAGTAGGACCACTCAGGGGAGAGAATGCTACTCCATACCTGCAAAAAAATGTATATTCAAGATGGCCTGCGATGCAGTGTGTGGAGGATATTACTATGAGAAGTGTGATGCAATTATTAAATGCTGTTTTTGATGGTGAAGGTCTTCCAAATATTGTATTGATGGGTAATGGTGTGCAGTTGTGCTTGGTGAAAATGGAAGAGGTTCTCAAAAACTGTGGTCTGAAATGTGCTCTCCACCACCCCAAGACAAATAGTATTGTGGGGAGGCTCAATAGAAACATTACAGAGTACATTTAGTTGGCCAAGGCAGCAAGGTTAGAATAGAAGGAACATTTTGCATGTAGGGGGTTAGTGTATCAATAGCTTCCTCACCATACAACCTGTGAAAGGCCGTTCAGGTTATTCAGGAGAAGATTGCCCAACAGCAGGTTGGTATCAGTGTGGATAAGTTGGGGGAAGGGGTTGTGTGATGTTAAGGATGATGGGTGGAGAGAGAGGGAATGGGTCACTGTGGCTACATAGAAAATATTGTATGATAAGAGAAATTATGTGAATGTGTGTTCAGTAGGTGTGGGAGATCTGGCAAAAGTAAAAGCACCCACTGAGACAATGTCATGGTGTTGTAAGTAAACTGTGCATACAACATGTGAATTAAGTAGTTTATTTCAGAGCCACCAATCGAAGCAGGCAGCCTCCAAAAGTCCTTCAGCCAACCGACCATTCTCAGAGCCCCGCACCTCAGGATTCCAAGTTACATGCACAGATTCCACACCAGTAGCAACAAGTAACACACAACATATGCCCTTTCCCAAAGATTTCATATAATTAAATATTATATATATTAAAGGAAAGAAACACACATAATGAGGAGTACGGGTAGGTACCATAACAAGGAAGGAGACACAATGAGGTAAAGGAACATAAAAAGGTAAATAACAAGAAAGCAATACCAAAACAAACAGCCTCCAATAAGAGACTAGCAGTAATACTACAGCGCAACATTAAGGTACATAATCCTTTAACCACTGAGGTGTATGACAAGAGTCTAGCTTCTCTGTCCATCCTTGCAGGAACAGCAGCCCTTTGTTCAGATGTCATGTGGTTGGCATTACCAAGACTTATGATGATTCTCGCCATTTCACAATACTAGACAAATTCCACACCTCATCATTGTCCACAATCACCACATTCTTTCTTACTCTCTGTAATTGGAAAGAACCCATAAATACAGATCTTCCTTTCGTCCCAAACCCAGGTTTCTTTGTCAACGCTTTGTCATCAACAGCCAAAATAGCATTAGAAACACCATGTTTAACATCATACCTTGCCTTATATTTTTCCTGGTAAGCTCTCCACAACTCAGGACACTTGCACATGTTTTCTTTCATGTATCCTGACTGCAACACCTCATCCATCCATGCTGGGTTAATCTTGGTACACCCCACCCTACCCCTTACACACAAAAAGGGAGACACCATGGTGAGTACATTTGAGGTATTGCAACGTGCCCACCACATTTCTTTGAGCACTTCAGCCAGATGAATTCTGGTCTCAACGGCTCTTTGAATAAAAGACTTTACCATTCTGTTTATACAGTCAGCAAAACATTAACTTGAGGTAAGTACAACACTGTCTTTAGGTGCACAATAGCAAATGACTTCAGAAAATTCTGTATCTCTTGAGAGGTGAGTTGAATACCATTATCAGCTACCAAGTGGTTGGGAATGCCTTATCATAAGAATTCCTCCTTAAGGAGGATATAAGGAAAGAACATTTCTTGACCTTCAGGAGGCTGGTAAAAACCTGGCTTTTCCCCCAATCATTTCTTATTTGGCCTCCGGATGTTTTTCTTTGACACTTAGGTGGTCATTATGACATTGGTGGTAAAAAACGCTTACCGCTGTGCAGAAGACCGCCACCACACCGCCGCGGCCAGTGAATTCCGCCACAGCTATTATGACCCACAGCTCGGAATCCGCCAAAATACAGACACCCACACAAGTCCGCCACACCAAAGGTCAGTGATAACCTGGCGATAACAAAACCGACACTGTCACGCCAAAAGAAATATGCCCACACTAGCATGACCCACGAATCCACACAGTGGTCTTTCAACCGCGGTATTCCATTGGCGGTACACACCGCCGCGCTCAAAATACACACACATTTACAAAACACAGCCACATTGGACAATTCAAATACACACACCTGATACACATACACACACCACTCCCACACACTCAATACAATATAAAACACACACCCACATCACCCACAAACCACTACGACAACAAATCACGAACGAAAGCCAGAGAGAGACACCACCAGCAACAACACTAGCATCCACAGGCACACAACACCATCACCCACATACCTTCCACGCACCTCACACAACACCCCACTACATATCAGCACACTTATCACCCCACACACCACCCCACACATCACCCACACCACCCCATGGCACGGCAAAGACACCCCAGGTTCTTGGAGGAGGAGCTCAGGGTCATGGTGGAGGAAATCATCCGGGTAGAGCCACAGCTATTCGGATCACAGGTGCAGCACATCTCCATTGCAAGGACGATGGAGCTATGGCGAAGAATAGTGGACAGGGTCAACGCAGTGGGACAGCATCCAAAAAATCGGGAGGACATCAGGAAGAGGTGGAACGACCTACGGGGGAAGGTGCATTCCGTGGTCTCCAGAGACCACCTGGCGGTTCAGTGGACTGGCGGCGGACCCCCACCTCCTCCCCCACAACTAACAACATGGGAGGAGCAGGTCTTTGCGATTCTGCATCCTGAGGGCCTCGCAGGAGTAGGTGGAGGAATGGACTCTGGTAAGTCAAAGCTTTACTATTACATCCCCCACCCTACTTGCATGCTATCACATACCCCCACCCTTGCCCTCACCCCCATCACTCCTACTCCTCACAAATGTCCCAACATCACAAACCACACATCCCAACACCAAGCCCTGCATGCAACACCAAAGCATGGACACCCATCACTAAAGCATGCCCACTGCACATACCCATACACCCCTCTAAACCATCATCACACAAGGTCCCACACAGGAATGCTAGCACTGGGGTACACGGTTACCCACCCATTGCACACCTTGACACACACAGATGCAATAATCATGCCTTTATACCCCTGCAGGACCCCTACCCAACGTCACCAGACAGGAGGGTCCACACATGTCCACACCACCAACAGAAGAGGCCCACAGTGATGACAGCACCTCTGTCCAACTGGATCTAGATGACCAGCCCGGCCCATCTGGGACCTCGGGACAGTCGGTTCCCCACACCCAGTCACAGGCCACCACAGAGCTTCCCCCCTCTGGAAACACCAGCACAGCACCCACCCAGCGTGCCCATACCTCCGTTCCCAGGACACGTCAATCAGCAGTGTGTCCACCACTACAGGGAACCCAGGCTAACCCACAACCCCAACAACAACAGGGACCTGGGGACAGTGGTAGTGGGCACACGGTCCAGGGGACGGAGGCCCAGGAACACAGGGGAACTGGGAGGACTGCTGTGCGACAGGGGGTGGACAGGCCCAGGGAACCCACTCTCCACGAGGCCCTCTCCTCCATCATGGGAGCCTACCACCACTCCCAGGAGACGATGGCAATGGTACTGGCCAAGTTTCAGGAGACCCAGCGCCTGCAGGAGGAACAGTATATGGGCTTCAGGGAGGAACTCAGAACCATCAATTCCACCCTGGGCACCATCGTAGGGGTGCTGAAGGATGTACTCAACACCAGGAGGGACACTGTGGAACTACAAGGGGCCCCTGACACCAGCCTGGACGATGAACTGCCCACCACCTACGCCGGCGCTAGTGGACAGGAGGCACCGCCACAGGACCACCACACTAGCACCCCACCCCCTGCAGAGGGAGAACCACCTCGCAAACGGTCCCTGAGATCCAGGAACAAGACAGAGACCGATGCCAAGACCCCCACCAAGAAATTAGACCACCCTGATTGTCATCCTACTGTCCCACTTTGTCACCCTGTCCATACTTAAACTGCACCAGTTCCACTTCCTATGCCCATTTGGGCAATGCACCAGTGAGACTAATAGACTAGACTCTGCCATGGACATTCCTCCGCCATCACCCCTCACCATTTTGCTACCCCCTCCAATTTTGAGCACTAAAATAAACACCCTTAAAGCACAAAACAATCTGGAGTCAGTCTGTGATTTCGGAATACTGTATTAGTAATAACTGTGACAAAAAGCTCTTTCATTTGTAATGTCAACATACCTATGTCACACAGCTCTAGTCCATGACGAATCAAAGCTGATGTCACACTGTGGGACCCAGATCTGTGAAATCGTAAGGGAAAGTGACAACTCAGTGACCATACACTGGGTGAAAAAGACAGACAGTAGAGAGGCAGTAGTGTTTAAGTAAATGTAGTAGGCAGGTTTGTATCCTTACCTGTGTTTCACTGGAAATATTGCTGGATCACTGAGTCCTTGTTGCCCATGTCTTCTTCCTCTGCTTCCTCGTCTTCACTGTCCACAGTCTCCACAGCTGCAACAACACTGCCAACTGGACCATCCTCCTGCAGAAAGGGCACCTGTCGTTGTAAAGCCAAGTTGTGAAGCATACAGCAGGCCACGATGATCTGGCACACCTTTTTTGGTGAGTAGAATAGGGATCTACCTGTCATATGGAGGTACCTGAACCTCGCCTTCAGGAGGCCGAAGGTCTGCTCGATCACCCTCCTAGTTCTCCCATGGGCCTCATTGTAGCGTTCCTCTGCCGTTGTCCTGGGATTCCTCAATGGGGTCAGTAGCCATGACAGGTTGGGGTAACCAGAGTCACCTGCAAATGGCGAGGGACAACTGTTAGACACACACTAACCTGGAGGGATATCCCCAGACAACCATTCCCACTGACTTGCTTCCAGGTGCTCACCTAATAGCCACACATGGTGCCTCTGGAGTTGACCCATCACATAAGGGATGCTGCTATTCCGCAGGATGTAAGCGTCATGCACTGAGCAAGGGAACATGGCATTCACATGGGAGATGTACTGGTCTGCCAAACATACCATCTGTACATTCATCGAATGATAACTCTTCCGGTTTCTGTACACCTGTTCACTCCTGTGGGGGGGGGACCAAAGCCACATTGGTCCCATCAATGGCACCTATGATGTTGGGGATATGTTCCAGGGCATAGAAATCACCTTTCCCTGTAGGCAAATCCTCCACCTGAGGGAAAACGATGTAGCTTTGCATGTGTTTCAGCAGGGCAGACAACACTCTGGACAACACGTTGGAAAACATAGGCTGGGACATCCCTGATGCCATGGTCACTGTAGTTTGAAAGGAACCACTTGCAAGGAAATGGAGCACTGACAGCACCTGCACTTGAGGGGGGATTCCTGTGGGATGGCAGATAGCTGACATCAGGTCTGGCTCCAACTGGGTACACAGTTCCTGGATTGTGGCACGGTCAAGCCTGTATGTGATGATCAAATGTCTTTCCTCCATTGTCGACAGGTCCACCAATGGTCGGTACACCGGAGGATGCCGCCATCTCCTCACATGTCCCAGCGGACGGTGCCTATGAAGGACAACAGCAAGCACAGAGTCAAACAACTCAGAGGTACGTACCCACAGCTTACACAAAACACCATTCATACTCAAAAAGTGGCCTGTATGTGTGTTGAGACCAGGCCTAGGTATGTGTGACGCAGTTGAAAATGAAGCCATGTGGGCCCCTGAAATGGCGGCTGCCTGACCTCTAAAGTGGGACAATGGGATGTGAGGTAACCGCGCTGGCGTTGTACACCGTTGCGGTAGGCGGTCGAAGAGCGTGGCGCAATGTTGCATTGGTTAACATTGGACCCTATGGGACCCAGGAGCCAATGACAATGTACGCCGGAGGTGACGGTACGCACCGCCGCGGACGTTACTGCCATTTTCTATCTGTTCAATCACTCGATACCTGATCTTCGACAGGAGAGGACCTACACTGCAAGTGCTGCTGTGACCTCAGTCTGGAAGAGACAATGGCTCGAGTGTCTGGGGAAAGGGCCCCTGCCTTCACATCGGAGGAGTGTGAGAAACTCGTGGATGGGGTCCTCCCCCAGTACACGCTACTCTACGGTCCTCCAGACAAACAGGTAAGTACACTGGGAGCATGATGTATAGGCTATGCCTGTGTGGAGAGGGGTGGATGTAAGAAGGAAGGGGGGAGAGTGCGGCGTGCATGAAACGACGGTGAGTGCATGTGCCACATGGCAAGGGTAGGGATGAGGGCCAATCACTTTGACGGTGCAGTTGGTAATAACTTTCTCTTTTCCCTGTACAAATTATGTAGGTCAGTGCCCACCAGTAAAAACATATTTGGCGTGCCATCGCCAAGGACGTCCGGACCCTGGGGGTCTACCACAGACGGAGCACCCACTGCCGCAAAAGATGGGAGGACGGCGGAGGCTCAGCTGGGGATGGCCTCCCAACATGGGAGGGGTGCCTGTCGCACCATGACCCTCCTGATGTTCAGGATCCTGGCGGTGGCGTACCCGGAGTTAGATGGGCGCTTGAGGGCATCACAGCAGCCACAAGGGGGTGAGTACACTCGCATTCTGCTGACTTTGCGCGCAGTGGAGGGGTCTGGGTGGGGGAGGTGGGCTGTGGGTTTCCCTAGGCCAGGGCGACTTACGTAGGCAAGGTCCCTCCGTAGGGCAGGCCATGTGGCACCCCAGCCCACCTCTGTAGAGTGCAAGGTACACCTAGTCATGCCCCTGTGTCATCTATGTGTGCAGATGTCGTCCATAGCCTTGTAGGTCATTTCCCAGGAATTGAACAATGGAGCTCAAGAGCGCTGCGTAGTGCAGAGGGCTTCTGTGTCTGTCGTGTCCGCCAACGGTAGTGGTAATGCATTCACTCAACATGTCTTTCTTCTGTGGTCCCCCCCCTTTTTGTGGTCTCCCTGTTCTTGTGTGCATTAGCATCATCAGGCAGAGGAGCAGTGGCACCGGAGCACAAGGGGGCTGCATCCCACATGGCCATGGAGGGCCACACTACAGAATCTTACTTCACCAGTGGGAACGGAGGGCAAGGGGAGCTCCATGGCGGGGACAGAAGCTGAGACCAGTGACACGGATTCGTCCTCTGATGGGAGCTCCCTTGTGGTGGCGGCAACATCTGTGCCCCCCCATCTACAGGTACAGCCGCCAACCCCCTTCCAGCACCGCCCTCCCAGCAGCCCCTCAGCCTTCGTCCCATGCCCGCTCACCCGGGACGGTGGGCATCACCTTTGCCCCAGGCACCTGAGTCACTCCTGCTGCCCTCAGTGAGGAGGCCATTGACCTCCTCAGGTCCCTCACTGTTGGGCAGTCTACCATTTTGAATGCCATCCAGGGTGTAGAAAGGCAGTTGCAACAAACAAATGCATTCCTGGAGGGCATTCATTCTGGTCAGGTGGCCCTTCAGCGAGCTTTTCAGACTCTGGCCTCAGCACTGATGGCAGCCATTGTCCCTGTGTCTAGCCTCCCCCTCCAACTTCCTCCACCTGACTCAATCCCCTGTACCTCAGCCTATCCCAAGCACACCTACAGACCAGCATGCACACACCTCAACACACAAGGGAAGCTCAGGCAAACATAAGCACCAAACATCCCACAGGCACTCACGCAAGCATCACACACATGCAGACATACCAACATCCACTGCCTCCACTGTTTCCCCCTCCTCCTCGTCTCCCTCCTCCCTCCCAGTCTTGTCTACACTCACACCTGCATGCACTACCTCTACAGCCACTATGTCCCTCTCCAGCACACCCACCACCACACCCTGCTCACGTGCAGTCACCACCCCCACAACCATTCACACGTCCCCTGTGTCCTCTCCCATTGTGTTTGTGACGCCCCCTCCAAAGATACACAAATGCATCCACACACCCACCCAACAGCCATCCACCTCACAACAGCCTCCAGCGCATGCACCTTCACCCAAAGTCAGCAAACGAACACCTCCTACAACCACAACCTCTTCCTCCACTCCCAAACCCCCTCCAGCTACCCGTCCCAGTGTGTCAAAAAAACGTTTCCTGTTCAAACTTGACCTCTTTCCCACACCTCCCCCACCCCGTCCGTCTCCTAGGTCCCGAACTAGCACCTCAGCCACAACATCTCCGGGACCAGTGGTGCCTGTAGTCACCGGAATCTGGAGTGCACCGGCCACCAGCGCAGCCGGTGTGGCACAGAGCCACAGCACAGACAGTCCCCCACCTGTTAAGCATCAGAAGTTGCCCAGTGCCCGGCGGGAGAGGGGGAAGACTCCATCCACCAGAGCCACTCCCAGGGGTCCCGGTGGGAGTGTGGAGTCAGCTGTGACACCTTCCAAGGTGGGGAAGGGCCACAAGAAACCCAGCAAGTCTGGGAAGAGCAGCACGGCGGAGAAGACCGCCATCATTCCCGCAGCCCAGGAGGCCACCGCCAGCACCACCCCAGTTGCCCAGGACAGAACCGCCAGCACCAGCCCAGCTGCCCAGGACAGAACCGGCAGCACCAGCCCAGCTGCCCAGGAGGCCACCACCAGCACCAGCCCCGCTGCCCAGGAGGCCACCGCTAGCACCAGCCCCGCTGGACCATGAAGGACCGCCAGCACCAGCCCCGCTGCCCAGGAGGCCACCGCCAGCCCCGCAGGGCCATGAAGGACTGCCAGCACCAGCCCCGCTGGGCCATGAAGGACCGCCAGCACCAGCTCCGCTGGGCCATGAAGGACCGCCAGCAAAAGCCCCGCTGGGCCATGAAGGGCCGCCAGCAAAAGCTCCGCTGGGCCATGAAGGACCGCCAGCAGCTGAGTCCCTGCAATGGAGACCGCCGCCTCCAGCACCGCTGAACAGGGCACCGCCTTCTCAAGCACCGCTGAACAAGGCACCGCCGTCTCAAGCACCGCTGAACAGGGCACCACCGTCTCAAGCACCGCTGAACAGGGCACTGCCACCTCAAGCACCGCTGAACAGGGCACCGCCGTCTTAAGCACTGCTGGCCCATGAGCGCCAAGGGCACTGACGCTTCCGAGTCCATCACGGGAAGAATGAAGCACTCTGGGCACCATGCCCCCTCCAGAACCAGTGGAGTATCACATCTACTACCTCTGTCCTTAGCAGGATGAAGCACTCTGGGCACAAGGCCCCCTCCAGAACCAGTGGAGTATCACATTCACTACCTCTGTCCTTAGCAGGATGAAGCACTCTGGGCCCAAGGCCCCCTCCAGAACCAGTGGAGAATCACATCCACTACCTCTGTCCTTAGCAGGATGAAGCACTCTGGGAACAAGGCCCCCTCCAGAACCAGTGGAGTATCACATCCACTACCTCTGTCCTTAGCAGGATGAAGCACTCTGGGCACAAGGCCCCCTCCTTAACCAGTGGAGTATCACATCCACTACCTCTGTCCTTAGCAGGATGAAGCACTCTGGGCACAAGGCCCCCTCCAGAACCAGTGGAGTATCACATCTACTACTTCTGCCCTTAGCAGGATGAAGCACTCTGGGCACAAGGCCCCCTCCAGAACCAGTGGAGTACCTTAGCAGGATGAAGCACTCTGGGCACCATGCCCCCACCAGAACCAGTGGAGACTATTATCCACTTGAGGAACTGTGGCTTTGCACTCCCCAGGATGGAACAGTGGGCAAACCACCCACTGTAGAGACTTAAGAGACTGTGGCTTTGCACTCCCCAGGATGGAACAGTGGGCAAACCACCCACTGTAGAGACTTGAGAGACTGTGGCTTTGCACTCCCCTGGATGGAACAGTGGGCAACCCACCCACTGTAGAGACTTGAGAGACTGTGGCTTTGCACTCCCCAGGATGGAACAGTGGGCAAACCACCCACTGTAGAGACTTGAGAGACGGTGGCTTTGCACTCCCCAGGATGGACAAGTGGGCAACCCACCCACTGTAGAGACTTGAGAGACTATGGCTTTGCACTCCCCAGGATGGAACAGTGGGCATTTGGCCCCCTCCTGGATTTGGCGTTGTGCACTCAACCGGCTGAGGTGCCCCCCCTTTCCCTCCCCCTGAGGTGCCTGTT
Organism: Pleurodeles waltl; assembly: GCF_031143425.1. NCBI lineage: Eukaryota > Metazoa > Chordata > Amphibia > Caudata > Salamandridae > Pleurodeles > Pleurodeles waltl. Next base: position 121,384,802 of record NC_090443.1, on the reverse strand, counting down.
TAGTTGCTCTCTGATACCTCGGCAATCTTCTCTCTGTCATGGTCGGGGATCTTGTGTGGGCCTCGCCCATACTGTGTGGGCCCAGTGTTCCACGCACTTAATTGGAGCACTACCTGGACTATTATGCTTGATATATATTTTGTAAATGGTGTATATATATATATTTCTGCCTACTTGATTTGAATATATTACAATGGTTACACTCATTTTCAATTGTCTTTGCATTCTTCCGGGGGGATTGGGGGGTGTAACTGTGATGTATTAATATGCATTAGTGTGTGTTGTAGTGGGTGAGGGTGGGGGTGTTGCGTGTGTGTGTCCCTGTTTTTTGCCTCCCCCCTCCCCTGTGTCGGAGGTGCAGTATTCACCGTGGTCTTCGCCGCCGGCGTTTGAGCTCCTGGTAGAGGAGCAGGAAGACTATCGCAGGTAGAATTTGGAGTTCCGGGTCCATGGTGTCCTCGTTCCTCGTAGGGTGTGTAGAGGTGAGTGTTTTCCCTTCGGAATTCCTGTTTCCGCCGTGTTTTTATCCGCTGTGAATCCACCCCGGAAAAGGTGGCGGATTGGCCTGTCATAATAGTGTGGGTGGTACATTGGCTCCCGCCTGTCTGTTGCCGGTGACCGTTGCGCTGTTTGTTTGTACCGCTGTGGGGGTCGGAGTGTTAAAGTGGCAGTCTTTGTTGGCGGTTTCCGCCGCGGGCGTAATTGCAAATTTTTTAACGCCGGCCTGTTGGCGGTCTTACCGTCGCTTTAACACCGCAAATGGGCTAGCGGTGCTTTCCATGGCGGTCTTTGCCCTGTTCAGCGGTCCTTGCCATGGCGGTCTTTGCCCTGTTTAGCGGTCCTTGGCCTGTTCAGCGGTGCTTGAGTTGCCAGTGTCTGACCTGTTCAGCGGTGCTTGCCATGGCGGTCTTTGCCCTCTGCAGCGGTCCTTGGCCTGTTCAGCGGTGCTTGAGTTGCCAGTGTCTGACCTGTTCAGCGGTGCTTGCCATGGCGGTCTTTGCCCTGTGCAGCGGTCCTTGGCCTGTTCAGCGGTGCTTGAGTTGCCAGTGTCTGACCTGTTCAGCGGTGCTTGCCATGGCGGTCTTTGCCCTGTGCAGCGGTCCTTGGCCTGTTCAGCGGTGCTTGAGTTGCCAGTGTCTGACCTGCTCAGCGGTCCTTGCCATGGCGGTCCATCATTGCCCAGCTTGGCTGTGGCTGGCAGTCCTTCATGGGTCAGCTGGGCTGTGGCTTGCGGGCCCTCCTGGCCAGCTGGGCTGTGGTTTGCGGGGCCCTCCTGGGCAGTGACGATGGGGCTGGTGGTGGCCTCCTGGGCAGTGATGATGAGGCTGGCAGTGGCCTCTCTGGGCAGTGACGATGGGGCTGGCGGTAGCCTCCTGGGCAGTGACGATGGGGCTGGCGGTGGCCTCCTGGGCAGTGACGATGGGGCTGGCGGTGGCCTCCTGGGCAGTGACGATGGGGCTGGCGGTGGCCTCCTGGGCAGCGGGGATGATGGCGGTCTTCTCCGCCGTGCTGCTCCTCCCAGACTTTGGAGATTTCTTCTGCCCCTTCCCCACCTTGGGAGGAGTCACAGCTGAGTCCACACTCCCCCCGGGACCCCTGTGAGCGGCTTGGCTGGCTGGAGTCTTCCCCCTCTCCCGCCGGGCACTGTCCAACTTCTGGTGCTTCACAGGGGGGGGACTGGCTGTGCTGTGGCTCTGTGTCACACTGGCTGCCCTGGTGGCCGGTGCACTCCACATACCTGTAACAACAGGCACCACTGGTCCCGGAGATTTTTTGGCTGAGGTGCTAGTACGGGACCTATGAGTGGGACGGGGGGTGGGAAATAGGTTAAGGTGGGACAGGAAAAGTTGTTTGGACACACTGGGCGGGTAGCTGGAGGGGGTTTGGGAGTGGAGGAAGAGGTGGTGGTTGTAGGAGGTGTAACTTTTGTGGATTTGGGTGCAGGTGCATGGGTTGGAGGCTGTCGTGAGGTGGATGGCTGTTGGGTGGGTGTGTGCTTGCGTTTGTGTATCTTTGGAGGGGGCATCACAGACACACTGGGAGACGACACAGGGGACGTGTAAATGGTAGTGGGGGTGGTGAGTGCACGTGAGCGGGGTGTGGTGGTGGGTGTGCGGGTGCGGGACGTAGTGGCTGTAGTGGTAGTGCATGCAGGTGTGAGTGTAGACGAGACTGGTAGGGAGGAGGGAGACAAGGAGGAGGGGGACACAGTGGAGGCAGTGGATGTTGGTGTGTCTGTATGTTTGTGATGCTTGCGTGAGTGCCTGTTGGATGTGTGGTGCTTATGTTTGCCTGAGCTTCACCTTCTGTGGTGAGGTGTGTGGAGGCTGGTCTGATGGTGTGCTTGGGATAGGCAGAGGTACAGGGGATTGGGTCGGGGTGGAGGAGGTTGGAGGGGGGAGGCTAGACACAGGGACAATGGCTGCCATCAGTGCTGAGGCCAGAGTCTGAACGGTTCGATGAAGGGCAGCCTGACCAGAATGAATGCCCTCCAGGAATGCATTTGTGTGTTGCAACTCCCTTTCTACACCCTGGATGGCATTCAAAATGGTAGACTGCCCAACAGTGAGGGACCTGAGGAGGTCAATGGCCTCCTCACTGAGGGCAGCAGAGGTGACAGGGGCTGAGGTGCCTGGGGCGAAGGTGATGCCCACCCTCCTGGGTGAGCGGGCACAGGGCGAAGGCAGAGGGGCTGCTGGGAGGGCGGTGCTGGTAGGGAGGGTGGCGGCTGTACCTGTAGAAGTGGGGGGCACAGATGTTGCCGCCACCACAAGGGAGCTCCCATCGGAGGATGAGTCCGTGTCGCTGGTTGCAGATCCTGTGACCGCCGTGGTGCTCCCCTCGCCCTCCGTCCCACTGGTGTATTCTGAGTCCGTAGTGTGGGCCTCCATGCCCATGTGGGATGCAGCTCCCTCGTGCTCCGGTGCCACTGTACTTCCGCCTGATGATGCTAATGCACACAAGAACAGGGAGACCACAAAAAGGGGGGGGGGGGACAGACGAAAGACAGGTTGAGTGCATGGCTTACCGCTACCGTTGGCTGACAATACAGACACAGAAGCCCCCTGTACTACGTTGCGCTCTACAGTGCAATTCCTGGGAAATGGCCTACAAGGCTATGGACGACATCTGCACACATAGATGACACAGGGGCATGAATACCTGTACTTGGCACTCTCGCCCTGGCCTAGGGGAACCCACAGCCCTCCTCCCCCACCGAGACACCTTCACTGCGCGCAATGTCTGCTGAATGATAGTATACTCACCCCCTTGTGTCTGCTGTGATGCCCTCAAGCGCCCATCCAACTGCGGGTAGGCCACCACCAGGATCTGGAACATCAGGGGGGTCATGGTTTGACGGGCACCCCTCCCACGTTGGGAGGCCATCCCCAGCTGAGCCTCCGCCGTCTTCTTGCTCCAGCGGCGAATGTCCTCCCATCTTTTCCGGCAGTGGGTGCTCCGTCTGTGGTGGACCCCCAGGGTCCGGACGTCCTTGGCGATGGCACGCCAGATATCCTTCTTCTGGTGGGCGCTGACCTACATGAAATGTACAGGGGAAGAAGAAAAGTCATTACCAACTGCACCGTCAAAGTGAGTGGCCCACATCCCTACCCTTGCCATGTGGCACATGCATTCACAGTCTTTCATGCACGCAGAACTGTGCCCCTTTCCTTCTTCCAACCAGCCCTCTCCACACAGGCATAGCCCATACAACATGCTCCCTGTGTACTTACCTGTTGGTATGGAGGACCGTAGAGTAGCGTGTACTGGGGGAGGACCCCGTCGACGAGCTTCTCCAACTCCTCTGCAGTGAAGGCAAGGGCCCTATCCCCAGACGCACGAGCCATTGTCTCTTCCAGACCGAGGTCACAGCAGCACTTGCAGTGTAGGTCCTCTCCTGTCGAAGATCAGGTATGGAGTAAATCAACAGTTAGAAAATGGCAGTCACGTCCGCGGCGGTGCGTACCATCACCACTGGTGTACATCGTCATTGGCTCCTGGGACCCATATTGTTCAATGTTAACCAATACAGCTTTGCGCCGCGGTCTTCGACCGCCTACCGCGACGGTGTACAACGCCAGCGCAGTTACCTCACATCCCATTGTTCCACTTTACAGGTCAGGCAGCTGCCATTTCAGGGGCCCACATGGCCTAATTACCAACTGCGTCACACATACCTAGGCCTAGTCTCACAACACACATACAGGCCACATTTTGTGTATGAATGGTGTTCTGTGTAGACTGTGGGTACATACCTCTGAGTTGTTTGACTCTGTGGTCGCTGTTGTCCTTCATAGGCACCGTCCGCAGGGACATGTGAGGAGATGGCGGCATCCTCCGGTTTACCGACCGCTGGTGGACCTGTCGACAATGGAGGAAAGAAGTTTGATCATCACCTACAGGTTTGACCGTGCCACAATCCAGGAACTGTGTACACAGTTGGAGCCTGACTTGATGTCAGCAATCCGCCATCCCACAGGAATCCCCCCTCAAGTGCAGGTGCTATCAGTGCTCCATTTCCTTGCAAGTGGGTCTTTTCAAACAACTGTGGCCATGCCATCAGGGAAGTCCCAGCCTATGTTTTCCTAAGTGTTGTCCAGAGTGTTGTCTGCCCTGCTGAAACACATGCGGAGCTACATCGTTTTCCCTCAGGTGGAGGACTTGCCTACAGTGAAAGGTGACTTCTATGCCCTGGGACATATCCCCAACATCAAAGGTGCCATTGATGGGACCCATGTAGCTTTGATCCCCCCCCACAGGAGTGAACAGGTGTACAGGAGCCGGAAGAGTTATCATTCCATGAATGTACAGATGGTATTTTTGGCAGACCAGTACATCTCCCAGGTAAATGCTATGTTCCCTGGCTCTGTGCATGACGCCTACCTCCTGCGGAATAGCAGTATCCCTTATGTGATGGGTCAACCCAAGAGGCACAGGGTGTGGCTATTAGGGGACTGTGGTTACCCCAACCTGTCATGGCTACTGACCCCAGTGAGGAATCCCAGGACCAGGGCAGAGGAACGCTACAATGAGGCCTATGGGCGGACTAGGAGGGTGATCGAGCGGACCTTCAGCCTCCTGAAGGCCAGATTCAGGTGCCTCCATATGACAGGTGGATCCCTATTCTACTCACCAAAGAAGGTGTGCCAGATCATCGTGGCCTGCTGTATGCTTCACAACTTGGCTTTGCGACGACAGGTGCCTTTTCTGCAGGAGGATGGTCCAGATGGTGGTGTTGTGGCAGCTGTGGAGCCTGTGGACAGTGATGAGGAGGAAGCAGAGGAAGAAGACATTGACAACAGGGACTCAGTCATCCAGCAATATTTCCAGTGAGACACAGGTGAGAATACATTCCTGCCTACTACAAGTACTTTTACACTTCTACCTCTATCCTGTCTGTCGATTTCACCCAGTGTATGGTCACTGAGTTGTCATTTTCCCTTATGGTTTCACAGGTGTGGTTTCCAACGTGTGTCATCTGCTTAGATTCCTCATGGACTAGAGCTGTCTGACATTGGTATGTTAACATTACTATTTCCTGGAAATGTTGTCACTGTAATTGCAAATACACTATTTCTAAATCACAGATCTTTTGGTGCTTTAGGTGTGTTTATTCACATAAAAAATATTGGGGGGAGTTAAATGGTGAGGGGTGATGGCGGAGGAGTGTCCGTGGCAGAGTCCATTCTATTAGTCTCGCAGGTGCATTGCCCATATGGGCATAGGAAGTGGAGCTGGGGCAGTTCCAATATAGACAGGGTGACAAAGTGGGACAGTGGTTTGACAATCAGGGTGGTCTCATTTCTTGGCGGGGGTCTTGGCATCGTGCTCTGTCTTGTTCCTGGATCTCAGGGACCGCCTGCGGGGTGGTTCTCCATCTGCAGGGGGTGGGGTGCTGGTGTGGTGGTCCTGTGGCGGTGCCTCCTGTCCACTAGCGCCGGCAGAGGTGGTGGACAGTTCATCGTCCAAGCTAGTGTCAGGGGCCCCTTGGAGTGCTACAGTGTCCCTCCTGGTGTTAAGTATTTCCTTCAGCACCCCTACGATGGTGCCCAGGGTGGAGCTGATGGTTCTGAGTTCCTCCCTGAACCCCGAATACTGTTCCTCCTGCATGCGCTGGGTCTCCTGAAACTTGGCCAGGACCGTTGCCATCATCTCCTGGGAGAGGTGGTATGCTCCCATGATGGAGGAGAGGGCCTTGTGGAGAGTGGGTTCCCTTGGCCTGTCCGCCCCCTGTCGCACAGCAGCCCTCCCAGTTCCCCTGTGTTCCTGGGCCTCCGTCCCCTGGACCGTGTGCCCATTTTCACTGCCCCCAGGTCCCTGTTGTTGTTGGGGTGGTGGGTTATCCTGGGTTCCCTGTAGTGGTGGACACACAGCTGATTGTCGTGTCCTGGGAACGGAGGTATGGGCCCGCTGGGTGGGTGCTGTGCTGGTGTTACCAGAGGTTGGAAGGTCTGTGGTGGCCTGTGCCTGTGTGAGGGGAACCAACTGTCCCGAGGCCCACGATGGTCCGGGCTGGTCATCTGGATCCAGTTGGACAGAGCTGCTGTCATCACTGTGGGCCTCTTCTGTGGGTGGGGTGGAGATGTCTGGACCCTCCTGTCCGGTGACGTTGGGTAGTGGTCCTGCAGGGGTGTAAAAGCATGATTATTGCATCTGTGTGTGTCATGGTGTGCAATGGGTGGGTGACCGTGTACCCCAGTGCTAGCATTCCTGTGTGGGGGCTGGTGTGATGATGGTTTAGGGGGTTGTATGGGTATGTGCAGTGGGCATGCTTTAGTGATGGGTGTCCATTCTTTGTTGTTGCATGCAGGGCTTGGTGTTGGGATGTGTAGTCACCAGGCAGGTCGCTCCCCCCATCTGCCACGCAGCCCCCTGTGGGTTGAACCTCCGTTGCCGCTTTTGCCGCCTGACTACTCGCTCTCTTTTTATTCTGTACCCCTGCGCTTGGCTTCTGTGCCACTTTGTTTTTTCATTCTGTGCCCCTGTGTCTTGCTTTCTGTACCCCTGTGCTCTGTTGTCCCTCTCCCGCTGTCTTTTCCCCGGGTTTTCCACAGGTTTTTCCCTCGCTGCTGAGCCCTTGCTGCCCCGCCCCTTTCACTCCCATTGGCCGCCCAGCTCCCACCTCCCAGGCCGCGAAGCGGGCGTGCAGCGGGCGCGCGCAGCGGCCGCGCCTAAGGCAAGCCCGTCTGCGCCCGTCTGCGCCCGTCTGCGCCCGTCTGCGCCTGGACCGCACCCAGCACCAGAACCCCTGGAACCCGCACCCCCGCAACGCCAGACTGCACTACAACGCAAGCACCTTCCAGGGACTCAACACCAGACGAGACCACCCCTGCTACCAGGCCACCCCAAAGCGCACCCAGGGGCCTTTCACCTGCCGGAACTGCAAATTCACCAGCATCCAACCCTCCACACCACCAGCCAGAGAACCCAACCACCTCCGCTGCATCCTCCTCAACACCCGCTCCGCTCGCAAGCACGCCATCGAATTCTGAGACCTCCTAGACTCCACCGCCCCGACGTCGCTTTACTGACGGAGACCTGGCTGAACGCCACCTCAGCACCAGACATCGCCATAGCCACCCCACAGGGCTACAAGATCTCCTGCAGAGACCGCACCAACGGAGTGGGAGGAGGAATCGCCATCATCCACAAAGACTCCATCAAAACCTCAACGAACACCAATGACACCCTCACCACCGCCTAGCACATGACTTCCAGATCCACACCGACCCCAACACCACCCTCAGAGGAACTCTCATCTACAGACCTCCCGGACCCCGCCCACAGTTCAGTGACACCATCGTCGACCTCATCAGCACCCACGCCCTCGCTTCCACGGATTACATCCTCCTCGGGGACCTGAACTTGCACCTCGAGAACAACAACGACGCCAACTCCACCGCCCTGATCGCCAACCTCGCCAACCTCGGACTCAAACAGCTCGTAATGACACCTACTCACGCCTCTGGACACACGCTCGACCCCATCTTCTCCACAAGCCCCCACGTCTCCTTCAACCACACCACTGAACCACACTGGACTGACCACAGATGCGTCCACTTCACCTTCAGAAAACCCACCACACACCACCGCACCCAACAGCTACCACGCCGCTGCTGGGGCAAGGTCACAGAGGACCAACTGACTACCGCCCTCGCCCTGAGACCACCCACCGACCCAGACACCGCTGCGACCAACCTCACACAGTGGATCAACGACTGCGCCAACACCCTCGCCCCTCTCAAGGCCTCTATAACCAACCACACCAACAAGAAAGCCACCTGGTTCACCGAGGACCTCCGGATCTCCAAGCACACCTGTCAGAAGCTGGAGAAGAAATGGCTCCACGACCGAACACCAGACAACCACACAGCCCTCAAGAGCGCCACCCGCAGACACCACCAACTCATCAGGACCGCCAAGAAGACCGCCTTTAAGGACCGCCTAGACAACAACGCACACAACACCAAAGAGCTCTTCAGCATCGTGAAAGAACTCTCCAACCCCAGCTCCAACACCAACGACATCCAGCCATCTCAAGACCTGTGCGACTCCCTGGCCACCTTCTTCCACCGCAAGATCACCAACATCCACGACAGCTTCAACTCCGACCCCCCCCGCACCCACCACCGAGTCCACCACCCCTGCGACTACCGCTCACACCAGTCGCCTGACCGTCTGGTCCAGCGTCAGCGACGAAGACACCATCAAAACCATGAACTCCATCCACTCCGGATCCCCATCGGACCCCTGCCCTCACCACGTCTTCAACAAAGCCAGTGCAACCATCGCGCCCCACCTCCAGAAAACAATCAACTGTTCCTTCGAGGCAGCAATCTTCCCAGAAAGCTGGAAGCACGCCGAGATCAAAACCCTTCTGAAGAAGCCCAAGGCGGACCCCAAGGACCTCAAGAACTTCCGGCCCATCTCCCTGCTCCCTTTCCCGGCAAAAGTGACCGAGAAGATTGTCAACAAACAGCTGACCCGCTACCTCGAAGTTAACAACATCCTGGACCCTTCCCAATCCGGTTTTCGCAGTAACCACAGCACCGAGACCGCCCTCATCCCCGCCACTGACGACATCCGGACCCTGATGGACAAAGGAGAAACAGCTGCCCTCATCCTCCTGGACCTATCAGCAGCCTTTGACACGGTCTGCCACCGCACCCTATCAGCACGCCTCCATGACGCCGGTATCCAAGAGAAGGCCCTGGCCTGGACCACATCCTTTCTCTCCGGCAGAACCCAGAGCGTCCGCCTCCCACCCTTCCGCTCCAAAACCACTGAGATCATCTGCGGCGTCCCACAGGGATCCTCCCTCAGCCCGACACTGTTCAATATCTACATGGCCCCCCTCGCCCACGTCGCACGACAACACAACATCATCTCCTACGCCGATGACACCCAGCTGATCATATCCCTCACCGAAGATCCCCACACCGCCAAAGCTAACCTCCACCGAGGAATGAAGGCCGTAGCCGACTGGATGAAGGACAGCAGACTGCAGCTGAACTCAGACAAGATGGAGGTCCTCATTCTCGGACCCACCCCATCAGCCTGGGACGACTCTTGGTGGCCCACGTCACTAGGCACAGCCCCGGAACCCACGGACCACGCACGCAACCTGGGGGTCATCCTCGACTCCACTCTCTCCATGACCAGGCAAGTCAACGCCGTCTCCGCGTCCTGCTTCAACACCCTCCATATGCTCCACAGGATCTTCAAATGGATCCCCCTCGACACGAGAAAAACCGTTACCCAGGCCCTCATCACCAACAGACTCGACTACGGGAACGCCCTCTACTCAGGAACTACAAACAAGCTCCTGAGACGACTCCAACGCACCCAGAACGCCTCTGCCCGACTCATCCTCGATGTCCCCCGCCGCAGCCACATCACACTCCACCTGAGAGGCCTGCACTGGCTCCCCGACAACAAAAGTATCACCTTCAAGCTCCTGATCCATGCACACAAAGCACTGCACAACACCGGACCCACCTACCTCAACAACCGACTCAGCATCCACACCCCCACCCGAAGCCTCCGCTCAGCCAACCTCACCCTCCCCACAGTCCCCCGCATCCGAAAAACCACCGCAGGCGGCAGATCCTTCTCCAACCTCACCGCCAAGACCTGGAACACTCTCCCCACCATCCTACGACAGACCCAGGACCTGCTGGCCTTCAGAAGACTCCTCAAGACCTGGCTCTTCGACAAGTAGCGCCCCCCCTCCCCAGCGCCTTGAGACCCTCGCGGGTATGTAGCGCGCTTTACAAATGCAGTGATTGATTGATTGATTGTAGTTTGTGGTATTAGTACATTTGTGAGGAGTTGGAGTGATAGGGGAGGGGGCGAGGGGGCGAGGGTGGGGGTCTGTGATAGCATGCAGGAAGGGTGGGGGATATGGTAGTTAAAGGTTTGACTTACCAGAGTCCATTCCTCCACCGACTCCTGCAAGGCCCTCAGGATGCAGAATCACCAAGACCTGCTCCTCCCATGTTGTTAGTTGTAGGTGAGGAGGTGGGGGTCCGCCGGCAGTCCGCTGTACCGCCAGGTGGTGTCTGGAGACCACGGAATGCACCTTCCCCGTGGGTCGTTCCACCTCTTCCTGATGTCATCCCGATTTCTTGGGTGTTGTCCCACTGCGTTGACCCTGTCTACTATTCTTCACCATAGCTCCATCTTCCTTGCAATTGATGTGTGCTGCACCTGTGCTCCAAATAGCTGTGGCTCTACCTGGACGATTTCCTCCACCATGACCCTGAGCTCCTCCTCCGAGAACCTGGGGTGTCTTTGCCGTGCCATGAGGTGGTGTAGGTGATGTGTGGGGTGGTGTGTGTGGTGATAAGTGTGGTGATATGTAGTGGTGTGTTGTGTGAGGTGCGTGGAAGTTGTGTGGGTGATGGTGTTGAGTGCCTGTGGATGCTAGTTTGTGGATGGTGGTGTCTCTCTCTTGCTTTCTCTCTGTGATTTTTGTCGTAGATGTTTGTGGGTGATGTGGGTGTGTGTTTTATATTGTATTGGGTGTGTGGGAGTGGTGTGTGTATGTGTATCAGGTGTGTGTATTTTGAATTGTCCAATGTGGCTGTGTTTTGTAGAAGTGTGTGTATTTTGAGCGCGGCGGTGTGTACCGCCAATGGAATACCGCGGTTGAAAGACCGCAGCGTGGATTCGTGTGTCGTGATAGTGTGGGCGTATTTCTGTTGGCGTGACGGTGGAGGTTTTTTTTCCGGCAGTTTATCACTGACCTTTGGTGTGGCAGACTTGTGTGGGTGTCTGATTTTTGTCGGATTTCGAGATGTGGGTCATAATAGCTGTGGTGGAATTCCGCAGCCGCGGCGGTGTGTTGGCGGTCTTCTGCATGGCGGTAAGCAGCTTTTACCGCCAATGTTGTAATGACCGCCACAGTCTTTAACCACAACTTTCACTTCTTGATTCAACCCAGGCCACCAGTACATCTCTCTGAGCATGGACTTGGTTAGATCCCTACCTAGGTAATCTTCATGTGCTAAATGTATTGTCTTTTCCCTCACACCTATGGGTGATATGACCTTCAACCCTCTGAACAGTTCATCATCCAAGAAGTATAACTCCTCACTCACAGACCAATATCCCTTAGGTGAATCAAGGATCCACTTGTATTCAGGCCACTCTTACACTACATATTCTGCAAGAGTCTTCCTTTCAGTGTTTTGTTCCTTTGTCAATTTCCACTCTTCCTTGGAAATGGCCTCCTCCCTCACCCAGCCAATCACACAACAGTGTCTTGTTCCTTTGTCAATCTCCACTCTTCTTTGGAAATGGCCTCCTCCCTCACCCAGCCAATCACACAACCATCTGGTACTTCCTGATCATCCCCTTCACTAGGGAAACATGTCAAAAAGTCTTCCACTCTTGATTCTGGGGGGCAGCTCATCACACTTGTGAACAAGAGGTCTGTGGTCAGTCTTTACCACAAAAGGCAGACCCCATAAGTCAAATGTAAAGTGCGTTATCACCCAATGGCCCAAGCACAAGAAGTAAAGGTGATAACTTTCTCTTCTACATTTGCTATTTGCAATGAAACTGCCCCCAGTATGTTGATGCTTACATCAGTAGTTAGCATAGTTTTAGATAACACATCAAAATGACCAAGGGTGGGCATACTGCTAATACTGCTTTCGACTGAAGCAAATGCAGATGCACACTGACTTGTCAAAACAAATTCAGCTCCTTTCTTTAATAAGGTTCGCAAAAGTTGTACCACACTCATGAAATTTGCAATGAACGTAGAATAATACTCGGCCAAACCCAGAAAGGATTTGACCCGATCCTTCTCCTTAGGTTCAGCCACCATAACTGTAGAATCCACCAACTCTAGCTTCGGTTTAATGCCTTCCCTCGAAATAGTATTGCTCAAGTAGTTGACTGCAGTGACTCTAAACTTGCATTTTTGCTTCTTTTCTGTAAGCCCAGATAAAGCTAGCCTGCCTGACACTTTCCTCAGAACATCATTATGGTCAGTTAAAGTCTTCCCATAGACAAGAATATCGTCCTGAAAGAAGAGTACATTAGGAACACTACACAACACCTTCTTCATGAGCCTCTGAAAACAAGCAGCTGCTGACGCCAACCCAGACGGCATCCTTAAGAACCGGTATGCCCCCGGGGGCATGACAAATTATGTCAAATGTAAAGACTCTGCATGCAGTACAAATTGATGGTAGGACGCGAATAAGTCTAAATACTGAAAAGCTCTGCACCATCTAATCCTGCCAACGCCTCCAAAATGTTAAGTAGGGGTTGACGATTCATCGATATGTGTCAATCAAGATCTATCAAGATCTCTGAGATTGACACACATTAAAATTTGTTTCCCTCCATCTTTAGGTGCTAATATCACTGGTGCCAACCATTCTGAGGATTCAATTAGCTCTATAGTTCCCAACTCTAGCAATTTGTGCAACTCCTTCCCTAAGGGTTTCAACATAAGTTTAGTGACCCTCTTCACCTTGTGAACAGATGGAATGGCGTTGTTTTAAAGAATAATCTTATGTTCAAAGTCCTTTAAACAACTGCAAGTGTTGTTAAAAACCAAGGGGGACTCTTCATAAATATCCTGGTGATTATTCTTGTTGCTTACCACCATTACTTGACAAGGAGCAGTATGGTTTAACATAATGCCCATATCACGTTGAGTGACTCCAGTTTAATACAACAATAAGTTGTCCCCCCGCTTGGCCACATAAACCTTGCCAATGGTCCCTTTGTCTTGGAATTGGATTTTCATGATCTTATTACTTAATACATCAATCCTAGCTCCTCCATAGCTCACTGGATTGATGTCAAACATCATTTCCCAATTCTTGTAATCTATCATAATGTATGGTGACCCTCAATCTGCAGGTACTTTGATGTATTTATCATCAAATTTGACAAGACATTCAGGCATTTAGATTGGCCCTTCATCAACCGCACCTACAACCAATTTGACCTGATCGGTACTAGGTTTCGCATTAAATACCATTTTTTTCATATCATCTGACACAACATCCACACTGAGGGCCAGATGTAGCAAACTGTTTGCGACTCGCAAACGGCGAAAATCGCCGTTTGCGACTCGCAAACGCGTGTTTGCTATGCAGAAATGCATTTTGCGAGTCGGAACCGACTCGCAAAATGCATTTCCGAGTCGCAAATAGGAAGGGGTGTTCCCTTCCTATTTGCGAGTCGCAGTGGTATGCAATTCCATTTGCGACCGCAAATGGAGTCGCAGTTACCATCCACTTGAAGTGGATGGTAACCCACTTGCAAACTGGAAGGGGTCCCCATGGGACCCCTTCCCCTTTGTGACTGGACCCACAATTATTTTTTCAGGGCAGGCAGTGGTCCAAGGGACCACTACCTGCCCTGAAAAAATCAGAAACTAAAGGTTTCGTTTTTTTTTTCTAAGTGCAGCTCGTTTTCCTTTAAGGAAAACGGGCTACACTTGGAAAAAAAAAACTGCTTTATTTAAAAGCAGTCACAGACATGGAGGTCTGCTGTTCCCAGCAGGCCTCCATCCCCGTGAGTGCCCAGAGTCGCTATGGGGGCGCAAATTGCGACCCACCTCATTAATATTAATGAGGTGGGTCTTTGCGACCCCATAGCGACTCGCAGAAGGTGTCTGAGACACCTTTCTGCATATGGTTTTGCGACTCGGAAATTGCGAGTCGCTCGGAGTCGCAATTTCCGAGCCGCAAAACCTAGTTTTGCTACATCTGGCACTTTGTAGCTTTGTCTCCCCTACAGACCTGTGCATAGTGGCCCTTCTTTCCACATTTTTATACACTGAATTCCTTGCATAACAGTTAAGTTTGCTGGATGCTCTGGATTGCCACAGTGGTAACATTTTGTTTTGATATCTCCTTATCCTTCCCAGATATGGATGATTTGCTTTCAACATTCACTTTGGATACCAATTCAAAATCATGCACTCTCTTTAGCATTTCTGTATGCAAACATTACTGTGGTCCACTGTCACTCATTTCCTTTATCCAATTGCTGGTTCTCTCCAAGCCCTCTACTATAGCAAAGGCTTCCCTTGAGGCAGGATTTTTTGCTAATAATTTCCTGCAGCCATTTATTGTTGGTGCATCATGCCACCTGATCCCTAATCAAGGTATCAGTGATGTCACCAAAGTCGTGTGTATGCCAGTGTACACAACGCTGCACTAAAATTTCCCACACTCTCAGTTTTTCCCTGAGTCCTTGCAAAAGATTTGTGTCTTTTTAAAACCACATTCAGTCTAGGATCACATTTTTTGGCCATCATGACTATAGACATTTCGTATATGTCTCTCGGTTCTCCATCAGCTTCACTTATAGGCACGGTTTCCAAACTGTCATAAATGTTCCTTCCTTCTACCCCTAATTTGTTTAAGAGATCTCCTTGTTTTCTTGTGGGTGAAATTTTTTCCCCAACTATAGCCAACAAGTAGGAATCAAAACTGCTTTTCCATTGCTTCCACAGAAAAACTGATTCTCCCTTTTCTGATCAAAAAGGCGGGTGGCTGAAACAAATGTATTGCGTTACTGTTAACTTGTAATAGCTTAAAGAGATCTCTGTAGACAAATGTACAATGATGTTGTAGAAGCTATTATACTTAAATGCTGGGTGGACTGGCTTATGGTAAAATGTTCAACTCATTATAGAGTATCTTGAGCCTGTCCAAATATAGGCAATCCACTGCCTTTCCATTTTCCCTTTTCTTTATTTAATGTCGAAAGGTACCTGTAAATAGAAGTTGTCCCCTTTTTCTTTCCTCTGTAGACAGCGCTCACACTGGTAATTACGTGCTGTGGAAAATATTTTCCGATCGTAGCTTTTATTCCCATTTCCCAGTTAAAGATGGCGGTCAGACGTTGCATGATGACGCCAAATGTCATGTGATGATGCAGATGTTGTAGAGAAGGCAACGCGTTGAATGCACACGTCAGCAACAGCACGGATCCAAAGAAGCAGACGCTAAGAATACCTTGCCCAAGTGAGTTTAAATAGATTCCACTTACAGTGGTGGCTCGCAGGCAACATTTCTCCCAGTTGCGTGCTTGAAGAACACCTTGTACAGCTTGAAGGTAGTTTGAAGTCGTTGTAAAGGGTCCTCCTAGAAACATTACTTATAATAAGCAGTACAGCCAATTAACAGTGAGCCGATGACGCTGAGGAAATTCTTTTCCTCAAATGTATTCTTTCCCTAATGGTGTGGGTTTCAGCAAGGACAGGTTAGTGGCAGGGCCTGTCTCCTCCCAGGCAACTAGTTGCCAGTGTTGCAAGTAAACTCTGCATAGAAAATGTCCATTAAGTAGTTTATAGCAGAGTCACCAACCAAAGCGGACAGCCTCCAAAAGTCCTTCAGCCAACTGACCATTCTCAGAACCCCTTGTAACTCCCTTTCTTCCATTCACATTTCAATCCTCCACTTATCCTTCGCATCACCCAAAATACACTTCCATTTCCACACATCCCCCTTTTTCCTTTCATCCCTTGTCTGACTCTGGCTTCCCCCCATCTGTCATCCTTCACCTGCTTCTTTTCCCACCCTGGAAGGGTGGACAAGCCTGCATCTGATTCTCCCCCCCTCCCCCCCATCTACTGCATGTGCTGAGTAACCTGCCCAAAAACTGGCAATGAAAAAATCACCCCCCCATCCTTTGTCGCCCACTCTCACTCCAGACCCATCCATCTCTCCATTCTTACATGTAGGGTGGGCGGGTGGCCAACCTCTGCGCAGCGTGACTTGCTGGTGCTGAAGAGGCTGATCCTCCCAACCCCCCCTCTTGGTACCCTCCCGAGCACCCTCCCCTGCCTAACTCGCCAGCCTATCCCACCCAAGGCTGCCTACTTCCAGCCCAAGAGCTCCCGTGAAAAGACTAGACTGCGTCCAGCTCTTCATGAAGCCCTATCAGGCCACAGACTCCGATACTCTTATTTAGTGTAAAGGCCATTTATTAGGACAGGCTTTCTCAATAAACATAACACATCAATGTAACCAGAACTTAATAACAACATTTCAATCCTCCACTTATCCCTCGTATCACCCAAAATCCACTTCAATTTCCACACACCCCCCTTTTTCCTTTTATCCTTTGCCTGACTCTGGCCTCCCCCCATCTGACATCCTTCACCTGCTTCTTTTCCCCCCCCAGAAGGGTGGACAAGCCTGCATCTGACTCTCCACCCTCCCTTATCTACTGCCACTCAGTAGAACCCACTTGGCGTTTTGCTGCCCCACCAGCGAACCCACTGCAATCTCATGCTTGACCATCCACATCTCCCGCCAAAAACATTCGACCCACAAATTAGTCATCAAGAAACGCAACTCCATCAGGTAATGTGCATTCACCATGTCCGAGAGATTCACACCGTCATCCCTGAAAAGCACCAGTTCCTCCTCCTTCAGGCCCTCTCAATTGCGCCATGTTTTTGTGCCCCACGCCATTTCCTTCTTTGCACAAATTCTGTCAAGCATTGTGACATTGATGTATGCATGAGCTACGGGGGCACTAATAGTAATACTCAAAGCCCAGTAGAATGGTAAAATAAGCCAATGTATGTGAAGAAAGCTTCTATTGTGGGACTCCTTTTTGGTTTCTTTCACTCGATTTTACAATTTGATGTCATTGCTTTTTAAATGGGGTTCTAGGAGATTGGGAAGGTTATTTTGCGGCACTCCACTGGAATATTTGTTCCAATTTTAGGGTCTACCAGATGCAATATTATCTGAAGAATTATTTGGAAATACTTTTTCTCCTGCTGCTTTGTCTCTTTTCAAATTATCTGATATCATCCACATACATCGTTCCATAAACCAGTTGACCATCACTTCTTTACTTGAAGTAGAGGACCCTAAAAAGGTGTTTTGTTTAATGTTAGTTTCTGTCTCCTTTTCCAGTCTCTTCTATAGAAAATATTGCAAAATAGCGCATCGTCCAATTTTCACCTGGGATTTAGGCTTTAATATTTATTTGGTATTTTGAGTGTTAAAAGCCACAATCATCCGGAATTTCTTTGAGTGCTTTTCTAGTATACTCTTCCAGAATTCCTACTCTTTTGTAATTAGGAACAACCTGTCTCCTGATATGTTCTTATGTTTTTTCTGTAATTTTGTAACTACAAAAGTGATGCAGATGAAAACAAGGTAGCTGTAGAAATACGTCAACAATATTTCATGCTTTTTCTTCTTCCATATTTGGCACTTTCATTTAGATAAAAAATGACCTGTCTACGAGTGCTTAACAAACTAGTTAGTTTTATGCCAAGTTTTCATTCTAATACAGTGGTCCAGGGACCCATGGGGGTCCATGAAGCCTACTTAGGGCTCAGCAACTGCTTAGAAAATTAAATGTTAACAAATTAATAAAGTATATAAAAATGAGGAAGCAAAGTTTAAATGTCACTAACCGGCCACACCTGATTGCCCCTGAATCCTTGGTTATGTGCTAGCAGTTGGAGGGATAGGCACAAAAGTTTCCTTTCACTTAGACTGGCAAAATCCTTATACTGGCCAAGTTGCTGAACTAGTCAATCACTTGATTATTCAGCCTCCAATTACAAATTCCTTAACATTTACAGAACATGTAAATATTTATTTATATATATATATATATATATATATATATATATATATATATATAGAGAGAGAGAGAGAGAGAGAGAGACAAGCAGTTCAGTTCTGAGAATGCAGCTTAAAACATATTATCTTATTTGTTTATTGTTTTACATACCAAATTGAAAATGCAATTGGGTCACTTTACAACAACGCCATTATCAATCAGAAATACATCTGTGGGGAACGATTTTGACTAAAGTTCTAACAAGAGCAGAGTAGGCTAAAATCCCAGATTCCTGAAGGTCCGCCATTTTAGTCCCCATTTTTAAAAAAGGAGATACATCATCAC
The DNA here is from genome assembly GCF_031143425.1 of Pleurodeles waltl. Taxonomy (NCBI): domain Eukaryota; kingdom Metazoa; phylum Chordata; class Amphibia; order Caudata; family Salamandridae; genus Pleurodeles; species Pleurodeles waltl. The sequence continues at coordinate 121,366,382 of NC_090443.1, read as the reverse complement.
ATGCTTGTTATAGGCCAATCTCCTTGATAGATGCTATGGCTAAAGAATTGGGGAGGGCAATCCTGGCCACTTAGAAACACACACACACACACACACATATATATATATATATATATATATATATATATATGTTTATTTTTTTCACTTAAAAAACTAAAGGTTACAGGGACATTATAGTTAGGCTCACATTTTAAACATACAAAACCCCCCTCCACTGGCCGATTTCAGTCATCTCATCCCCCGGGACCTGTTGTTAATATATGTATTTTTTGTGGGGGGCACGTGCCACCCTCCCTGGGATGATCTTGGCCCCACAGACCCCCCCCATCCCCCAGGGCCCAGTCTTCTAAAGAAATGTATTTGGAGGCCACACGGCCACCCTCCCCTGGCCGATTTCAGCCCTAGTGACCTATCCTCTGGGTCTGGTGTTATTCTATTTTGGTTTTTTTTGGGGGTGGTGCCACAGGCTAGTCTCTGCCTCAGGGACCCCATCCCCTGGGGCCCACCCTCAATATATTTTTTTTTTGGGGGGGGGGGCTGTGCTGCCCTCCCTCCCCAGACCAATCTTGTCCCCAGGGACACCATCCACCGGGGCCCGGACATGTCACCTGGGTACCCCCCAGGGCACCCAGTCACCGCTGCTGGGGACCACAAGGGCAGCCAGTAGGCCCCCGCAGCCTGAGTCGGCTCCCCACCTCCAGGGATAGCAGGCATTCCTGTCACAGATATTGAGTTGCTAAACATGCAGCTCCCTGTCTGTGAGAGCAATAGTTTCCTCTGTTTCCCTGCCTGCATCTCTGCTTCCATCAAGTTTTATGTTAGCCCTGGGGAGGTGGCAGTCTCTGTGGGTGCGGGGGGGCTGGGCAGCCCCCCCACATTTAATTAGTTGTTAGCCCTGGGGAGGAGAAGATCCCTGGGGCTGCGGGGGGCTGGGTGGCCACCCGCATTTAATTATATTAGCCCCAAGGAAGTGGCGGTCCCCGGGGCTGCGTGGGGATATTCAGCCCTTTTGCATTTAAAATTGTGATGCCTCCGGGATCTGGCCCACCCAGGGGCTTCATCTGAACAAGCACTTTTTGTTTTTCTTTTTTAATTTTCAGCGGATCCGCTGTGACTCCACACCAAAATATTTTTTTTAAAAGTGCTGTTTTGCTCTGGGGGTCCCAGAACTAAGGGGTATGAGTGTACCTACACTGGCCCCTATTCTTTTTTTAAAACTTTTTTTCTGGGACTCTGCTGAAGACGAGTCCCAACATGGCTGCCAACACTTCCTGGTTGGAGTGCTGTCAGCCAATCAGATCTCAGCACGAGATTGGGAGGGTTTGTAGATCCTTCCCTTTCCTAGATATACAAATTGGGTCTTTCTTTAATTTCTCAAAAACTACTGAACAAATTTTCACCAAATAACAAAATGGGCACTTTCTGGAGCAAGAGCTACCTCTCTGCCAAATTTGTGGTAATTCTATCCAGTGTTCATGTGCTTTTCCTGTTCAAAATTCATATAAAAAAATGCATGGGGACCCCCATTTTTCTTGGCCCCTGCATAACAGATCAAAACTTTCCAGACAGATGCTGAAGTGAGCATCGTATTTGTTGGGAACATTTTGTGAAGATGCATCAAATGGCACCATAGTTAATAGCAAAATAAAAAAACGCTTTTTCTATAGAAATTAGGTCCTAACCATAAATACCTAGTGGCGACCACCACTTATATATATATATTTATATAGATATATATTGGGTAGTTACAGATAGGATTGTGTTTCCATATGAAAAGCATTTTTTGATTTGCTTTTAACTTTGACGTCGTTTGACGAATCTCCATGAAACATTCCAAAACAACTGTTCTTCCACCTCAGCTTCTTCCTGGAAAGTTTCGAGCTGTTCCATCAAGCGGATGGTAAGAAAAAGAGGGGTTCAACACATCTTCCACATTCATTTTCTATAAGTATTTTAGACTCAGCAACATCCCAAAACGCCTGAACAAGTTTACACCAAATTTGGCAAAAAGGTAGAGCTTGGTCCGGAAAGCCTGCTTTTTGATAGTTGAAATAAATTTGGATGCCATCAGTGATGTTATTATTGTCATAGAACATGTCATGCATGTTGTAAGATGTGAGGTCCAATGAGGCCAAAGTTATTAATGAACAAAAAAATCAATTTCAACTAAGTAGGTCGTACCTTTAACTAGACAGTGGCAAATTACAGTGTGTTGTGTATGTATGTATATATATATATATATATATATATATATATATATGCAACTAATCAGATATCAGCACAGGGACAGTTGCATCCACAGAGGATCCAAGTACCTAGATATCTATATTTTTAATCTCTAATTACTCCAAAACTACTGAACGGATTTACACCAAATCACAAAAAGCACACTTTCTGGACCAAGAACTAGCCTTTTACCAAATTTGGTGTAATTCCATCCAGCATTTCAAGCTGTAGTCCTGTTCAAAATCCTTATGGAAAAATGCATGGGGAAACCATATTTTGGGACAACCCTTTTTCTTAGCCCTCGCTTGACGGATCACCCTGAAACTTTCAGGAAAGCAGCTCAACCCACTGAATTATATGTTTTGTAAATTTCATGAAGATTCATCAAGCGGCACCAAAGTTATTGGCAAAACAAAAAACACTCTTCCTATGGAAATTAGGTCTTAACTCTATCTACTGGCAACTGCCATAAACATATAGACATATATATATTTTTCTTGCACAAACCACTTGTCTTTGATCACAGTGTGCTCTTACAGCTGTTGCCGACATGGAGGCTAGGCACTCCACCCTGGATATATTATTCAATAAATTAAACACTGCTGCACTCCAGTAAGTCATAATTGCACAGATTTATTTACATAGCAACCATATACAACACTTTTTGACCATCAAGGTCTTGGTTACAATTGAGTTACATTTATTGTAAAAGGTTTATAATAAACCTAATGTGTTGTTGGATTTTGATTAGAAGGAAAACCTTGCATGGAAAATGGGTGAAAAAAAATGCTTGGAGTAGTGATCTGACCCATATAACCGCATGGGTTTTGTGTTACAAAGATAGTTCTGTGGTTTGAACACCTGGGCCCAGACATAATACCACTTTGTACAGGGTTTTCAATACTTTTGTAACCCAAAACCTACACATAGTAGTATGCTTGGATTTACTATAGAACGCAAATCAGATTTTGCATTAGATATTTTCCCAATGGAACTAAATCTGTGATATGCGCTGCTTTGCGTGACTTTTCATCAAGTGGGCATTCCCTGGGTGGTAGATGGTCGTTTCCATACAACCACGCATGGGGTGTGATGCAAAACCATACATACAGACATTAATAAAAAGAGATTTGTGCCTAAATCTTATGCCCCCTGGAGGTAGGCATATCAGGGAGTTTTTTTTATTTCTTCTTGTTTTTCCTATTTGTGTATGTGCTACATCATACAGTACACATACAAAGCAGGTAAAAGGTTAAAGGATAGTTTTTGTAGTGGAAGGATCCCCTTTCAGTACAAACCTATTCCTTACAGAAAGCACACAACCTGCACCATGGGGCAAGGGTGTTTGCATTGGCACATGGCAACCTAAAGTGCACCAGCGCAGTTAGAGAGAAAACAGCACATATGTTAATAGATATTGCACTGTTCTGCTCTCTCCCTTTCATACAAAGCAATGCAGAAATTGCAGTTGCTTGAATTTTTCATAAATCATAAATCTGGGCTTTGAAGTGGAGGTGAGTGTGTTATTTGTAAATATCCGGGTTGAATTCCTGAATGGGCAAGCTATTCTTTCGTCCAACCAAAGTCCATAAACTCAACAAATCATATAGGCCCTCATTTTGACAATGGCGGTCAGCTGACCGCCAGGCCAGCGGTAATAACCGGCAAACTATGACCATGGCGGTGATCCCTCCAATAGACAGCCAATGTGCCACCTGAACCGCCAGTGCGGTATGACCACTGAACACAGCCACAGCCACCTGCAGGCAGGCACAAGACAAGGATCCGCCCACCATATTATGACATAGCACAACGCCAGGATTTCCGGGGCAGTAGCAACGCCACCAAAAGCCTGGGGGAAACACATCATATAAAGAGAGACACTCACCTCCAGGGACACAGAGGAGTTGGCGGCTGCCATGGAACCACAACTGGAAGTCTTCCTGATGCTGTATCACGACATGGCCGTCCTGGAGTACCAACGCCAATGACGACGGTGAGTACAGATGCCTAGCACACAAGGGAGGGAGGGAGGGGACAGTGACACATACACACGCACAACACACACAATACACACACACCACACACCCAGAACCATCTGCAGAGTAAATAAACAGTAACAGAATCCAGTAGCAAAGAAAGCCAGGACACATACCTCTTTTCCCAACACTGTAATCCACTAGGATAAGGTGCCCAAATCCAAACTAATACAGGATTGCATATATACATGCATGGCCATTGGCCAGTTCAAAGTCTGTAAATGCCCACAGGCAAAGTCCAAGCCCCAACTTGACTCCTGACAACATCGGGATTCCACTGTGCAGGGTCATCACGTTGGAAATAGGCAGGCACCTCAGTGGGCAGGGGGTGGGGAGGATGGCTTCTTTTTGGGAGGGGACTCCTTGGGTTTTAGTTTGGGAGGGGGCTCCTTGGATTTGGCTTTGGGAGGGGTCTCCTTGACTTTGGGTTTTGGTTTGGGAGGGGGCAGCTCTTTGCCCTTCCGTTTTGGGGGTACAGGAATGGACCTGGGATGGTGGGGCAGGAGTTCCACTCATGTGCCCCTTAGAGGCATCTGAAGTCTTATGGGGTGGAACAGGGCTAGAGTTGGTGCTGGATGTAATGGGTAGGGGGTGGGACCTTCCTCTTACGGGCAGGATAGGGGGATGGGGAGGGAAGAGGACAAGGCGGGAAAGGAAAAGCTTCTTAAGACCAATGGGGCAGGGTGTGGGAGGAGGTATGGGAGTGGAGGTAGAGGGAGTGGTTGTAGGAGGAGGAGGAGGTGTGCTGGACTTGGGTGCAGGTGCATGAACAGTGTGCGTGTGTGAGGTGGATGGCTGTTGGGGGTCTGAGTGCAATCATTTGTGTGTCTTTGGAGGGGGCCGACAGGGTGGGGAGGTCAAACAGGACGTGTGGATGGATGTTGTGGTGGTGTCTGCAAGTGAGGTGGGTGTGCTGCATGCAGTAATGATGGTGGTGGTGGTGACTGCACGTGAGGTTTGTGTGGTGCATGTCTATGGGTCTGCTGTTGTGGTGACTGAGAACAAGGCTGTGCAGGTGGCAGGTTCTGGGACTGTTGATGCTGTGCATGTAGGTGTGAGTGCTGATGTGACTTTGAGGGAGGAGGAGGTGGGGGAGACAGTGGATGCAGGGGATGATGTTGTCTGTGCATATGTCTGTTGGCTGTGTGAGTACTTGTGTACTGAAGTGTGGTGCCTTTGTTTGTCTGTGCAAGTCTTGTCTGTTGTTTTGGGTGCATGCTTGTCAGAATGTGTGTGTGGATGGGTTTGGGGAGAGGAGACTGGGACTGGGAAGTGGTAGTTTGAGGGGGGACGGAAGAAACAGGGACACTGGCTGCCGTCAGTAAAAAGGCCAGAGCCTGAAACAATCTCCCGTAGGGTAGCCAAGCCAATGTGAATGCCCTCCAGGAAGGCATTGCATTGCTGCATCTGGGATGCCAGCCCCTGGATGGCATTCACTATGATTGACTGCCCTACAGAAATGGATCTCAGGAGGTCATAGCCTCCTCACTGAGTGCAGCAGGGCTGACTGGGGCAGGGCGTGAGGTGCCTGAGGTGAAGAAGATGCCCACCCTCCTGGGTGAGCGGGCACAGGCAACAGGGTGGGGGGATACTGGAAGGGAGGTGCTGGTACGGGGGTGGCGGTAGAACCTTTAGCTGGTGTGGTCCCAGAGGGGTCTGCCACCACCAGGGAGCTCCCATCGGAGGAGGAATCAGAGTCAGTTGTATCAGCTCCTGTCCTCACTGTGGTGCTCACCTCGCCCTCCATCCCACTGGTCCCCTCGGCCGCGGTAGACTCCGCCTCCTGGGTCCCGTGGGCTGCAGCTCCCTCACTCGCTGGTGCCCCTGCTCCTTCGCCAGATGATGCTAAAGCACACGTAAACAGGATGTCAAAAGGAGAGGGGGTGGAGAAAGAAAGGGAGCGCAGGGTCAATCACAGCACAGATGGTATACACATCACTATCACACACTGAGACTAAGAATGGGCAGCATGGACCACACTGGCATACAATTGGCTAGGTACCACAGCAGGTAGGAGCCAAACACTGCCATCTGCACACCAACTGGGACCAACAAAGCCCTGTTTGCTGGAAAACCAGAAAGGGAGCAACATGCCTCGCCCTCCAGCATGCAGTCAGCCCCAATGCATCATGGTAAATGCAGTCAAAGTTTGTTTTTTGTCCATAAAGTAAACTGTACTTTTTCACCTTAGTAGGTGCAGCAAGCGCTGTAAATCTCTGGACACTTGTTTCTGGGTTCAGCCCTTCATCAGCAGAGAAAAGCTTTGTCTGTGGGGTTGCTGGAAATACTGCCAAAAGTCCTCTCAGGTTTATGTACCACTCACTGGCACGCAGGTGCTCAACCAGAGCTTGTTGGCTCAAGGGGTCTTCTTAAACAGAAAAACCAGAAAGGGAGCACCCTACCTCACACTCCAGCATGCAGTCAGCCCCAGTGCATCATGGTAAATGCAGTCAAAGTTTGTTTTTTGTCCATAAAGTAAACTGTACTTTTTCACCTTAGTAGGTGCAGCAAGTGCTGTAAATCTCTAGACACATGTCTCTGGGTTCAGCCTTCATCAGCAGAGAGCAGCTTTGTCTGTGTGGTTGCTGGACCAACGACCACAATGCCACCGCCCTCAGCCTCACACGATGGCTCGAAGTATGCGCTAACTCCCTCGCCCCTCTCAAAAAAACCAACAACACCAGCACCAACAAGACAGCCCCCTGGTTCACCGCAGAACTTCAAACTTCCAAACGAGAATGCCATAAAATTGAGAAAGCCTGGTGCCAAGAACCATCAGTGGGAAACTTCTCTGCCCTCAAATCAGCCATGCGCAAACACCACCAGCTCATCCGGACCACCAAACGATCCTTCTACAAAGAACGCATAGACGACAACACGCACAACAGCAAGGAACTTTTCACCATCATTAAAGAACTCGCCAAACCCAAATCCTGCACCATCGACCCTCCGCACTCTTAAGACCTCTGCAGTTCCCTCTCTAGCTACTTCCACGGCAAGATCGCAGACATACACGAAAGCTTCATATCGTCGCCACCCACCATCATCACCACCGACGCAGCCAACACCACAGCACCCTGCCGCGCCAATGTGCTGAACACCTGGACCCCCACCAACGATGAAGAAACCAGTACAACCATGAGCTCCATCCACTCAGGCTCCCCAACAGACCCCTGCCCCCACCACTTCTTCAACAAGGCTAGACAAATCATCGCTCCCCAGCTCCGGGCCGTCATCAACAGCTCCTTCGAGACCGCAACCTTCCCAGATATTTGGAAACACGCCGAAGTCAACGCTCTGCTCAAAAAACCCAAAGCAGACCCCGAAGACCTCACAAACTGCCGACCTATCTCTCTACTCCCCTTCCCCGCAAAGGTCATAGAAAAGATAGTAAACAAACAACTGTCCCGCTTCCTGGAGGACAACAACATACTCGACGTCTCCCAATCTGGATTCCGCAAAAACCACAGCACCGATACTGCCCTCATCGCCTGCACAGACGACATCAGGACCAGATTGGACAAGGGTGAAACCGTCACCCTCATCCTTCTAGACCTCTCTGCAGCATTTGACACTGTATGCCACCAAACTCTTCGCACACACCTGTTTAAACCCAGAATTCGCCACAAAGCCCTGGACTGGCTCACCTCCTTCCTCTCCGAAAGAACCCAAAGAATTTGCCTTCCTCCATTCTGGTCTAAGGCCACGAAGACCATTTGTGGGGTCCCCAAGGATCCTCACTCAGCCCCACCCTTTTCAATATCCACATGGCTCCACTCGCCAGCATCGTCCGCTCCCACGGCCTCAACATCTTTCCACACGCCGACGACACCCAGCTCATCCTCTCCCTCACGAGGAACCCATCTACCACCAAAAATAACCTACACGCCGGATTTCTTGCCATCGCTAGCTGGATGACAGAAAGTCACCTCAAATTGAACTCAGGAAAAACTGAGATCATCATCTTCGGACCCAACAAGAAATGACTCTTGGTGGCCTGACACCGTAGGACCACCCCCAACACCCATCACCCACGCACGCAATCTCTGCATCATACTTGACTCATCCCTCTCCATGACTCAACAAACCAACGTCATGTCATCCTACTGCTTCAACACCCTCTGCATGCTACACAAGACCTTCAAGTGGATTCCAATAGAAACCAGAAGAACGGTCACCCACGCCCTCATCAGCAACAGACTGGACTACGGCATCGCCCTCTACGCAGGGACTACAGCCAAGCTTCAGAGAAAACTCCTCCCCCCCCCCAATGCCTTGAGACCCTACAGGGTGAATAGCACGCTTAAGAAATTTGATTGATTGATTGATTGACTGGAAACGCTGCCAAAAGTCCTCTCAGCTTTATGTACCACTCACTGCACTGCACTATTTCACCCAGGCTGCAGTTACAGTCCTGAAGGAGTGTTTGTATGAGTTCCTTATTGGTAGAAAAATAAATGCTGCAGCCCATAATGACCTCCTGGATCCCCAATTCCATGGGTACCTAGGTACCATATACTAGGGACTTATAAGGGGGGGTCCAGTGTGCCAATCTGGATTGGAATATGGAGTCACTAGACTATAGTGACAAATTTGGAAAACAGAGCATAAGCACTGGAGTTCTGGTTAGCAGGACTCCAGTGACACAGTCAAGCATACTGACAACACAGTAAAACATACTGACATATAGGCCACAAACTATGAGCATTGGGGTCCTGACTAGCAGGATCCAAGTGAGACATTAAAAACACCCTGACAAACAGGTAGAAATTAGGGGTAACATGCCAAGAAGGACGGTACGTTCCTACATAGGGGTTTTTCCCTACCAGGGCATATAAAACACATAGATACATGTCCTGCCTTTAACCTACAGTGCATCCTGTCCTATGGGTTACCTAGGGCCCACCTGAGGGGTGACTTATATGTAGAAAAGGGGTAGTTTAGGGATTGGCAAGTACTTTTAAAAGCCAAGTCAAAGTGGCAGTGAAACTGCTCACACAGGCCTTGCAATGGCAGGCCTGAGACATGGTTAAGGGGCTAGTTGGGTGGGTGACATAATCAGTGCTGCAGGTTTACTAGTAGCATTTAATTTACAGGCCATGGGCACATGTAGTGCACTTTACTAGGGACTTAGAAGTAAATCAAACATTCCTATTGGGGATGAACCAATGTTCCCATGCTGAAGGGAGAGAGCAAATGCACTTTAGAATTGGTCAGCAGTGGTAAAGTGTGCAAAGTCCTAAAACCAGCAATAACAGTGTCAGAAAAATGGAGGGAGGCAGGCAGAAAGTTGGGGGATGACCACCTTAAGGCTGTCAGGTCTACCAACCAGCATACCTCAACCACCTCCTCACCTTATACATACCCAAAAGAGATCTCTGTTCCTCCCAGCTTGCCCGTGCAGCAGTTCCAAAGATCCAGAAAAGTACAGCAGGCGGAAGATCCTTCTCCTACCTAGCAACCCGGACATGGAACAGGCAGCCCCTCAAGCTCAGGCAGACTGCATCCCAGAAGCAGTTCAGTAAGGATCTCAAGACCTGGCTCTTCGCCTGACCAGCACACCTACATTCAGCGCCTTGAGACCCTATGGGTGATTAGCCGCGCTTTACAAAACCATGATTGATTGGTATGGATGTGGTCCCTAGTGGGGCTATGTCAGTGGACACCGTGGGTGTGTCATTGGTTGATTATGAGGAGGAAAAGCAAGGCGCGTGAAGTGGATGCTTCTGTGGAGTCACAGGTGGGTTTGCAGTACAGGGGCCTAGATAACCCCTTTTGAGTAATTTTTTGCAGAAGGAAGCACAGGAAAAATCTACTGTGGTGAGAAGGCACGTGGCAAACTTCAGTGCGGGCCCCGACCTTGGAGCCAGGTGAGAGCACACAACTTGAAAAGGTTTGAATGGTGTTCAAAGGTGTTGATGTGGGGTGCAATATGAGCAAGGAGGGGAGACTGAGAGGACGTAGAAATGTTGCTGATGTTAGTGTGGCCACTGAGGCGGATGACAGATGGTAAGTCTGTTGGAGCAGGGGGCAAGGATGGTGAGTCTAGCGAGGGTACGGGTAAGGAGGTTAATATGCAGGCAACATGTGGGGCTGGGAAACCAGAAGGCACAAACATCTCAGCGCAGCAGTCAGAAACTGCGAAAGAGGGGTTGGAGAGTAAGGAATTGAAAACAAAGAGGCTGCCATACAAGGGGACAACAAAGCTGTTGGGGTCTCACCTCATAGAGAGATATGGAAAGGGGAGTACGTGGAGATGTTAAAGCTCCTATATAGGGAAAAGTGCATGAAGTAAGGGTCGAAAGAAGAGCAGAACCAATTGGCTAAGCGGCCTAAAGTTCCTCTAACGACTGAGAATTGGACAGCAGCATTTTAAATATATGCTCGCATCTACTGCAAAAAGCTTCCAGAGCACAATGTAGCCCTGTTTACAAATATAGACTTAACACATAAAGCTCAACTCACGTTTGGAAGTTGTGCCTGGATTCAATATGATGAGGAGTTCAGGGCATGCCTGGCATGGGATCCAAAAGTGAATTGTGGAGAGTTAGATACAGACGTATGGTAACATACCACAGTGCCTGCCAAGTTTGGCAAGACTTTTTTACTACCCGCGATTTGCTTATAACTTATAAGCCCTTTCAAGGCCTCCTCGAGGTGGGGTGGGAGGCAAAGGCTTGGACAGGAACAGGGGGACCTTGCTGGGATTACAATAAGGGCACATGTACATGCTGTAAATTCAGGCACGAGTTCTTAAAGTGCGAGGGCAGGCAAGGCCTCATGCACTGTTTCGGGAATATAGGTGGTTCCCAAGGGCAGCCTATGGGACAATGGCAGTACAATGCAGGTAACCAAGGAGCACAGCAACAACAGCAATATAACCAAAGCAGGGGTGGAAAAGCACAGGGACCTACCTGGCAAGGTTTCAAGCGCTCATGGATGATGTGGGCATCACATTGGCTCTGGAAAAGACAGAGCAGCCCAGTACGGTGCTGTCATTTCTGGTAATTGAACTAGATTCAGTTAAGATGGAAGCAAGATTGCCACAAGACAAGAGAGATAATATGCTGGTGCTGTTTGATTTGATGCTACAGAAGGGGAAAGTGAGAGTGAGATAGATCCAGGTGCTCTTGGGACACTTGAATTTTGCTGCAGGGTGATACGCCCTGGGAGGACATATTGCTGGCAGTTGGGCTCAGCACTATCTGAGTCTCATTTGCCACATCACCATGTGTGACTGTCTGCCAGGGTTAAGGAGGGCCTCAGGATGTGGACATTTTTCCTGGAATCCTTTAATGGGATTCTTTTGACAGGACAGGAGGATTTTGAGTGGGATGTACACATTTTTTCTGTTGCAGTGGGAAGCTTTGGTCTATATCAGCAAGATTTGTGGTGCGCAGAGGAATGGCCAGTGCCATGGAAGGTGGTGGGCAGGGGCATTGTATTTTTTGAGTTTTTTCTGCTTGCAGTGGCAGTGACTTTGTGGGGCACGAAACTGGCGTACAAGAAAGTGGTGTTTCGGGTTGACAAGATGGCAGTGGTGTAAGTGGTGAACAGACAATCGTCAAGAGATGCTCATGGATTGACTTTGATGCATGTTTTTATTTTGGGCTGTCTACTTCATGATATCACTTTCAGGGCACAGCATGTTTTGTCTATGGACAATGACACTGCGGATGCTTTGTCTTGTTCGCAGTGGGAGAGGTTCTGTGGCTGGCCAAGGATGCAGACAGATGCTAGACACCAATTCCAGGGGAGCTGTGGTCAGTAGGCGACACAGGATGTTACAATTAGGGGTTGGATCCCTGGTGGAGTCTACAAGGAAAGCATACGGTCAAGCCTGGGCAAGGTTCTTGGAGTCCGGAGCGCAGCGAAGAGCATCAGGGTGGAGTAGGACGTGGGATGTGGTGCAGTTCATTCTAGCGTTGACAGGCAAGGGTATTTCCAAGGTATCCCTTGCAGGGAAGCTTGCAGACATCACATTCATGGGTATGCTGCTGTGGGGGTACACACCGTAAGCAGGGGAGTTGGGGTAGAGAATACTGGAAAGATGGATGAGAGAGTTAGGGTGTCAGGGACTCAAGAGATCTTTGACATAGGGCCTGCTGTGCAAGGTGCTGCAGACATTGCATTCTGTGTGTAAAGATGAGGATGAAGTTTGCCTGTTTTCTACGCTCATGTTGTGGATGTTTTTAGGGCTTTAAGAGTGTCTGAATTGCTGGGGAGTAGTGGGAGAGAAGGTTTGTTGTGGGAGAAGGTTTTGAGTGCTAAGAAAAGGTACATCATATGCATTCGTAGATCTAAAAGGGTAAGTCGGTGGTGTTCCAGGTGGACCACAGGAGGTTTTCTGTCCTGTCAGGTGGGGTGAGAAGTGGGCAGCACATTGTGGGGCAACAGGTGGGGAGGTTTTCCGGAGGTCAGTGGGGATGAAAGTAACGTATTTCAGCTCCTCTTGCTGCTTCACAGGGCTCTGGTGACACGGGTTGAATGCAGCTTATTTTGGGACATACTCGATTCGCATTGGGGCTATGACAGAAGCAGGCAAATATGCCTGGGCATGCAAGGATATAATGCGCCTAGATAGATGGAAGTTGGATTGTTTTCAATGGTATGTGTGCACAGATAGCGGGGAGGGGGATGCGTAGGGGGTTTGCTGGGTTTTCTGTTTCAGGTTTGTTTGTTGGTTCGGAGGTGGTCAGAGTGGCCTTTTGGGTAGTTGGCCATTCCTTGTCAAACGGGCAAAACGACAGGCTGCACAGAGATGTTTTGGGTCAAGTCTGGGTGTAGACCAGCGGTCATTTAGCGTTACATAAAAAGGAGCAGGGGCATGAAATGGCATGAATTTGTACCTTATTTGAATGACATGATGGTACAGGGCAGGTGTCTGGAGATTTTGGTGCTTCACTTGGGGAAGAAAAAAGTGTTGTTTTATTGAGGGCTGTGACATTGGACCTTAAACAGATTAAGACACAGTGGTATGGCTCTTATGTGTTTTGGATGGAGTGCATACCTAGAAGAAAATGGAGGGGAACAAGGAAACAGTCAGCTGTGGATGGAGCTAGAAGGAAGGTGAACAGAGAGATGAGTCATTTTTGCGGGAGTTTGGGTTTTGGTTGTATTAAACATGTGGACCTCAGGTATGACGCCATTGGAATTTTTCAGTAGCGACAGTGTTCACTTGTCTAGAATTGGTATGGAATTATATCTGTTGGAACTGAGGAAAGCAAGCAGTGTCTCTGATTTGGGGTGTTCCTGATGGGGGCAGAAAAGGTGCCAAGTGCCTTTTCTGAGTAGCGGTGGCCTGGTCATTTTTGGTAGGATTTTCACAAGAATTCGACTTAGCGTTGCAATTGGTCAAAACCAGGAAAGGGGGTGTAGTTAGCAGTTAAAAAGGTACATTTCTTTGTAAATATAGGTTTTTGACAGAATTTTCTTTTTTGTATGCCTGTCAAGAATTCATTAATTCATATGGGTTTCTGGCAGGCGTAAATTGTTTTATCCTCACCACAGAGATGTCTGCACTTCTAAATCACATTCCCGGAATTGGGCAGAATTTCTTGAAAGCAACTATTTGCTATGTGGGCATTCCCAAACACCTCTCTGACTTTTTAATTGTTCAAGATTTACTCTATTCTAGGGCTGGAATATGTCTCTTTCCACGATGGGTAGGGGAAAAGATCACACCATATTTGGTGAGGCTTGGTTGGAAGAGCTTTGATCATAGGAAAAAATGATTTCCCCCACAGTGAAAACATGTATTGCTATGCTATGGAGAATGGAAAACACCATACAGGGGAAAGGGTATTTTCACAAAAAGATCACATGACATTCCCAAAGTTCACCTCGAAAATTGTGCCTGGTGCAGCTTTTGAACGGTACTTTTAGGGATGTTTGTGAATTCCTAAAAAATCCGAAAAAGTAGGTCTATTCAGAAACGTCCATCTCTACACATACTTTTCCTCATTTAGGCGGAGGTAGACATTTCTGCAAATTATAAAGTTTTTTGGTTAAGAGGGTACGTATTTCTTTTTATGCAGTCTTTACTAATAGAAAGTTTACTACTTTCTAATGACATTCAGTTGTAGATAAAAAAAAGTTAGCTTTATTTGGATCGGTTGGGTTAAAAATAAATTCCAGAAATTACAATTTGAGCGCAAAACTAAAACAAATGCTTGATGGAATAGATAATGTTGTATACAATAATTCCTAACTGAGGTTTTTTGCAAGTGAAGTGAATGAGGACTGTTCTACAATTCTGAGGGAACACACTTTCGTTGATTTTATGTAGCCTCGGATGCCCCAATACGCCTTAGTGGCGCAGACAGAGCGCACCGAGATGTGGTTGTGAATGACAGTAACAATTATGAAGAGTACTTGTACTTTTTGATATATATATATATATATATATATATATATATATATATATTATTTTTTTTCATTTATCGTAGAAGGAGGTCAAGATTTTGAGTGGATTCAAACTTCTTATTTAAAACATTTTTTTAAAGTATTTAGTGATGGACTGTTTTTATGAATAGAATGTTTTTAAAAACAAAATATTTTTAGTATCTCTTTGAAAGGAGAGCAAACCTTTCAAACTGGAGCGCTATCCTTTTCTCTTGAGGAGCAGTAATGAGAACTTAGTATTACAGGATAACTGTGAGCGCTCTAGCATATCTCCGGAGCAGAGGCGGTAGCAGCCAAGCTGCAAAAAAGCTGGAAGAGTCGCAGAGCTACTGGTTAATGCCTTATTATATAAACTAGCCCTAAAAAAGTGCAAAAAATGATTTGTGCCAGCACTGCTTGACTAAACAAACACAAATAAAATGCGTTGCTCCTAGGCAAGTTGCCCATTGTGTCACCAATTTGCAGGATATGCAGGGCTGAACCCTTTGGTTCTACTAGATATTCTGCACAATGTACGATACATAAACGTGAACTGTAATGCCCAACTTACCTGCTTCTCCTAGGTACACTGTGCTCTGTACTATACATATGCATATGCAGTGTCCAATCTGCCTACTATATATGCCGCATTCAGTGTCATGCAGGGCCCATCGTCCTAGAACTCTGACCTACGCAACAATCTGTACCATACACATACGTGGAATGCAGGGGACATCAAACCTGGTTCTTCTAGATATTCAGTATGCTGTGCCATACATGTATGCAGAATGCAAGGCCCAAACAGCTTCGCTCTTGTAGATATGCTGCATACTGTAGCAAACATTTAAAAGGACTTAAGGCCCACCCAACCTGCTTCGCCTAGATTCGCAGCACACTGGATTAAACATATACATAGGCTACGGGGCTGAACCAACTCGTTTCTCCCGAGTATCCTCCATACCGTATCATGCAAGGCCCAACCATTCAACTTAATGTTACGCTACACACTGTATCACATATAATAACTGGAATCATAGACCAAGCATCCATGGTTCTCCTAGTCGTGCTGGACACTGTACCGTACGTAGACACATAATGCAAGGCCCAACCATCCTCGTACTCCTCCTAGTTATGCTGCACACTGTATCATGTATAATAATGGAAAGCATGGCACGACCATCCTGGTATTCTTATTTATGCTGCACACTGTATCATACATATACATAGAGTGCATGACCCAGCCAACCTAGTACCCTTAGGTAGGGTGCACACTGCATCATACATGGAATCCAGGGTCCAACCCACGTGATTCTCCTAGACATGTTGTATCCTACTTATGCACAGAAATCAGGACCATACCATCTTGGGTTTCCTAAATATGTTGCAAACTGTACAATACAGAGACCGATGGTGTGAGGCCTTTACAACTGGTTACATTTAGAAGTGCAACATAATCTACCATACAAATACATGGTATGTGAAAGACATTGCCAAACCAGCCTACATGCAATACCAGAAACATACATGGAATGCAGAACCTTACAGTCCTCGTCTTCTAAATATGCTACATACGCTACATAATGCTGCCAACAATGAATAAACACAAAAACACTTCGTATTTCGATACAGGAAAGGTAGTGGAAACTCAGACTTACTAGAAGGTGAAATTCTGCAGTAGTCCTATTGAATCCTCGTGGTTATCAAGAATAACGAGAATATAGATATACAAACCACTGTGTATGAGAATCCACATTTGTAAAGAACCAATATTAACCAGTAACCACATATACAGTAGATCTTGTCCTCTTGAAGCCCTCCAAAAAGTGAGGTAATTTGCGAACCGCCCAATGTGCTAATAGGCCACTTCGCAAATTCGACTTGCCTTATGAACATTAACTAGGTAGGTCACAAATTGCGACCCACTAGGAATCGCAGCCATCGCAGGGATGGTGGCCCGCTGAGGTCAGCAGATCACCATGGCTGTGATTGTTTTTAAATGGAGCAATTTTTTTGAAATGCAACACATTCTCCCGAAAGGATGCATTTAAAAAAATGAAAAGTGTTATTTTCGTTCTTAGGTTAAAGACAGACAGACAGCACAGCTGCCTGGTTGCTAAAGACTCGCCACCATATGCTGCTACACTCTATGCTTCTCTACTCTCTGCACCACTCTTTTCTATGCAATGGCACTCTACTCCACTGCACTCTATGCCAATGCACTCTACTGTGTACCACTCAACTCTACATCCCTGCACTCTATACCAGTCCACCATAGCCACTGTAATCTACTTTGCACCACTGCACTCTACACTAATTTATGCCATTACTCTGCACCACTTTAGTCTACACCACTGCACTCTACACTGCAACACTCCACTCTATGCCACTTCACTCCATGCCACTCTACTCCACTCTATGCCTCTACTTTCTGCGCCATTCTACTCTAAACCACTGCACTCTACGGAACTGGGCTCTACTCTGTACCACCATACTCTACACTACTGGCCTCTACACCAATGCACTCTATGCACCTCTACACCACTGCACACTAGGACACTCTACTCTGTAACACTGCACTCTTAGCCACTGAACTCTCCACTTCTCTACTTTGCTTTACTGCACTCTACAACACTACACTCGGCAGCACTCCACTCTATACCACTCCACTCTATGCCACTCCACTCTACTCTGCATCACCGTACACCACTCTGCTCTGCACCACTCTACACCCCTGCACTCTTTGTCACTCTACTCAGTACTGCACCATTGCACTCTGTTCACTGTATTCTATGCCACTGCACTCTACTCTG
This sequence comes from Pleurodeles waltl, assembly GCF_031143425.1. NCBI lineage: Eukaryota > Metazoa > Chordata > Amphibia > Caudata > Salamandridae > Pleurodeles > Pleurodeles waltl. The sequence continues at coordinate 121,348,924 of NC_090443.1, read as the reverse complement.
CACCACTGTACTCTACAATGCACCACTTTAATCTACGCCACTACATTCTATGATACTGCATTGTATGCCACTGAATTCTAACTCAGTTATACTCTATGCTACTATGGTCTGCAACACTCTATGCCAATGCACTCTACATCAGCCAATTCTACTCTACGCCACTGCACTCTACTCTGCCCCACTGTACTCAACACTGCTGCACTCAATGGACTCTAGTCTACACTCAGTGAAGTCTATGCCACTCTACACCACTGCACTCTGACACTCTACTTTGCAACACTGCACTCTGTGCCACTGAACTCTACGCCACTCTACTCTGCTCTACTGAATTCAACGCCACAGCACTCTACACCACTGTACTCTGCATCACTCCACTCTACGTCACTGCACTCTACAGCACTCCACTCTATGCACTCCACTCTATGACACTTCACTCTACGGCATTATACTGTACTCTGCATGTCGCTACACCATTCTACTGTGCAATGGTCTGTGACACTGCACTTTATGTCACTGTGCTCTACACCACTGTGCTCTACACCACTGTGCTCTACTCTGCACCACTCCACTCTACACCACTGCACTCTACAATGCAACACTCTATGATCCCCCACTACAGTGTATGACGCTGCATGGAATGCCGCTGAATTCTATGCCGCTGCACTATACACCACTGTACTCTGCAACACTCTACATCAATGTACTCTATCCAAGTCCATCCTACTCTACTCCACTTCACTGTATGCCATGCTACGTGCTTCCACTCCATGCCACTCCAATACACAACACTTTATGCCACAATATGCTACTCTACTCCACTCTTCACCATTCCACTCTATGACACTCCATGCCACTTTCCTCTACACCATTAAGTTTTAGCCATGATGAATAGCAGTCACGCTGGAGTATCACATGACTAAAACACATTGGCAAAGCTAATAGCTCTTGTATAGTGAGGCCCCACATTTAATGGCCACTTTGACATTGTCACATTTTAGGTTCATGAATGTCAGTGTGGAGAAATCACTTTCTTTGAAAATGCACTTTATACAAAACTTCTATTGACAAATAATTAGTATCACTGACAATGCTGATATTTTTCATTCTTCTTTCTTGCTCCCTCCCCAAATGGGTGCTGTGCAATGCACTTTCTCAGAGGTTTTCTGGTAAGACACCAAGAGGATAAGCACTTGCTGCAGAGGGTTATGTACCACCTCCAGTCCCAGGTCTAAAGACCAGTCGGCCTGGCTCAGCCATCTACCTTTACATGGAAGACACAATATAAATTGCCTTTGCATTGAGTGATAGCACAATCTGGTACTGCAGTTGGTAATAGAGAGGTGTAATCTCGGCGAAGCACTATATAGTATGTTATGTTATACTCAATCTGACACCGGAAGTCTGGGCCAGCCCTGATCTTTGAATGTGTTTGGGAGGACGAGACTGGCACGTGTTGCCTGTGACTCGGGTTCCCCAGGATACAAATCATGAGGCCTTAGGGCCCACCTTGTACAAAACAAAGAGGCTGTTCCCGCTCTTGGTTACCAGCGGGGTCTCCAGGGCTCCCAGGAGGAAGTGGGTTTATCACATATCTTAGCATCTTTCAATGTTTGACATTTTATGGGTTCTGTACATGACCCGTGTGGTTGGGGAGCTGGGGTGCACATGTTGAAATGTGTTTGCTTTAATTAAAGGTGACGTGGTAGTCATAGAATATAAATTGTGTTAATGCTGGATGGGGCAGCACAAAACGTCGAAAATGTTTAAATTATTTCATAACCTAATGGGTAAAGAATAACCTTTTCTCTTGAGGGAACATTTACTGGGATGTGCATTTATTGAATATTTCAACAAGATTTCTGAATTCTTGTGGTGACACTAGAGATTTCGGTTCCTGTTCCCTGCTTCCAGACAGGTCCCAGTTACCTCAGTTAATTGAGCTATATCTAGATTCCAAGTACATTTCCAAATCATTCCTATTTTGATTTTAGACTGCTGGTTAACTACACTTGACCCCCAAACAATCAAAACCGAAGCATCTCCAAAAAACTGCGGAGCGCGTGCATTCATGCGTGGACCAACTGAAACTCCTGTTAGCCCAAGAGCTGGTTTGAGGCCACTTCCTGTCGCCCTAGCGTCTTCTGCTTGGCACTTAAATAAAAGTAATTAATGTATGTGCTTTGAATTCATATTCCTGCCATTTGACACCACCACCAATCCGTAACAGGGTGAATGATAATAGTCCACCTACATAGACGTTGATTCAGCAAAATGCGTGAGATAGCGTTAGTGACATCATACCCATGGCCTTGTCCCACATGACTTCACAAGAAGTAATCTCATATGGCCTTTCACCCTAATGACATCAAAGGAAATTATTTCACATGACCTTTGACTCTTGATGTTCGAGGAACTTACATCACTGAACACATTAAAAGCAAAATAAATACAATATAGAGTAGAACTACTGAAGCAGACACGTTTATATATAAATGATCATGCACAGAGCTTCCCCACAGTATGGTAAAAGGTGAAAATATGATGGAACAAGTGCAAGGTAATCACTGGCCTGGCAGTGCACCTGTTACAATCACAAAGGCAGCCTCAGGCAGCCTAGTACAACTATTTCCTCAGAAGCCATCATCATAGCATCACATGCCTGATTTTAGCCACATAAGAGTATGTGTGTGGCTCTGCTCCCTCTCAGAATTAGAGCTTGATTTAGATCTTGGCGGTAATCCCAAGGTCCCGTTGCCGCTGCAGTCCCAAGTACTCCGTCAAGACTTTGGTCTTCCACCCGCCGTATTTAGATGTATTGCAGCTGAACCGCTGACTGCCTCGACAGAGTCCTCTTCTTAGCCGTCGGGCTGGCAGGCTCCAATTTAGATGTCACAGTTCTGCTGGCGGTGTGCTGGTGGTGGATTTATGACAGCCGGAGACCATTGCGGGGGGTATTGTACACTGTGCAATAGCAGTGGTAGTGGCTATCGGATCGAGCTAAGTGACACACAAACACGGTACCTTAGCCATTTTTGTCCACGTGCACAACACAACACATACACATTATCCATTGCCACTCCATCACAACACATTTATATGCAGGAAGCACACCTTGTCGTACATCCATGATGCAACATGCACACACAATTGATACTACATACACATATTTACACCAGAACCACATCAGCCAACACAATTACACATCCATCTACACAAACACACTCACACAAAAGCTCAACTACACACATTACAACAATAACCGCTACACAACAACACTCAAATGAATGTTACACACAGCAATTCCACACACAATCAAACATAAACAACAACATCAGACCCATTTGTAAAGGGGACACATACAGACACAACCAGATCATCCACTCCAACGCCCTCCATCTCAACCAGCCTTTCTGGCTCCTACTCTGAAGCCAGGGGTCACAGTAGCAGTGCTGGTGGTCTCAAGGGCCAAGTTAGAAGTCACACCTGCGAACCCTGGTGATTCTGTAAATGACTCTGTGTCCATATATACAGATACGCCATTGCACGGCTTGTGACAATCCATCTGCCTTGTCTCTCCATGTTATCAGAGTATCTAATGAGACCACCTTGTGGTTTTCTAGAGCCAAGTGGATTACTAGATTGTGACTTTTAAGAAGACCCCAACGTGCGGTCGTCCAGCTGTCCTAGTGCTGGGCTATGTAAATTGGAAAAGGTTGTGCAAGACCATTTTGATTCAGTAAGATTATGGAAAGATAAGAAGCCTAGGTGAAGTAAAACGCAAATTTATTTACAATATTTCTCCAGGTATTAAAGAAGCAGCAGCAAACAGCAACAGCAGGGTAAACCTGTCAATAAAAGTAACCTCACAACCAGAAATTCCAGAAAGGAAGAAAGTTAACTGTGTGTTCTATAACGTGCAGGAATGACATCCTGGAACACACAAGGGAAAACAAACCATATACAGGAGCATTACGAATAACCCAGAAAACATGGACGCAAATTCAGTTGAGATTAATTGCCGCATGTATACCAGAGCTGTTCAGTGTACACAATACACTGTTCCGCCGGCCTAAATGACTTGACTTTGGCTACCTGTTCCACAGTCCACTAATGATCTACCTCCACCCTTATTATCTCAACGGTTAGTGTTTAAACATTTATTGGTTCTTGGAAGTTATGTAAACCCTTATCCACATGCACTATAGCCTTCCTCTGAAACCAATCCCCAACTCTCAAATCCTTCAACTTGCCACATTTCCTTCCATCACAAATCTCTTTCTGGGTATGTTCCAAACTGTCTCTCCCTCCATCCTACACGCCTTAAGCAACTTTTTTTATGCTCCATTTCCTCTTCCACGCAGGACATAAATTCCCTTTCATCAACAAGTAAGGTTTCCTCCCTCTTACAGAGCTGGGAGTACTCCTGTACAGCTATTGTTGCTTTGCACACCTTGAAACCATCTTTCCAAGGCCACTGGATGCACGCGACCACAACTCTTTGGAATATTTCCACAAGCCCATTACTTTGAAAATGATAGGGGGTTGTCCTGTGAGCTACAACACTCGTATCTAAAAGCCACTATAATACACAAATTAACTCATACAATTGTGCCATTCAAATAGATGCAAACAGGGCTTTGCATATTTTTTTCACTTATTCACCACATTGCGGTCATGCCAAAACAGATAACTGGTGTTTCATTTCGATAAACCAATGTTTCCAATGCTGTAAGTATGATTGTGAAAAAATATGTATCTTTATGTACACCCATAACATTTTCAATAGATAATGTATACGTCACCTGTTTCCATAGAACCACTGTGTAAATCATAGCTAAAAAGAAAAGACTGTAGTCAAGTAACCATAAGGTGACAGAATGTTATTTAAACGTCATAAATAAATAATGAACCAGAGTAAGAAAACAGTGTCAGTGGCCGGAAGAAACTCCTGGACAAGGGATTAGAAAATAAGAAGTGTTACCGAAGTCTGCAGGTATGTTAAAAAAGTGAAAGGCTGACTATGAGACAAAGAGCAGAAGCCACATAACTTGGTGGCGGGGCTGCAAAGGGGAATTACCCAGCCCATAGTTCACTCCCAGCTGAAGGAGGCAGGGATCCGCGATGCAGCACTTCAAAGTGCCATTGACACTCTCCCTGCGCAGGGTGCACTCGGGCAAGGCCTGGCAAAGACCAGGCCAAGGGTGGGCAGTCTTCACCCATCAGAGCCCGGAGGAGGCTGGACTACGGCCACCACCCTTGGCTTTATCCCATTTTAAGCCATCGAATTTCATGTCTAAGATAACTGTTTGATAGTCTATAACATTTATCCACCCCCCCCCCTCCTTTGCGATCATGGGCAAGAGAAATGCCACCTCAATTAGTGGGGAAAGGGTAACTCAGGGCCACTAAACGATTTGATAACAAGTTTATTACTATAGCTATGGGGGCAGTTACAACTGAAATTGGTCTTGTAGAGGAGAGGTTTGATGTGGTACAATGACAAACTAGTCAATCTCCTAACGGGATCCTGCTGGCAAACCTACATTCTGGGCACATTCCAGAGAAGGCAGGCTTCAACAACAACAACAAATAAAAAAATAAAGATCCAACAATTGTTTTCCCACTGACCCTCCGAGTGCCATCACTGATGGGAACCCAGTTCTTCCTGGTCCCCCACCACCTAAAAGAAGTAAAAAACATAGACTGCATAGCTCCTTGGACGGAATAGAAAAGACGGGGAAAATGAGAGCACAGCAATCATCCATGTTCTAAGCTCCCACAAGAAACAAGCTGCCCAGCAGAGAAGAGAGAACCCCAAAAAATGTGAAAGTCTTACTAAACAAGATTGTGGAGCACCTCACCTCACTTTGTTAAGGCTGGAGAAGTAATGAGTGTTTTTTGTACCGTGATCCTAGATCAACTAAAAAGCCGAAATTATAAACTGATACCTCAAATGAAAACAACCGAATGTTGAATATCACTTTATCAATTGATACCAATTCGGACAACAGACACCTGATTAGTTTATAATATACAGCAAGACAGATGCATCCTGCCAGTTATGAATGCCACTGGAGGCCACATACCTGCAACTCTTTCACAAGCGACTGCAAGCGAGAAGTTAACAAAAACTGAGACCATGGAATCAAATGAGGCTCTTTAAACTTCTCCCCTCCATTCGAAGGCCCGTGGAATGACAGAGAGACATTCAGGCAGTAAGGACCATCTCCGACTGCCCCCAGAACGCATGCCCTATATTATTGAACTGAAGATGTGCCTGTCTTACCGAAAACCCAGAGAGAGGAATGGGTTGTGCTAAAAATAAGGTTTACGCCGTCTTAAAAAATACTCTGGGTGGTCACAAGACTTGTTTATGGAAACACTGCGATGAGAAGAGTCTCGTGGATTGGTAAGAGCCCAAAAAACCATCTAAGTGATCGTATTGTGATTAAAGTTAAAAGACCTCTTGTTGTTAGAAGCCTGCTACAAACGCTATTATACTTATATTTACTATATACTATTTTCTATTATTTAGGCTAATAATATAGACCGTCCGCAGGCTGACTCAAAGATATCATGTTCTCAGTGTTGTTAATGAAGGGAGCTGCCACAAAATGTTCAATGCTGTGATTATAAAATAAATACCACTCGGGTCACTGGAGCACATTGAGTGACTTATATCTTCATGCATCACAGATTTTGGCCTCTTGCGTTTTTTGATAAGACGCCATAATTCCCAGTTATTTCAGAAGTCTCTCCCATTCAGAACATCACACTGCTGTCATGGAGCACTGCAGGGGTGTGTTCAAAAATGGGAATCTCTTACTGGCTGGCCTTTATCAACCTGGTTGACATCCTTTTTGGTCAGGAAATGTGGATGATGGGTGAATTTCATTACAAAGACAGTGGCTATCATTATGCATTAATACCCTTTAATGCCATTCCAAGCAGAAGTTCTTTAAAAAATACCGTAGAGCATTCCAGAATAGAACTCCTAACTCAAATAGTCCAACAGAATCCTCTTCCTCTTTTAGTCGCTGCTCCTGGTCAGATGAGCAGCAGTTCATCTTGGATATATATTTGAACTATTCATATTACGGATGTTTCCAATTTTTGGTAATCTATTTCTTTTTGTAGTAATTTACTTTTATTTTAGAGAATGTTTACAAGGCTCTCCATGTATAGTGTTAATTAGCTTTAAGAGATGCTTGGATATTGAATTCTTTTGCGGGGATCACATTGCCCGATCCCTGCTTATGTACCTTTTTTTATAACTAGTGTTAGCATTTGTTTTATTTCTGAAGTGGCGTAATTTATAAAACGTTTCAGATGGTGAAGGCCCGGTGTCTGTTTACCTGTTTTCCAGGTCAGGTGCGCTGCCATTTTTCATGTGCTTATCCTCGCGCCTCCGAAGTCAGTTTCACTTTAGTCGGCCGTGAGTTGTTCTTGTTTGTCACTTGATCTCTGTGGTTTGCCGAGCATTCTTTCGGATGCTGTATGAAGTTTTATGAGTTCCATTAACAAAACAAATAGTTTGTGTGAAACTAGGCATTCTGTTATAATAAAGGAAGGAAGGTTAGCAGTAACCCCTTTCTTCTATCACAAGACTTTGGCGACCATCTTAGTTTGGGCAGATTTCAGTAGTTGGCAAAGTGCATGTGGTAGTGCTTTGTTGGGCATTCTATGGTGACAGTTGGTTGTTTTTGTAGTCAGTAAACGCGTTTGTTTCAGTTATCAGGTTATAGGTTGTCTTGAGGAGATTTGTATTTAATATATTGTGTGCTGAGAGAGATTTTAGAGTTAAATATCTGAATTTATTGGTAATCCTGCTGTTTATCTGGAGGTGGCAATGTTAGTTCTGAGGTGGAGGCTGTAGAAATCCCAGATGGTAAAATCAGTGAGGAGATTATTAAAAAATGAATTCAGTCTGAGTTAAAGAATTGTCTACAGGAAGCTATTGACAAGGCAATGCAGAGGAGAGTAATTTCAGAATGTGAGTTTTGGTCTCTTTCTGATGAAGAGGCTGATAAAAAGAATAAACATGGTAAGAAAAAGCATAAAACTAAACGTTAGAAAGAGGAGCCCAGAGACCCAGGCAGATTTGTTTGTCAGAGCACCAGGAAAGGGAGAGGTGTCCTTAGCGATGGTACAGGGAGAGGAGGTGTCCCTTGTGGCGCGAAAGAGATGAGTATGGAGGACGGTGGAGTAAATTCAGAATTTATGTCCAAAAAAGATGGGGCCTCTTGGATGAGTACGTTTTTGATTTAGATACTGCTGATGGGGAGGATGAGGACTGGTTTCAAGTGGATGAAAGTCCTTCATCGAAGAAAGATGTAATTAAAAATCCTCTGGATGAAGAGATGTTTATTCCTTATGATATATGCCACCCCATGAGTGCGGATTGGTGGCCTTTAGAGCTTTTACTACTTTGGATAAAGCTTAATTTAACAGACATAGAATGTTTAGTGGGTGTGTTTTTGGTAGGGCCAGCAGACGGGGTGTTTGTGCCGGCCAAGGCTTTCATAAGTCCCATTATGGACAAAGAGGAGGTCATTCTTATCAAGGAGACACGAGCTCCAATTTCTACCCACAAAGCGATAGTGGTCAGCGTGATAAAGCAAGAACAGCTCGAGCACAAAATTCATCAGGGTTTCAAGGTGAGTACAACAATTATTTCTGGTTCTTTCCAAGGAACGAAAGGAGGTTGATTGCGTTTTTTCAGGAAAAAGTGGGAAAAGATCAATAGGGGCCTTGGGTTTTGGAGACCATTCTAGGTTATACAATAGAATTTCAGGAAACACCGTATCAGTGCAATAATCCCAGAGGGTTATTTCTCAACAAGGAGCAAGAGATGGTAGTGGAAAATGAAATATCAAATTTGTTGCAAAAAGGGGCAATTGTAATAGAGGACTATGGCCCTCATTACGAATGTGGCAGTCTTAAAACTGCCACACCCGTGGTGGCGGTCGGACTGCTGTGGTAGTGGCGGTTTTGACCACCACGTTACGACAGTGGCAGAGCCGCCTGTTGACAGCCCAGCGGTCGCAGCATCTGATAGCAGCACCGCCCTGGGGATTGTGTCTCCCAATTCCGCCAGCATTTTCATGGCAGTTGGACCGCCATGGAAAGGCTGGCTTAAGGGTCCCCATGGACAGCCCCTTCACACTTTCCACTGCCTGAATTACAGGGGGTGGAAAGCGAGATGGGTGCTGTTGCACCCGGCGCACTGCCACATTGCCACCGGCTCGATGACGAGCCAATGGCAATGTATTTGCCCTGTGTCCCGCTGTGCCGGTGGGCAGAAATGCTGTTTCTGCCCACTGGCCCAGAGGGAGACTCAAAATAGGGCCAGCGGTGTTCTGGCCGCACTGGCGGTCAGGTGACAGTACTTAATTTGGCGGGCAGCCTCCGTCACCCACCAAACTCGGAATGAGGGCCTATGTGCTATAAGTACACTTTTCTTGGTAGAAAAGAAAGAGAAAGGTTGGAAGCCTGTAATAAACTTAAGGGATCTGAACAGATTCCTCATTTACAGACATTTCAGGATGGAGGGTGTCCATCTGTTTTAGGGACGTGCTGTTAAGGAACGATTTGTTAGTGAAGTTGGAACTTAAACATGCTTACTGTATTGTCCAAGGACAGTCAGGTGTATCTACAGTCTCAACGGAAAGGTTAGTTTTTCCAGTTTTGCAGTCTCCCTTTCGGCTTATCTTCAGCTCCTTGGTGTTTTTATCAAGGTCACGAGTGTGGTGGTTTCATTTCTACAGGAGAGAGGAGTGAGGATAGTTGTTTATTTGGATGACATTTTAAAAAGGTCTCAGAGTGTGGACCAGCCTCTCTGGGATCTGCAGTTGACGAGAGGTCTTTTGGCGTCTTTAGGTTTCATTGTGAATTTAGACAAGTCGGTCCTGAGTCCAACTCAGACTTTGGAGTTCTTTGGGTTCACCATAGACACTATCAAGGTAATGTTGTGATTACCAGTATAGAAGGTAATCAAGAAAAAGAAGGAGATTTGTTATGTCTTAAGGAAGGATACCTGAACCTTGAGAGAATTGGTGAGATTGCTAGCCTTCCAAACAGGCTGTCTTTCCAGGGCCATTGAATTATCGTGCTCTCCAGAAATTCAAAGCAAGAGCTCTTCAATCAGGTCTGTGGTATGGAGATAAAGTAAGTTTGCATGGTCAGGCAAAGGAGGAGCTATCTTGGTGGTTAGACAACCTGGATGCTTGGAATGGTAGAGCAATTTTTGGATGTATGCCGGAATTTGTTGTAGAATCAGATGCAGGTCTCTCAGGTTGGGGTGCCTGATTGGGTGCACAAGAGACTGGTGATTTATGGTCAGTCACGTGAAGGAATATTCATATAAATTATTTAGAAATGATGGCAGCTTTGTACGTGCTCATGAGTTTCAGAAATGTTTTGAAGAACACTACAGTACAGCTGAAAATGAACAATGTTCCTGCAGTGACTTATATAAATCGTTTAAGGGGATCTTGCTCCTGTGTTCTTTCTGATTTAGTGAAAAGAAATTGGGTATTTTGTTTGGAGCAGAAGATAAGTCTGATGGCAGATTATTTGCCTGGAAAAGACAATGTTACTGCGGATTGGAATTCAAGGTATTTAAAAGATTTTTCAAATTGGAAGCTTTGCATGGAACATTTTTTAAAGATAGATGAGATTTGGGGCCCTTTGGAGGGGGATCTATCTGCAAGCAGTTTGACTTACAAAGTTCAGAAATTCTTCAATTGTCTTCTGGATCCGGAAGCTTTGGCAGTGGATGCTTTTCAGGAAGACTGGACGAAGTTCAGAGATTTGCAAAGATTCAGAGAGTCTTGCAGAAGGTGAGATGGGAAGAATGTCAGCTGGTTCTAGAGACTCCGTTTTGGACATCCCAAGCATGCTGTTGGAACTGACTTTCGAAATTCCGTTTTATTTGCCAGCAAGAGTAGGTATTGTAGAAAATGTGGATGGAGAGGAGCATCCGAAGGTAGAATCAGGAGTTTTGAACCTTCTTGTATGGAGTGTGTCAGTAGATCTTCTTAGATGTCAGGCCTTTTGGGAAAAGCTGAGGAGCTGCTTGGGGATTCTTGGGCACCAGGTACAAGACACAGATACAAAGGAATCTGGAATAAGTGGGTCTGTTGGTGTTTGGAAAGGGGTTTGGGATTCAGAGTAGGCACCTATGGTTCTTCACACTTCTTGCATCACAGGTAACAATCCAATATAAATAGAGAGGCGACACAGATGCAAATGATATACAACAGCTGATATATGACCAAATGGATGACTCTAGGGATTAATAATGTGACTTCCCAATTAATCATTACCAAACACCATGGGTAGCCCACAATGTAGGAGTAAAGAGAAAGGCAGTATTTAATTTGAGGTGATGTGGTTCTATAGGGAGTCGTGTAGTAGCCCATGTTTATAAAAGAAAGTTGGGTGGTTTAATGAACATAGAATTAGAGGGCCAGATCACAGAAAGTAGTTGTGACAAGAGCCAAGAGGAAGCATGAATGATAGGTAAAGACCACGAGGACTCGTGTTTGGGCCAGAGACTCCTTTATGTGTTATCCAGAGTTCAAAATTGTCCATACCTGTAGATAGAAACTGGAATGTGTATGTTTCGTAACATTTATACATAGCGTGCTCCTTGTAATTTTTGAATGTATTGAAACTGTGTGGTTCCTTCAACTTTTAAGGATCCACATGCAGTGACATTTTACGAAGCATACTCATTCTAGTTTCTTTCTCCAGGTATGGACAGTTTGAGTTCTGAATAAAACATAATGTGGTCTATGGCCACACTCCAGGCTGTCTGACAGGCCCATGGGCAGTTCAGGCGCCTCCCTGCCCAGCCCCATCAGAAGCTGCACTGTCTGCTTTGCAGACAGTGCGCATTCCGAGGGTGCTGGTCGGCCCCCTCTGTGCTACGAGATAGCACTCGGCTCCTTTAAGGGAGCCGAGTGCTATCTCATAGCACTGCTCCTGCCCGTCTGACTGGGGGGAATGCTCTATTGCAATGTTCCTGCGGGTCAGACCGGTGGGAACATTGTAATAGGGCTTGGGGACACCACCGCCATGGCAGTGGCATCCTCCCTCCAAGTTTGGCGGTACCACGGTGGGACCGCCAAACTCGTAATGAGGCTGATAGTCAGTTCAGGCAACCATAATATGTTAATTCTATCAATTAGTTTAGGTAATGGTCTAAAATCCAAATCTAAGGAGGCACAGGTCATTAAGTGCTCTAAAAATAAAGGTGTCTGAATAAAATGGGTTAAAATCAACCCTGACCAATTTTTTAAAGAACTTCTAAGCACTAATAAGGAAGCTTTCCGGTTGTGTATGTCCCACAAAGCAGACCCCCATGCAATTTTAGATTCCTTGAATTCACTGTGTGTTTTAATTGCATAATTGCTCTCACAACGGAAAACCTCCACGAGTGAGCAGTCATGTCACTGGTTTAGTCCATCATGGTCAGCAGCACACAAACATCTCAACTCTCTCTTAAAAATTGCCCACAGTCTTTGGATGGTACTTAAGCATCTAGGCAGAGGTAAAAGAAAACAGCAGCTTAAAGAAAGGAAGAAATAAGAAGGAATGCCTGGGATGTTCTGGAGGCAGCAGGGAATACAAAGGAAGGTGGGGCATTCTTAAGAAGGGTAAATCTGCCCTTTTTTCTGACCATAATATCCCTAAGGTCAAGTGTCTACTCCCTGCTGACAAGTGGGTTGAACACTTTACGAAAGTCTTCGACCCTGGTCATTTAACAGCTGACCTTGCCATTCAAACTGCTGAATTGATTGGTCACAAATCCGGAGATATCAAGATCCTGCGATCCTGCCCTCAGGTGATACTATATGAGGACCTTGTGCGTGCCTGCTGCCATCATGAATACACATTTGTAACCTGTGCTGAATTTTCTTATTAAAAACCTCTCGGAAATCAGATCCACTCCAGGTTCCTTTCCAGGGTTTACTTATCAATCACTATTGCATTATGGTACTTGTATGCCTTACCCGATCAAGAGCACTGGAAATGGGACTTCGGGTGAATCCTATCATACTTTGAAGCTCTAACTTACCGCTTCCAGCATGCCTGTGTGCTCTCCTGAATTAATCCTGATCATATTGTGAAGCAAGATCCGATCCATTTTCCACTCCGGACTTTCATTGGTTGCTTCCTCGAACCTCTGTGTATTACTTCAGGCAGAGAGCTGGAAGATGAACTTTGACTGCTCTCATCTGCACTGTGCTGCAGCCTGCTCACACCTGTTCTGAATTCCAACCACCCTGTGTGGCTGTGAGCTGGGAGGAAGGATTTAAGTCTGGCTTCTGCCTTCAGAACTCATGCTTCAATGGCTGCTGTTGCTGGAGGCTCCTGCTTTTCACTCCAGTTGCCTGCACTCCTGAAACCTTGAGAGGAGTTTCTGGTGCTTGGTACTGTTTTTGCAGTATCCAGCTTTCCTGTTGCTGCCATGAGCTGAATTGTGTTTATGTGTTTCTGTTTGTTAGTCTGACTTTCCTTCTAGCGTGATATCCTGATTTTTTTGTTTTCCTTGTTCTGCTTCTAACCTCATATTAGCTGAGTTGGCAACAGTTCCCTTTATTTTCTTTTTCTGAATCTCTGTTCTGTCCTTGTTCAGAATTCCTGTGTTTATCCCATGCACCAAAAGAGCATTCCATGTTCCAGTGCTTGCTGGATGTTGTATCCTTGCTCTGAATCCTAGTTCTAGTTTCTGTTTACCAAGGGGTCATTTCTTATTCCACTGCCTTTTGGGTACAGCCTCTTGTTCCTTGCTCTGAATTCTAGTTTCAGTTTCCCTTTACCAATGAGGCATTTCTAGTTCCAGTTCCTGGGTACAGCCTTGAGTTCTTTGCCGTGAATCCCAGTTCCAGTTCCCAGTTCCAATGGGGCCTTACTTGTTCCAGTACTTGTTGGGTACAGCCTGCCCTTGATTCCTGTGTTCTTGCTCTTCATCTCTGAAGCCCTGTCCATAACTCCTTGTCCTGTTTTTCTGACTGTCTGATTGCTGTCTTATCTGTCCTGTATTCTGGTTATTCTTACACTCTTGTTTTCTGTTCCGTTCCCAATTCGATCCACTGTCTCTTGTGGTCCCTATCGATTTACAGTGTGACCTCTGGCTTGGTCTTCATTTCAAACAGGTAAAGAAAAGACTGTTGTTGTTGTTTCAGTGTTGTTGTCAGCCTCATCCACCTTGCACTTAGTACAACGGTCTCTATACAGCAGGCCCCCCCCAATGACTTTGCTGTATGACTGTTGTTAAGCGTAATCTGCTGGTGTCAGTCCAAAGGGCTTCTTCTAAGCTACCAAGAGACCTCTCATTCCTATACCAGAACACCCCTTACTTTCATCATACTTTGTTCTTGTCTATCTCCTGTCCTGTGCTGTTTAGTAGCCTCAGTTATACCTTGAGTAGCCTAGTATTACCTTGCTTTGTCTCTTTGCTAAGTGTTACCTTTGGAATCACTTGGCCCTGCCTTCTCTTCCTGGCACCTTGTGTTTTGATCCGAATCAGAGAAGGGAAAGAAGCCGGTCTGGCAATCAAGAACATTCCATTAGTTTAAAGAGAACACCCCCTTATTGGTCCCAATATTAACCAATGTAATAATAGCAGCTATAGTTGGAGCCATTCTAGTATCATGGATGGCTGCAGTTGTAGTGTTCATTTTCAAACATGGGGATGGAAATTTGCCCAGTTCCTATTGTCCAATTGCCATACTAGATTCCACAGCTAAAACCTATCTAAATTAGGTGAGTGGAATAAAAGGTCTGCCTCCGATAACCCTTACTCCATAGGGCTGTTGGAGTTGTTTAATCAGAGCAGAGATAGATTAGTCTCTGCAGGTATTAAACCAAAGGTCCACTCATCTTTAGATTTGGTAGGCAGACAATTATGTTAGCAGTAAGCATTTGACGCAAAAAATTATACAGATTTGTAATATGTGGATTAACTCTTCCCTAAATTTTAAGTATTACCTCTTGCCCCCCATTTTTCTTGAAATTATTCTATAGATCTTTATTTTCCTTACGACACACATTGCTTGCGTCTGACATTCTTTGGCACTTTCCTCAGACATCTCAATACTTTTGAGTATGTCTGCCTCTTATCAAGTGACAGTATCAAACATCTTAATACTTTTTGGTATGTCTGCCTTTTATCAAATGACAGTATCAAGATTGTCAAAAGCCTTTGTGCACTTCTTTTGAACTGCATGTAGAAAGTAACTAATCCCTTACAAACCATAACATGAAACTTTACAATCAGATTTAGCAGCCAAATAGTTTAATGCTGCCACATAAGCATCAATTGAATAGGGAAATCCATGGCTAAACAGGATCCAGATTGTAGCTTTATTGACAGCGGTGACAGCCTACATCATTCGTTGACCCGTTGACCATATTTATGGGCCTAAGCGGCAGGCAACTGGGTAACTGCAGATAAGGAGGGTAAGGAACAATAAGTAACAATATTGACTGAAAACAAGGTCAATAATGCTATAAATACCAAACTCTTTAACCATTTTCTATTTCCTACCAGTTGCTGGTTGTGAGACTGCAGCTTAGCTGTAATACTAGTAGTTAGATTAGTTCTACCACTTATCTCACCAATAAATGTACTAATATATATTACACATTTCCACAGTGAAACATAAGCACCAATTTCATTTTGTTGCTTTTAACAGTATACTTTAAAGCGAAAACATACTGCGTATAACTATCTTGCAATATCCATGGGTTCATTATACCAATATTTTTCACAAACCCACTGCATCCATTTTAGAGTACCACTCTGTTTTGCTTTGAACCAGGCTCTAAGAAGCCAGTGTTGGGACATTATATTATCTCTTATAATGCACATCTATTCTGACCGAAACAGGTACAACTCTTTATCTGGTTTCCTCAAATAAAGTTTTTTTTGTTACTTGTTCAATACCACATGAAGTGAAATCCAAGAAGTGGCAGAATATTTTACAGAAAAAGGGCACAATTTACAAAAAAGTGTGAAAGTAAGGGTGGAATTCTACATCTCCAACTCAATGTACTTTTACAGTTTTTTTTCAGTATACAAAACATGAGTGATAATGTGCCAGGCACAGGTTTCCCAGTGTACTAAAGGACTAGCATCTTTTTCATCATCATCATAAAATCTTTATTCGTCCAGATTAGGACCATGAAAGAGAATTCGAGACAGTTTAAAACATACAATTTCATAATAAAAATTGTAGCTGGATCAGCTATAATTCATAGTTAAGAATTATAGCAGCATTAGTCATCATAACCATATTTACAAAGAGGCTGGCAACTGCTCTGAACAAACATACACATTAAATATGCAAATATTAAGATAAAACATACATAAAATGTGCTAATAGCCCTGGCACATTCATAAAAAGCACCAACAAGTACCCTTAACAAATTCAGTAGACAGACAGCATAAAAGTGGCCATATCCCAGGCTACCCTTTCATTGACTTTGTGCATTTCACAGCTGCTCGGAGGAAGAAACTTACTCTCAGGCATATTTAATGGTTGTTCAACAATTGTAAGTAGAATAGTGCCTCTCTACATTTGCGGTGCCCCAGCTTATTTAACACAGGTTTGAGAAAATTTCTAAACTGGAGATTAAAAAATGTACAAAAAAACATGAAATGCAACAAAGACTGCTCCCCCTGGCCGTCACACAGGCAAGGCAGGACTAGGTCTCCGAAAGAACTACTAGTGCCCCAGAAGCCCAGGAGCTGCCAAACTGTGCCTGCTCTGAAACAAAAAAAAAGAGACCTCTTCCAATTCATAAGGGGTAGAGACAAGTATAGTGCGGGTTCAGAAGTTCCAAATGATCTATAAACGTTTTAAACCAACACTTTGCATAGTTCAGAGTTCATCCTTCTAGCACTACAGAATTTGAGAAAGTGTTGCTTTATTTTCAGATCGTCATTTTTTGGATAGGCGCTGGGGACGTAAATGAATCCGTCAACCCCAATGTACAAAAGGTGTTAGAGATATAGTTTAACCAGGGGATTGATCTGCCCTTTTCTAAACTGAGACAATCCAATATTATATCCCTGCATGGAGATGCTGAAGGATTTGACCACACGCTACTTTACAAAAAGCAAAGAGGTCAAATTAACCTTATCCAATATATTTTTTAAATTAGGCTTGAAATGCATGATGAAGCGTGAACTGGATAGAGGCACCTGCAACCACCTCTGACAAATACAATTTCCTTCAATTTGATATGGCAGAATATTGTGATAACCCCAAATCCCGCCCCCATATGTGGCAGCAGAGACGCACTGTGGCGGTCATTCTGACCCTGGCGGTTGTAAACCGCCAGGGCAGAGTGACGCGGAAGCACCGCCAACAGGCTGGCGGTGCTTCCGGGGGCATTCTGACCGCGGCGGTAAAGCCGCGGTCAGAAAAGGGAAGCCGGCGGTTTCCCGCCGGCTTCCCGCTGCCCCAGGGAATCCTCCACGGCGGCGCTGCAAGCAGCGCCGCCATGGGGATTCCGACCCCCTTCCCGCTATCCTGACAGGATGGCAGGAACGGGTGTCGTGGGGCCCCTGGGGGCCCCTGCAGTGCCCATGCCACTGGCATGGGCACTGCAGGGGCCCCCTAACAGGGCCCCATTGAGATTTTCAGTGTCTGCTTGGCAGACACTGAAAATCGCGACGGGTGCAACTGCACCCGTCGCACACCAGCAACTCCGCCGGCTCCATTCGGAGCCGGCATCCTCGTTGCTGGTGCTTTCCCGCTGGGCGGGCGGGCGGCCTTTTGGCAGTCGCCCGCCAGCCCAGCGGGAAAGTCAGAATGACCGCCGCGGTCTTTTGACCGCGGTACGGTCTTCTGGCGGTTCCCGCCAGGCCGGCGGCTTCCGCGGCCGGCGGGGGTCAGAATGACCCCCTGTGTGTTATAAATGTTTAAGAGGGGCAGAGTTGTTCCTTTCCCCTCACCTCTAGGTAGGTTAAACAGTGCACCAGCTGCTTTACTAAGTTTAAGCCATGCTTAGTTCAACTGCTGCTGCCAAGAGCCCTTAAAGGTAAAAATAACAACTAAATAACTGAAGCCATTGACTCTACTCAAGGACTGACCCTTTAGTGTCAGCCTGGAGATGTTACCTTTACCTGGTCTACATGCCACTGTGTGAGACTTCCCGAAATGAGTAGTTAAGTCCAAACTGGTAATAAAAGAAACAAAGCTGTCAACCAGCATCTGTAATACATTGGGTGTATGTGCCAGTAAAACCATGTCATCAGTGCATAGCAGCACAGGGACCTGGGTGTGGGCAATCCTAGGGGTATCCACAAAAGTCAAGATCTATTCAGAGCATAGGTTATATACATAGATGATGAAAAGCAATGGGGCCATTATGCAACTTTGATGGACACCTCGTTTAAGAGGAAATTCCATTGTCATATCTCCGTGTGCATTCAAACGCTCTTTGGCTGAGAGATCTACATGCAGCGTGTGCAGCAAGTTAACTACCCCAGGTCATACATTTGTTTTGGCTTCCTAGTTCTCTTTTGCAGAATTGTACATAACGTAAAATTGTGGGCAGTGGAGAGGACAGCCACCTGTGCCTAAGTTCTTTTTTCCGTGTTTCTTTACTTCTCCAGAGGGAAACATGTTTTCCTGTGGAGAAAGCCATTCTAATACACCCCGACCAAATCTGGCAGCGACCTGTTCTCCTTCCCATTCTCATGGAGAAATACTCTGTCTCTTGTCTGGAGTAAATCTCTGACAAGTTCTAAGGCGGAAAAGGTCCGATTTCAGTTTGTGAATGTCCACAAATGTACAAGTTTGTGAGTGTTCACAAAGTTATTCAGTTAACCATTCCTTCAACCGCCACTCACCACCCTTTCTGCAGGAATCCCTTCTGCAGAACGTTCTGCACTGGTGGCAAGGAAAACCATAGCAGTAAAATAATTTAAAACTACAAGGATCAATTTTGTGAGTTTCTGGCAGACATAAAGGAAACCATTCTTGGCTGAAGAAGTTGTTTTATTTGCATCAGACCCGTGAGCTTCTCAAGCATCAGATGCTGTACCAAGAACAGCAAGATCATTCACATACTAATGTGAACATTAATATCGAGAGACAAACATATTGTGTCACAAATGCTTATAATGTATAATTGACAAGAATATCGACCACAAATAGGCAACATATTGTGTTTTTTGAATAAATATCAACTTTAATGCAGTATTATCAGTGTATTATTTAAAAGTAATATAAGTAATATACTGATTATTTAATATATTTAATGATGCTTTAAATAAAATGTATATATAAATATATATATATATGAACATTTTAAGTCTATATATAGATAGCTATATAATATTTATAATATTTAAAATATTCTTAGCAATAAACATGTTTTAAAATATTTTAAATTCAAATATTAACAGTAAAATATATTAAAAACTTACAAACATATATACAAGCAAAATATTCAAATAAACATTTTAAATTTAGTTTTATTTGTTTATATGATAAACTAAATCTAGAAATATTTTTAGAATATACTAGTATTATTTTAATACAGTTAGAAATGTTTAAAAATAATATGAGAGTCAAAAAAATCAACTACAAAACTATATACTTAACAAAATTATTAAATAAGCTAATATAGTAGATATATAGAATTATAACAAAAATATTACTTTAAAAAAATTATCATTTTTAAACGTAATACAATCACATCAAATCAAAACCGTTCGTATAGCACATAGCTGCCAACATGTGCCTCGGCACAAGGTTACAAAATGGACCATGAGCCAAGAGAACAGCTAGAAATTAATCCCTGTCAAAAGGCCAAGTCTTCAGTTGCAACCTAAACAGATTTTCGTTCTTTAGATTACGCAGTGCCAAAGGTAGCTTATTCCAGCCTTTAGAAGCTAAAACTATAAAAAAGGACGGTCTCCTCTGGTTTTCAAGCAAAACCGAGGACATTTTAGGAGAAAGGCATGTTCTCCTTGCAAAGATACCTAAGAGCCTTCTGATGAAAAGCCCGAAATGCAATTACTAAGGCTTTGTATGTGATTTGTCTTCCAATAGGAAGCCAGTGAAGTAGTTTCAGAATGGCACAACTGATTGAACTTTGTCAAACCGAAATCAGCCTGGCTGTTGCTTTTTGCACATATGGAAGCCAAATAAGCAAAGAAGCAAGAAGACCTAAATAAAGCTCACTGGTGTATTCCAATCTTGAGGTGCGAGCCAGGTGCACAATGGTATTCCAAGCACAGAAGGGGCAAATGCCAATGTCATGTCTTCTTCAGGTCCCTTAGGATGGCAAAGCGCGTCCCCACCACTGCAAAGACTTTACGGTCAAAAGCAAGAGTGTTGCAAATTTGACTCGTACATTTCTCACCACTACGTAGAAGGCAGAGGGAGTCCTAGTCCCTAAGGCCACCAGGGACTCTGTCATGAAAGCTTTGCACATTAAACAATTACTGCTCCTCCTCTAAACTACCTCTACGACATTGCTTTAACTGAGCGGTCTCGCTTGAAGCCTGCTTCCCAAATGAGAAGATAGGCTGGGTGTCTTCAGCACCTGAGGTCACTTTAATGCCATATTTTCCACAATGTGCTAAAGGCATCATGTAATGGTAAATAGTAGAGGAGCCTTGAGGAATGCCATAATTCATTACTTTAGATGCTGAGAAAAAAGCTCCAAGTATACCTAATGCTCTCTATCCAATAGGAACGACTGAATCCAACTAAGTGCTCTACCACCAATTCCCATACTTGCTAGTTTGGTTAATAGTATCTGGTGAAAGATGGTGTTGAAGGCCACAAGCAAATATTATAAGATGAGGGCTGCTTATGGCCCTTATCATGGCAGAAATTGATCTCTTCAGATATCTCCAAAAGGGCAATTTCCATAGTCTGATTAGAACATGTTCCAACTTAGTTGGGTCTGCTGTTGTTTTTTTCAGTAAAGGGATAACCTGTGCCTGTTTCCAACATCTAGGAACTGACCCAAAGGAGAGAGAAGTATTAAATACATGGTTAAACACTTGGTTAATCAATTCGATAACATGAGGGAGCACACTAGGGGACCGGGGTCAAGTGGAGATCCCAGTTTACGCTGACGAATCACATTCCACAACTCATTTAGCAAAATTTGATCAAATCTAGATAATGTGCATGTGATATTAGGCTTATGGTCATCCAGCCTAAAGGGTGAAGCTACAATCACTTTGGTAAAAGAGCCCTGGATGCTATTGATTTTGTCAACAAAAAAATGTGGCAACTGACCACACAACTCCTGGGTGGCAGGAATCTTATCACGACAAGCTCTGGAATGAAGAAATTGTTTACAATTTTTAAAGTTTCATGTGCTGAGTTATCTGCATTCCTGATTCTATCTGCAAAAAATTCCGCTTGAGCCAAAGTAATATTTTGCAATATTCTTTATGGGCACAGCACCCCGCAAGGCTCTCCTGAAGCGGCGATGGCCGGCGCTCTTGGTTCTGTGCTGATGTGCCCACGGAGGATTTGACGCATTGGACCAGGATTTGAGGAAAGCTATTGGCAACGGCATTATCAGGGTTTGTTAGCCTTTCAATTGACAGTTACAAACCCCGATCAGGTGTTTAGAAGCGAGCAGTTGCCTATCGCTTTGACCATTTTGACACGCTGTCTTTCCGGCTTTAATGAAGGTTTCCATACTTTTGTGACAGATATATTTTGGTTTTCTCAAGTTACCATTCTGTTTAAAGGGGAATGTTACAATTTTCTTTCCTAATACTGGGGTTATCATATATCACTGTTTATTAATATGGCCAATATTGATAATCAGAGTCCTAACACTGCTCAGCTTCTTATTAATGAAGATTTAATCAAAAGATTGATTCAGTCTGAAATGCACACTTGCTTGCATGAAACTCTAGATGATGTTTCGACCTTGATGACTCCTGAACCAACTCACAAGGGAAACCCCCTCACAGATTTTAAAGAGAGCAAAACAAAAAGGAAATCAAGGAACATTGAGAAGGCTGACATACCTTTCAAAAAAATCAGGTGGTCTAAGCACCTCGCAAAGGAAAGGAGGTCATTGCACTAGAGGTTCAAGCACCTCACAGAATATGGGTATCCTAAGCGGCACAAGATTGAAAGCTGTCTCTCAGGATTCGGCTAACTCAGAGACTCTAAGTGGCCTTCAGGTAGCTGATGTATGCGGCTTAGTACCTTCCAATGAGTCTCCTATTGATGAATACATTCTTGATTTGGACCAGGGGGATAAAGATGATGATAACCTCCTTGAGGATAGTGACTGCCCTTCCCACTCTAAAAATGTGGCTTAGGATCCTTTAGGGGATGAGATGATCTCCCCAGATAAGATAAGACACCCAAGGATGGCCCCTTGATCATGTGGCAACATTAATTAAAAAAATTGATTAGAAATCCCCTTGATAAAGGAGCACGTAATGTGTTGAGGGCCAAATGCTCCATGCCAGTCATCGAGGCCATGGTGTACCTCATGCCTAATTTTGATTCTGAACTTATTACATTCCTGTTAAAGATGGGTAGAGACACTAGAAAAGTCTGGAAAGGTCACTTAATTCTTGTCAAGATTGCCTTCTTGACATTCTTGGACCTCTAGCTAGGATCATATTCATGGCTGAGGAGGCTTACACCAATGACATGCCTATAGACATTGACCTACTTAGAGGCTGGAGCCAGAGATTCATGGTACTTCTTGGCAAAGCCAACGCAGGGCTTAATGTGGAGGGATGCACAGTTGTCTTAATGAAAATGAACGCCAAGCTTGGTGATTTAGCAGAGAAAGAACCCTCTGAGAATCCCAAAGGCCTACTCTTTGGGGAACATATGATCAAAACCCTGAGTAAATATGTGCCAGCCTTCCCCGCCTTAGAAAAGGCGCAGAATAATATGCAGAAAGTTTTCAATACTAGTGTTTTTGGACGGGCCAGCAGAA
Source organism: Pleurodeles waltl (assembly GCF_031143425.1). Taxonomy (NCBI): domain Eukaryota; kingdom Metazoa; phylum Chordata; class Amphibia; order Caudata; family Salamandridae; genus Pleurodeles; species Pleurodeles waltl. The sequence goes on along the minus strand of NC_090443.1, from coordinate 121,325,956 downwards.
GGGGAAATTCTGCCCGCCGTGGCTTCCAGAGGTTCCAGTTCTCCAACTACAGGACTCCAAGGAGCTCTTAAAGAGGCAGTTCTTCATCCACCTTTTACCCCCCAGAGAAGGTGTGCTTGTGGAAGAGGATCTAGAGCATGAGGACAAGCCTAAACTGGATTCTGGGGTGAGTACCATAGTTTGTCCTCTTTCAAGTTCCCCAGTGAGAGTGAAGGTCACCTCAAACTTTTTTTTCCCAAAGTGTGGATCTATCTCCAAAGATCTGTGGGTCCTAGAAACCATTTGTGGGTTCAAGATAGATTTTTGGCAGGATCCTGGTCAGGTTTTTTTCCCCAAAAGAAATGATCCTGACTTCTGCCCAAGTTCAGATAGTAGAAGAGGTGAAACCTTTGCTCCAGAAGGGCACAATCCTTCAATTTTCTTTGAACCACAGAGTTTTTGTAAGTACTCTCTTCCTAGTGCATAAAAAAGACAAGGGGTGGAGCCCCATAATCAACTTGAGGGAACGGAACAGATTCATAGTATACAGACATTTCAAAATGGAGGGGATCCATCTTCTAAGAGACATGTCGTTGTAAGGGATCGGTTAGTAAAGCTAAATCTAAAAGATGTCTATTTCACAATTCCCATGGCCCGCATCCATCAACCTTTCCTTCAGTTCACCTGGCAAGGTCGACTTTATCTATTTCAGGATCTACCTTTCGGTTTATCGTCAGCCCCATGGTGCTTCTCAAAGGTCATGAGAGCTGTAATCTCTTAACTTAGGGAAAGTGGTGTCCAAATTATTGTTTACCAGGACGGCTTACTCATCATGACTCAGTGTGCAGTATCTGGAGATTGGCAAATCTCTTTTGGAGAGCGTGGGTTTCATTATAAACAAGGAGAAATCTATTCTTACTCCATCCAGGTCTCTGGAATTAGTAGGTTTTACAATAGATACTGTGAATGTGGTTTTAATGTTACCCTTACAAAAGATCTCCAAGATTCATAAGGAGATTTGTTACATCCTCAACTGTCAAAAATTGACATTGAGGGAACTTGCCAGGCTTCTGGGTTTCTTGTCATCTTCCATTCAGGCAATCTTCCCAGGCCCATTGCACTATTATGTCTTGCAGAGGATAAAGGCAAAGGCTCTTGGGAAGGATCTTTGGTACGGAGACAAGGTGTCATTAAACAAGGAAGGGAGGGAGCAGTTATCTTGGTGGTTGGAGAACCTGGATGCATGGAACAGCAGGGTTATTTTCAGTTGCACTCCAGATTTTGTTTTGGAATCGGATGCCAGTTTAGCAGCCTGTGGTGCACGTTTGGGTCCCAAGGAGACTGGGGGCTGATGGTCCTTAGAACTAACCGCAGTTCTTTTGCCCCGGTGAGTTTCAAACATTCTTTGCAAGGCAGGGCGGTATTGTTGAAAATGGACAATGTTTCTGCCATAGCATATATGAATCGTCTAGGTGGTACAAGGTCTGTAGACCTTGCAGAATTAGCAAAGAAACTTTGGCTTTTCTGTTTGGAGCACAAGATCATCCTGAGGGCAGAATATTTGCCTGGAAAAATGAATGTTACTGCGGACTGGAATTCAAGATTCTTGAAAGATTTCAGCAACTAGAAACTGAACAAGTTTTATTTAAGAAGTGTTTCTAAGATTTGGGCGCCCCTACATTTGGATCTGCTCACAGACAGACTGACAAACCAGCTGAAGAATTCCTTCAGTTGGATGCCAGAACTGGGTGCTCTAGCAGTGAATGCCTTTCTTCAGATTTGGAAAGGGACCTATGTTTTTCCCTTGTTCTCCATGATCTCGAGAGTTCTTTAGAAGGTGAGGCTGGAGAACTTCTCCCTTGTTCTGATTACTCCGTTCTGGGTTTCCCAAGCTTAGTTCACAATGACCCTGGAGTTAGCCGATGATATAACCTTTTTTCTTCCTGCAGAGAAAGGACTTTTACTAAACGTGGATGGAGAGGAACATCCGCTAGTGCTCATTGGGACTTTGAACCTTCTTGCTTGGAGAGTGTCAGGCGATTTAGAGAAACGTCATGCCTTTCGGGAAGAGCTGAACAACGCTTGGAGGAGTCCTGGGCTTTAGGTACCCAGCGTAGATACAGAGGAATATGGACATTTTGGGTACCTTGGTGCTTGGAAAGGGATTTGGTTCCCATGGAGGCACCTATAGTGGAGGTAATTAACTTCCTTGTTGAACAATTTGATAGTGGTCTTGGATATAAGATGTTAAATTGCTGTAGGTCCACTATTTCTGCTGGGCATAGCTTGGACAACAGGAAGATGGTAGGTAACAATTTCTTAGTCTGTAGAATGCTTAAGAGCATCAGGTTGAGAAGACCACCCAAACCTGGATATGATACCCTCTGGGACATTAACTTAGTCCTTTCGATGTTTACGTCCTGGCCTGGTAATAGATTTCTGGATCTGAAGACACTTTCCATGAAGTTATCCTCTTCGCTTCCTCTAATTTCTTGCAAATGGGTTTTTGACGTCAATGCTTTGGAGGTAAGTAACAGAGTTTATGACACCTTCGGAGTTACCTTTGAGATTACAAGAAGAACTAAATCTATGTCTGATTCTGTTTTTTACCCAAAGTTTTACTCTTGTAAAAAACTTTGTGTTGTGAATTGTATGAAGGAGTACAATACTAGAATGGACGAATTCTGTCCTCACGGTACAGATCAGTTACTAATTTCCTTTGTCAAGCATTTTCAAGCAGTTACCATAGCAACTATTGCTAGATGGGTGAAATGGAAAATGCAATCTCCTGGCATTGATTTACACAGATTTCAAGCTCACTCTATGAGAGGTGCACTGGCTAGCCAATCCTTTTTAAAAGGTGAAAGGCTATAAGATATTTTAAGAGCCACTGACTGGTCCAGTGCTTTTACATTTGCTAAGTGTTATTGCAAACCAATTGAGAATTTGTCGGATGTTGTGTTGAGAGGCTACCAACAGGCATAATGGGAGCCTCCGGACTTGTAATGAAATAGCAATTCTCCAAATGAAATGACAAGAGAATCTGAATTTCATTAAAGACACAGAGGCTGACATTATCCCACCCATCTATTCCCACTGGTGGAGACATTAAAAAAAAGGGGAAAAAGAGGGCTATATATATTTCGTGATTGCAAATTGCTATTCCATATTTTAGAGTATTTAATTTTTATCTTTAACTTTATTGCTTTTAATTGCGTTGTTGATGAGTTCTATACTTTGTATAGTGTCTCAAAGATGCTCTTTTTTTCCATACAGTAACCAACAACCAGCATAAGAAGAGTCACTATGGTTAATGGGTTTACTATTATTTTGAAGTTTGAAGTCAAGAGTACCATAACTGTGTTCAACCATGATGCAACCAACTTGGCCCAACATTTAAAAGAGGCGGATTGTTGCTAATACAGCCTTATTATTATGTTGTTTATGTTCTGTTCTGGAATGTTCCTTTTATGATGTTATACTTCCAAGTGCTGCTTGGAGTGGCATTATTTACGGGCCTAGCATATTATACATCTTAAATAAACATTCTAGAACAGAACTGACATAACCAATAATAAGTCCCAGCAAACAACAATCTGCCTCTTTGAAGTGTGCGACTCGGTTCAGGTATCCCTCGAAGTATAAAATCTTTGCGGAACGAAGCACTTCAATGCCAGAATTACTGGTTATCATCTGAAAGAATCGCAATTTCTTTACAAGACGGGAGGCTACCATTATGCATGTTGGTAGCCCTGCAGAACCACATTAGACATGTGTTCAATCGGTTTACAATAATGTTTTGCAAAGGTTGAAGAGTTAGAAAAGTAAGCGGCACTCAAGATATCTTCCATTTTGCCGTCTTGCCGAAAACACAGAATAGCCATAGCTCCCCTCATAGAGTGATCTTGAAATTTCTGGAAATCGATACCAGCCAGTTGCATAATCCATTTTACCCATCTTGTAATAGTTGCACAGGTAACCTCTTTAAAGGGTTTCACAAACAAAATTAGGAGCTGGTCAGTGCCATTAGGGCGGAACTCACTCATCCTGGAATCCTATTCCTACATGCAACTTATAACACAGTTATTTCCACAAATCAAATTTTGGGTAAAATATAGGCCCTCATTTTGAGTTTGGCGGGTGGAAAAGGCTGCCTGCCAAACTCCCACAGTCAGGTCACCGCCAGGTCAGTGACCTTCCTGTGGCTCTTATTACAAGTTTCTGCCTGCTGGCCCAGCGGGAAACATCCCACAACATTGATGCCAGCTCGTAATCGATGTTCAACCATGGATGTTCAACCATGGTTGAAGGTCCAAGTAGACCCTACCTGTGCCACCCCATGATTCAGGGGAGCCAGAGACAGGACGACGTGTACGGTGCCCCGCAGCGCCTGATAACGCTGCCGCGTTACTACGGTAAGACGGGGACACTCCGAGCGTGTGCGTCTATAAGCGCACACTTCTAAAAAATAAAGAAAGGACTAAAACCATGTTTTTTCCTACACTGCGGACAAACCACTGATTACAGTACTGTTGCATTTGAGGAATACTGGTCCCTTTCATTGATGGGACGCAATTTTACTGTCTTGGACTCTGTTTTTGTCCTGAGTTCATCTCACCTTCTGGATTCCCTACAGAAACACATCAGCTAACTTGCTTTCAATTTTTCGTTGAGCCTTGAAAAAGTCCGTGAGGACGAAACTCGTGTTGGCTGTTTCTGTTAACTTGAATATACCTGTTTATTCAGAGGACTCGGAATATTATCATAACTCGTATATTCCTGCTTCATATGTGGAATTGAATATTCTGGAACTGTCTATTAACTAAGGATTAAATTGTTCTTTTACTTATCCACCTATTTTGGACTTATAACTTTCATTGGAGTGCCCTGGCTCCCCTTTTCTTGTATTCTGTATTTTACAGCACACAACCTAGGTGTTTTCCACCTCTGTTTTTGTGCATTTCGAAACCCTTGGTGGTTGGGTTTCTTGCGCCAGGCTGGCACCCGCCACAGGACTTATTGATGACATGCTACCTTGCTGAATGTTCCAGATGTGCGACGCTTAGCATCAACCACCTTTCTTCTTAATACTGAGAACTAAATTTACATCCCATAGGGTTTTATGTCTAGGTCTAGAAGGCCTCCTCAATCTGATACTCTTAAGTACTCTACAGATCATAATACTTTTCCTTACGCTCCTGCCATTGACCAGACTGTGTCCTGCAGAAATTGCAGACCTAAAACAATTAATCGTTCTATAGCTAAGACTTCTATCAGACTGTTCCACTAGAAAGTTGACCACCTCGACCATAGGATTCTTCACGGGATCCAAGTCCCCTTCCAAGCACCAACGTAACCATATTCTCCATATCCCTTTATTCCTGGAACATGTGACTGGAGCCCAGGACTCTTTAAGGAACTCCTCAGCTCTTCCCAAAAGACCTAACAGTACTCTAGATCTACTGACATTCTCCAAGCAAGAAGGCTCAAAGTCCCTGTCAGAAACAAGGGAATGTCCTTCCATCTGCGTAATTCATCAGGGCTTCTACAGTGGGAAGAAAAAAGTTAACGTTGTAGGCTAACTCCAAGGTCATTGGAAATCATGCCTGAGACACCAAAAAGGGAGTTATTAGGACAAGTGAGCATCTCTCCTACCTCAACTTCTGAAGAACTCTCTGAATCATAGCAAATGGCAGGAACACATAAGCATCGGTCCCTTTCCAGGTCTGCAGAAATGTGTTCACTGCTAGAGCACCCGGGACCTCAGTTGAGAGGTTAGACTGCTCACAGAGGTCTAAATCTAAAGGTTCCCAAATCTCATTCAGTTTCCTGAAATAGGTTTCATTCAATTTCCAGTTGCTGAAATCCCTCAAGAATCTTGAAATCCAATCTGCAGACACATTTGCCTTTCTCAGCAAATATTCTGCTTTTAAAGTGATTCTATGTTCCAAGGAAAACATCCAAAGCTTCTTGGCTAAGTTTGACAGGTCTGAGGATTTCGTTTCTCCTTGATTTATAAAGAAAACTGTACAAACATTATCCATCTTTAACAAAACAGATCTGCCTTGCAAACAGTCTTTGAAACTCATAAGGGCATATAGACCTGCAGTCAACTCCAAATAGTTTATGTGATGTGATTTCTCTGCATAAGACCACAATCCTCCAGTATGCAGTGCACCCAGTTGTGCACTCCAACTGTCTAGACTCATATCTGACTCCAGAATGTATTCTGAGGTGCATCCAAATGTGGCTCTGCCATTCCAGGCATCCAAATTCACCAACCTCTAGTTAAATTCCAGTCTTGCTTCCTGATCTAGAGATATCTTTTCCCCATACCACAAACCTTCTCAAAGTGCCTTCGCTTTTACTCTCTGTAAGGCATGATAATGTAGGGGCCTGGAAAAATAGCTTGAACAGAAGAAGAAAGAAGGCCTAAAAGTCTGTCTAGTTCCCTCAGAATTAAAGAGTCTCGTTTCAACGACAATCTTAACTCTTTTCTAATTTTTGTAAATTTTTTTATTGGCAAGAGCAGAACCATGTTAACTGTATCCACAGTAAAACCTAAAAACTCTAGTGTTTTGGACAGAAAGAGGATAGATTTCACCTTGCTTATTATGAATCCTAAACTTTCCAGGAGGGCCATAACCATGTGTAAATCCTTCAGAATCTGAGTTTGGCATTGGGGCGTTATTAGGATCTCGTCCAAGTAAATGATCATACGCACACCCTGCTCCATGAGGTAGGAAGCTACAGCTTTCATCACCTTCGTAAAGCACCATTGTGCCAATGAAAGTCCAAACAGTAAAGCGCCGAATTGGTAAAGACGGCCCAGCTAAGTGAATTGACGGTAACGCTGACACTCCCTGGCCATTGGCATGGTAAAGTAGGCATCCTTCAGGTCCAATGTTGCCAGCCAATCCTTCTCTACTAACATATCTCTCAAGAAATGGATTCCTTCCATCTTGAAATGTCAGTATACAAGGAACCTGGTCAGGTCTCGTAAGTTCATCACAGTTCTCCACTCCTTGTCCTACTTTTCCACTAGAAAAAGTATACTGACAAAACACTTTTGGACTAAGGGTACTTCTATAATGGTGCCCTTTTGCAACATACTTTGTACTTCAGCTGTGACCACCTCTTGCTGAACTGATGTCAAATGTATTTCTCTGGGAGAAATCTTTCGGAAGGGTTTCTTCAGGAAATCTATCTTGAACCCCTGACAGTCTCTAGCACCCAAGGATCCCGAGTAATTGTTTCCCAGGCTTGGGGAAAAAACCTTAGGTGACCTCACACACTTACCCGGGAAGAAGAACGTAAAGTTGTTATTATACTCCCTGGTAACCGGATGAGCTTTGTCAGTGAGACCTGCTACCTCTTGTATGTTAGAGATGTCCTCTTTGAGGCTATAAGCTCGCAGTCTCAATATGTCGTCTTCCAAAGCCTCTGTTTCTGAAAAGGGACCTCTGGAAACCTCAGCCGGCAGAAAGTCCCCTTCTGTCAGCCGCATAACTAGAGGTAAATTAGTGCATAACCAGTTAATAGTACTAAAGTTCATATAAAATATCTTGGTCAAATAACGATCAAATGTCCAAGTCCAGGGCACACAATCATAAACAAAATCTTTATCTTGTAGCAAGGTGAAATCAAGCGTCACGGTTATTCTGTGTAGTTCACCCAGTTTGGAATTTTTGGGTTTCAAACAAATCCTTATACTTCCATAAGTACAATGATGGATTTCAAATGTACCCCAGCCAACACATGTTTCGTCTAGGGGAGTGACCCCATGACTTCCTCTGATGTAATAGTCCATTACAAAGTCAACTGTAATGTTCACTAATCCTATCGGGCACGTTCCAATATAATGCCCCACGTTATATTTGCTCAAATGTGTCAAGACAAACAGCTATTTGTGAAACAACTATATCGAAATCCACGTATATTGGCTGCGAGTATGAAGGCCCACCCAAAGACACCTGGGCTGAAAATTCTGCGCATGTTGGATTGTGCCTTATCTAGGACAGTAAACGTTGCTATGTATTTGCCTAGGGTCTTTATCATGTCCTCAACGAATAGAAGACCCTTGGTGTTCTCAAATGGTTCCTTCTCCACGAGATCCCCACGTTTAGGGTTAATCTTTAATAAAACTACCCTACGCCTCTCTGTGTTGAGTCTGGCATTGGCATTTCCTAGGGAGAACCAATGTCCTTTGGCTCCAACCCTTGAGGAGGTTTATGTCCAGGGGAAGCTCATTGACATAAGCCTCCTCGATCATTTCAATAACTCTTCCATGGGCCACACTAAGTCAAGCAGATGGTCTTGGCAAGCCTTAAGGGACATCTCCAATCCTTTCATAGGGTCGATACCAAGTTTGAACAAGAACGTAATGAATTCCGGGTCTAGGTGTGGGGTAAGGCAGACCTTCTCATGTTTAACAGGTTTTGAGCATTCAGCTCTTAGGATATTCCTTGCTTCTTTTCAAGCGGATTTCTGATCCACCTTTTAATGAATTTTCCACTGTGGTCTAGAAGCCACCACTTGGCACTCCTAGGGTGTCTAATGTTATATGGGGAATTATTTCTTCACCGAATGGGTCTCTAACAATTCCCTCGGAGGTAGAGGCAACTTCAAGGTCATCCATATCATAATCACCTTGATCAACATCTAGCAAATACTCATTAAAGGGTTCCTGACCCTCGTGTTCATCCTACTTTATGTAATTGTCCTGATCGTCATTAGGGGTAGAAGAATCCATTGTGCCACAGTTAACTCCTTTTTAGTTTTGTGCCACATAGCACATCGATCTCTTTAGAGGTGCTTTGACCTCCCAATCTTTATAAGGTGCTTTGACCTACCAATTCTTCTGAGGTGCTTTAACTTCCCATTTTTTAAGGGGTAAAGGTCTTGTCTCAATATGATTTAGTTTCTTTTTATCATACCACCTCTATTCTATAGTGCAATTCCCCTTCTGACCCACCTTGAGGTTACAATCTGATTCTAGAGGTCTTTTATTGTCAACTACTTGATCCAAAGTCTCGCGGACGCGAGTACGCATCTCTTGCTGGATCAATTACTTTATCATCTCCTACATAATTCTAGTAAGGGGAATATGATGGATCTCTGAATCATGCTCTGAATCTTACCCTGACATCTTGGAAATGAGTTACTAGAGGAAAATCCAGAGAAATATAGGTATGGGAGAAATACTAAAATATGTGCATGAATTAAGGGGAGTATCCTTTTCAAATATATATGCAATATAGTAAATATCTCTTGTGGGTGTGATGGATCCTAACAGCTGATCGAAGACACCGCAACTGTCAACCGTCATTGACATTATTCTGACTGTAACAGCTGCTAAAGCATGATTGGCCTAGAGAGCTAAGGTGTCACTCTATGCGGGCCTGCTGCCCATTGAATTACTCTAATTCTGCTGATGCGACTTCTTGAGAGACGCAATGGAAGAAAAATAAAAGCTTTTTCTGAAAATAGCCCCTACGAGGCAAGTGCAGGTCTGGCAGCCGCGCATTGGAGAACCGGAGGCCCCCAAGAGCTCTCTGTGTTCCACATCTGCAGGAGAGGAGCCGTGTAGGAGACTCAGAGGCCTTTAAAAGCTCTTCATGCACCGTGGCCCTGTAAAGTGAAGTTGGTGTTATCAAAGTAGGGTCACGGCTCGCTCTCCTTAACACATCGGTCAGAATTTGAGCGAAGAGGTAACCGCCCTCAAGTGCGATAAAATTTGCCTAAAGTATAATATAAAATGTTCCTGAAAATTGGAAACCACTGAAACAGTCTAGATATAAAACATAAATCTCAGTACATCTTCTCAAGCAATCAACATCATTATAGCTATGACATACCAAAATGGAGATACTTATCTGCGAAGAGCAGCATTCAAAAGAGAGATTTCAGCGACTGCAAATTGAACGCTGGGTAAACTATATGTAGCTAATAAGTCCAACTTGAAATCAACAGATTGAAGAATCGTCGCAGTAAGTGCTTCCGAAGATCAGTCATGGAATATTCTGCTTCTTTTGTTTTCCAAATGAGTAGAATACCACGACATCCAAAAGAAAGGTCATTTTACTGCAAATTTTCTGCAAACAACAAAAATTAGTTGTAGGTTTGCTCCTAAAAATTATATATTTATTTATTAATATTTTTTTTAAACCTAGAGAAAAAGGCATACATTTAAGCAAAGTAAGCTAACATTTCATTGTAGGCTAACATAAATATTTTCTTTTTTTTAAATAAATAAATCAAGGGAGGGATAGAAAGGGATAATGTTAGCCTCCGTGTCCTTAATGAAATTCAAATTCTCTTGGCATTTCATTTGGAGAATCGCTATTTCATTACAGGACCAAAGGCTACCATTATGCATGTTAGTAGCTCCTAAGAAGTACATCAGACGTGTTCAATTGGTTTACAATAATGTTTAGCAAATGTGGAGTTCGACCAATCTGCTGCCCTCAAAATATCCTCTAATCTGCCACCTCTATAAAATGATTGGCTTGCCATAGCACATCTCATAGAATGTGCTTGAAATTTCTTTAAATCAATGCCAACTGATTGCATAGTCCATTTTACCCATCTAGCAATCGTTGCTGTAGTAACTGCCTTAAAATGTTGTAATAAAGGAAATCAATAGTTGGTTTGTACCCTCTGGTCGAAATTCACTCATTTTGCAGTCATATTCTTTCATACAGTCAAAGTCATACACACAAAGTTTTTTACAGGAATCGAAACGTGGATAGAAAATTGATTCAGACATAGGCCCTCATTACGACCCTGGTGGTCGGTGATAAAGTGGCTGTAATACTGCCAACAGGCTGGAGGTAACTACCGCCAAGTTATGACCATGGTGGAAAGATCTCTGAAAGACAGCCAATGTACCACACCGACCGCCAGGGCGGAAACAACAGGCACCACGGCGGTAGCCACCTACAGCCAGGCGGAAGTCAATGTTCCACCAACCATATTAAGACCCCGCAAACCACCACCTTTTTTGGGGTGATACCAACGACATCAAAAGCCTGGCAGAAACACTGCACATAATTGAAAGGACTCACCTTTGGAGACACAGGCAAGAACCACGCCGCCATGAAACCCGAACTGCATGTTTTCCCGATGATATTCTACGTTCTGCTCCACCACGAACACCAACGCCGGCGAAGACGACGACTGTGAATACAGCCGCCTAGCACACAAGGGAGGGGGGGAGGAAAACAAAAGTGACACACACACGCACAACACACACCCGACACACACACACCATACACACAACCAGCTGCATTACAAAAACAATTTATCTCCGTAAATCAGCTGAATAATGCAAGGACAAACCAATTTCGCAAAAGTGTTTGTAATAAGATCAACACAGTAGAAAAATAAGTCAGGCAATTTAACAGATATATACATTATTTACAGAAAAAGTGACACAGCCCAGTCCTCAATTTGCATGGGCCCCATGGCCACAGACCAAAGTCCAAGGCCCCACTTGTCACCTGCTTCAACACGGAGAGAACATTGCAGGGGCATCAGTTGGTAGATAGCCAGGCACCTCAGGGGACGGGGGAGCACCTCAGCCAGGGGATGAAACAAGACCACTGGTTTTGGAGGGGGCAATATGCCCTGTGCTTGATCCTGGGGAGTGATGGGCCACAGACTCTCAGGTGGGTGTCTTGCCTGCTGGTTCTGGTGGGGGCAACATGCCCTGTGCTTGATCCTGGGGAGTGATGGGCCACAGACTCTCAGGTGGGTGTCTTGCCCATTGGTGCTAGAGGGGGCAACATGCCCTGTGCTTGATCCTGGGGAGTGATGGGCAACAGTCTGGTGAGTGGGTGCCTTGCCCACTGGTTCTGGAGGGGGCAACATGTCCTGTGCTTGATCCTGGGGCGTGATGGGCCACAGTCTGTCGAGTGGGTGTCTTGCCCACTGGTTTTGGAGGGGGCAACGTGCCCTGTGCTTGATCCAGGGGAGTGATTGGCCACAGTCTGTCGAGTGGGTGTCTTGCCCACTGGTTTTGGAGGGGGCAACGTGCCCTGAGCTTGATCCTGGGGATTGAAAGGCTACAGTCTGCCAAGTGGGTGTCTTGCCCACTGGTTCTGGAAGGGGCAGGCCCCACAGCAGCCCATGGAGGCAGGACTGCTTAGCGTCCGCCGGCGGTGACGGCTGCACAGTGGTGGTGCTGTTGGTGGGGGGAGGCTCCTGCACATCCCCTGTGCCCTCGGACAGATGCACAGTGGTGGTGCTGCTGGTGGGGGGGGGGCTCCTGCACATCCCCTGCACCCTCGGATGGATGCACAGTGGTGGTGCGGCTTGTGAGGGGAGGCTCCTGCACTTCCCCTGCACCCTCGGACGGATGCACAGCCATGGTTGGTGGTGGGGGCTCTGTCACAGATGCTGGTCCAGGCACCTTGCCCTTTTTGCCTGCTGGTGCAGGCTCCTGGTCTTCCTGCCTGATGGTGCAGGCTCCTTGATCCTACTGCCTGCTGGTGCAGGCTCCTTGGCCTTCTTGCCTGATGGTGCAGGCACCTTGATCTTACTGCCTGCTGGTGCAGGGTCCTTGGCTTTCTTGTCTGATGGTGCAGGCTCCTTGCCCTTCTTGCCTGCTAGTGCAGGCTCCTCCCCCTTCAGTATATGTGGCCTGGATCCCTTTCCACCACGAGTGGGTGCGGTTAGGACTGGGCCCGTGGACTGTGTGGCTGCGGTGCTTGGCTGGGTTTGTAGTACCCTGGCCATACATGAAGGATGGGGGAAGGAGGAGGAGGGAAGAGGTCAAGCGTGGCTAGGGACAGTTTTTTAGGGACATTGGGGCGGGAAGAGGGAGAAGGAATGGGAGTGGAGGATGAGGAAGTGGTTGTTGGTGGTGTCTGTCTGCCGGATTTCGGTGTAGGTGCATGGGCTGTATGCTCTTGTGAGGTGGATGGCTGTTGGGTGTCTGAGTGCTTGCATTTGTGTACTTTATGAGGGGGGACAGACACAGTGGGAGGGAACACAGGGGACATGTGCATGGATGTTGTGGAGGTGTCTGCCAGTGAGGTGTGTGTTCTGCTTGGTGTGGTGATGATGCTGGTAGTGGATGATGATGTAGTGCATATAGGTGTGAGTGTGGATGTAACTGGGAGGATGTTCGTGGTTGGGGGGAGGGTGAGACAGTGGAAATTGTTGTGTCTGCAACTGGATGGTGTTTGTGTGTGTGCCTGTGGGATGACGTGTGGTGCTTGTGTTTGCCTGTGACACTCTTGGGTGTTTCGTTGTGTGCATGATCATCTGAATGTGTGCCTGAGATAAGATGGGGATGAGGGGAATGGGGCTGGGCAGTGGAAGTTGGAGGGGGGACGGTAGACAGGGACAATGGCTTCAATCAGAGAGGAGGCCAGAGCCTGAATCGATCACTGTTGGGCTGCCAATCCAGTGTGAATGCCCTCCAGGAATGCATGAGTTTGTTGCATCTGGGCTGCCAGCCCCTGGATGGCATTCACAATGGTTGCTTGCCCTACAGAGATGGATCTCAGGAGGTCAATAGCCTCCTCACTCAGGGCAACAGGGTTCACTGGGGCAGGACCTGAGGTGCCTGGGGCAAAGGAGATGCCCATCCTCCTGGGTGAGCGGGCACGGGCAACTCGCTGAGGGGCTGCTGGGAGGGTGGTGCTGGTACTGGGGGGTGGAGGCTGTACCTGTAGCTGGGGTGGTCGCAGAAGTGTATGCCACCACCAGAGACCTTCCATCGGAGGAGGTATCTGTATCTGAACTGTCCCCTGCAGTCTCCACTCTGGTGCTCCCCTCGCCCTCTGTCCCACTGGTGCCCTCACCATCGGTGGACTCTGCCTCCTGGGTCTTGTGGGATGCAGCTCCCTCCGTCACAGGTGCCTCTGCTCCTCCGCCAGATGATGCTAATGCACATGAGGACAGGATGACAAAACAAAAAAGGGGGGAAAAGACAAAGGATACACTGGGTCAATGGCTGCGTTGGCGTACACAGCACATTCACACACAGGGAACAGGCCTACTCACTATGCATTGCGCTACCAGAGAAATAGCTAGCCATCAAGGTATGGGGAGGGGCACACAACGCCAAATGCAGCACACCTGGGACCTACCCAGCCCTGACCAGTAGTGGATGCCTACCAACTAGGTAGCAGGATTATCCCTTCAGAACCCTAGCCACCAGGGGACCCACGCTGCAATGTCAGACCTGGCCTAGGGGCACCCATCGACACACATCCCCCACCCAGATACTACCCTACCATGCGTAAGTTGTAATGATGGGCACTGTACTCACCCCCTTGTGGCTGCTGTGATGCCCTCAAGTGCCCATCCAGCTCTGGATAGGCCACCGCCAGTATGCTGTCCATCATCAGGGTCAGGGTTCGATGGGCACCCATTCCTCGTTGGGAGACCGTCCCCAGCTGGGCTTCCGCCGTCTTCCGTGCCCAGTGTCTCAGGTCCTCTCACCGTTTGCGACAGTGGGTGCTCCGCCTGCCATAGACCCACAGGGTCCGCACCTCCTTGGCGATGGCACGCCATATACCCTTCTTTTGATGGGCGCTGACCTGCAGAGGCAATACACACAGGAGAATACCATTAGACAAACAGTCCTGCCTGTTACACATATGGCCCACCATACCAGTTCCCATCACCAATGGCACACACATGGCCCAGCACAGAACCTGTATGCTGCCAAAAGGACATCTACCCACCCCTCTTACACGAGGCCTTCACACACACATAACTCCCTGCATTCATGCCACATGCATTGTGCTCAAGTGTACTCACCTGTTGGTCTGGAGGCCCATACAGCAGTCTGTACTGGGGTAGGACCCCATACACCAGTCTCTCCAACTCCTCCGAAGTGAAGGGTGGGGACCTTTCCCCGGTCACACAGGCCATGGTAAGTTCCAGACACAGGTCACAGCAGCACATGCAGTGTAGGTCCTCTCCTATGGAAGGTCAGGTAGCAAGTGAGGAATCAGATAGGAAATGGTGGTCACGTCCGCTGTGTTGCATGCCGTCATCGCTGGCGTAGATCACCATTGGCCACTGTACCCCTTAGGGCCCAATGTTAACAAATGAGGAGTTGCATGACGGTTCCCTACCGCCACCCACAACAGCGCACAACGTCAGCGGAGTTACCTTACTTCCACCTGTCCCTCCAAACAGGACAGGCTGACACCATTTCAGGGGGGGCAGGTCCGGGAATAATGCTGCATCACAGGAGAGATTAGCAAATACTGGACAAATCACAATGACCCATTACATGTTTACAGGATGCAAACTACTGTTGCAGCGCCATTGTTCAGTTTATGACAGGCTCCTCACTCTTTTGTCCCTTAGATTCCTACCGCTGCGGATGAATAGGAGATGGAGACATACCCCGTGTACAGACCTCTGATGGAATTGGCAACACTGGAGGACAGGCACATTATCTTCACCTAAAAACTTGACAGGGCCACAATCACAGAGCTGTGTGCCCAGTTGGAACCCGACCTGATATCTGCTATCCGTCACCCCACTGGGATCCCATCTCTTGTGCAAGTGCAATCAGTACTCCATTTCCTGGCAACTGGTTCTTTCCAAGTGACAGTGGGCTTAGCAGTAGGAATGTCAAAGCCAATGTTCTCAATAGTGCTGACAAGAGTGTTGTCTGCCCTGATAAAACACATGTGCAGCTAAATTGTTTTCCCCCAGGTTGAGGATTTGGCCACAGTGAAGGCTGAGTTTTATGCATTGGGACATATCCCCAACATAAATGGGGGCAATTGATGGTACACATATTGCATTCGTCTCCCCACGGAATAATGAACAGGTGTTCAGGAATCGTAAGAGTTTCCATTCCATGAATGTTTAGATGGTGTGCTTGGCAGACCACGTCAATGCTAAGTATCCTGGGTCGGTGCATGATGCCTTTGTCCTAAGGAATAGCAGCATCCCAAAGGTGATATTCGAACTACAGAGGCACAGGGTGTGGCTAATAGGTGAGCCCTGGTTCCCACCCTGTAGATGTTGGTGTATGGGTATGGTGTGGGGCATATAGGATAGTTTCAAACCTATCATGGCTGCTTACCCCTGTGAGGAATGCCAGGACAAAGGCAGAAGAACGTTATAATGAGGCACATGGGCGAACCAGAAGGATAATTCAAAGGAGCTTTGGCCTCCTGAAGGCCATGTTCCGGTGCCTCCATCTAACAGGTGGATCCCTGTGCTACTCACCAAAGAAGGTCTGCCAGATAGTGGTGGCATGCTGCATGTTGCATAACCTGGCCTTCAGACGCCATGCCCCATTTCTGCAGGAGGACAAGGGTGGAGATGCTCGTGTGCCAGCAGTAGACCCTGTGGAAAGTGAGGATGAGGAGGCAGGGTATGAGGATGAGGGCAACAGAACATAGGTGATCCAACAACACTTCCAATGACACACAGGTAGGACAGTGTTACTTTACATTTCAATGACTTTGGTCGTAATTTGTGTGGCAATAGCTTGCTGATATTTTCCACTTCTAGGCCCACTTACTGTTCCCTCTGGCAATTCCTTTTGCAGTTGTTGGTGACCTGACATATACTCCTGGTGTGATCACTACAGCCAGCTACAGGTCATTAATCTATGTTCATTCTCTGTACAGTTGATTTGCAATTTTTGTACCTGTTTCAATCAATACATATTTGATATACATGACATACTCCAAAAGTTTTGTTTCCCAAAGGGTGTTTATTGAAGTGCTAATATATAGAGAGGACAGTGCAATAGGATGGGGTGATGATGGAGCAAAGTCCAGGGTATTGTTCCAGTCTGTTTGTATCACAGGTGCATTGTCCAAGAGGACATAGAAAGGGGAGCAATGGCAGTTCAAGGAGGACAGAGTAGGACACAAGGGTGACAATCAGGAGAGTCTTATTTTCTGGCGGGGGTCTTGACAAGTGTCTCTGGCTTCTGTCTGGATCGCAGGGAACTTTTGCGGGGCGGTTCACCTTCTGCAGGGAGAGGGGTGCTGGTGGCCTGTGAGTCCTGTGGTGGGGCCTCCAGCCCACTAGCGGCAGCGGAGGAGGTAGAAGGCAGTTCAGATGTCTGGCTAGTGACAGGGGCCCGTTGGTGTGAGACTGCCTCCCTCATAATGTTGGCCATGTCTGCCACCACCCCTGCAATGGAGATCAGGGTGTTGTTAATGGCCTGAAAGTCCTCCGTAATCCCCTGGTACTGTCCCTCCTGCAGCCGCCTGTTCTCCTGCACATTGTCCAGGATCTGGCCCAACGTGTCCTGGGAATGTTGATAGGCTCCCAGGATCTCGGCGAGTGCCTCCTGGAGAGTCGGTTCCCTGTTCCTTTCCTCCCCCTGGCACACAGCAGTCCTCCCAGTGTCCCTGTTGGCCTGAGCCTCTGTCAAATGAACCGTGTGCCCACTGCCACTGATCCCAGGTCCCTGATTGTCTTGGGTGCGAGGTGTGCCCTGGGGTCCCTGTAGAGGTGGACACACTGCTGATTGATGTGTCATGGGGACAGAGGTATGGGTACACTGGGTGGGTGCTGTGGTGGTGTTTCCAGATGGGGGAGTCTCTGTGATGGTGTGTGACTGGGCCTGGGGAACCGGCTGTCCAGTGGTCCCTGATGGGCCATGTAGGTCATCAAGATCCTCCTGAAGACCACGGTTGCTGTCATCACTGTGGGCCTCTTTAGTTGGGGGACTGGATAGTGCTGGCACCTCCTCTCCGCTGACATTGGCTGTGGTGCCTGTGGGGATGTAAATGATGTGTTATGGTTTCTGTGTCTGACATATTGTACATCCGTGACTTCCAGTATGGTTGGATTTGCCCTGCCAGCTTTCACTTGTGCATGTTAGTGTATGGTGGAATAGTTCATTTTCTATGGTGTGCATGCTTTAGTGATGAGATCCCATGCAGGGCTGTGAGGGGTGTCCATGCATTGGTACATCATGTAGGGCTTGGCATTGGGATTAGAGAAATGTGATGGTGTTGTGTGTGGGATGTAGTGGAGTGATGGGAGTGAGGGTGAGGGTATGTGATGGCATGCAGGTAGGGGGGTGATAATTGTAGAGAGTTGACTTACCAGAGTCCAGTCCTCCTCTGACTCCGGCCAGGCCCTCAGGATGCAGTATTGACAAGACTTGCTCCTCCCATGCTGTGAGGTGTGGGGGAGGAGGTGGGGGTCCACCGCCAGTTCTCTGTACAGCGAGCTGGTGTCTTGCTGCAGTGGAACGTACTTTCCCCCTTAGGTCATTACACCTCTTCCTGATGTCATCCCTAGTTCTTGGGTGCTGTCCCATGGCATTGACCCTGTCCACGATTCTCCGCCATAGCTCCATCTTCCTAGCTGTAGATATCTGCTGCACCTGTCCTCCAAATAGCTGTGGCTCTACCCTGACGATTTCCTCAACCATGACCCTTAGCTCCTCCTCTGTGAAACGGGGGTGTCCTTGTGGTGCTATGGGTGTTGTATAATGTGTGTTGGTGAGTGTGTTTTGGGTGATGTGTTTTATGGTGTGTGATGTGGAGTGCGTGAGTGGTGTATAGGTGTGAATAGTGTGTGTATGTAGTTGTGTCAGTGGTCTTGGTGTCTCTCTGGTGGCAATGCTTTGTAGTCGTAAAGGGTTGTAGGTAATGTGGGTGTGTGTTTTATAATGGTGTGGGTGTGTGGGTGTGGTGTGTGTATGGGTGTCAAGTGTGTGTTGTTTGAATTGTTTTGTATGTGGGTGTCCATTTTGAGCACGGCGGTATGTACCGCCAATGGTTTATCGCAGTTGAATGTACGCCGTGGTGATTCGTGGGTCATAATGTAGTGGGCGTTTTTCTTTTGGCGTAACGATGTGGGTTTTGATACTGCCACTTTAGCACTGACCTTTGGGCTGGTGGATTTGTGTATGTGGCTGAATACTGACGTATTGGTGTGTGAGTGTGTCATAAAATGGTGGACGGATATGCGCCGCCGCTGTAAGTTAGCCGTCAGCTTGGCGGTATGTGGGATTTGCCGCCAATGTCATAATGAGGGCCATAGTTTTGGTTCATTTTGTAATCTCCTATCTAACCCGAAGAGCATCATAAACTCTGTTACTTACCCCAAAGGCTCTCTTCGTGAACAAATAAGAAATAACCAAGTTTACATGCCAAAGCGAAGTATACCTAGATCTGGGGGTCTTCTAAGTATAATGCTTTTGAGCACCCTGCACACTGGGACATTTTTATCAACCGATCTGCGATTAACGAGATGGTGTCCTTCAGAAATCACTGATGTATAACAGTTTAATGTCCTATAACTAAGACTTTTATCAAACTGCTCTACTAAGAAGTTTACAACCTCCACTCTAGGAGCCTCCACGAGATCCAAGTCCCTTTCCAAGCACCAAAATATCCAGATCCTCCAGATTCCTCTATACCTGGTTTGGGTTCCCGGTGCCCATCATCCATCCAGGAGTTCTCCAGCTCTACTCGAAAGACCTGACATCTCTCTAGATTTCCTGACAATTTCCATGCAAGAAGGATCAAAGTCCCATTCAGTACCAGAAGATATTCCTTGCCATCTGCGTTTATTAAAAGGCCTTGCACTGCACATCCAGGCACATCGGAAACCAATCCTGAGAGACCCAAAAAAGAAGTTATCAGAACAAGTGAACCCTTCTCCTGCCTCACCTTCTGTTGCACTCTTGGAATCATCGTGAAAGGGGGAAACGCATAAACCTTTGTTCCCTTCCAAGTCTGGAGGAAGGCATTCTCTGATATGGCACATAGATCTGGCATCCAACTGAAGTATCTTTCCAGTTTGGATGGCCAGCCTGCTTATGAACAAGTCTAGCTGCAGAGGGCCCCAGACCAGGAATATTCTTCTGAAAAAATATGGATTGAGTTTCCAATCACTGAAATCCTGTAAAAACCTTGAATTCCAGTCTGCATTGACATTTACCTTCCCAGGAAAATATTTTGCCTTTAGTTCGACCTTGTGCTCCAAACAAAACAACCAAAGCTTTTTGGCTAAAGAGGACAGGTCTGAAGATTGTGTTCCACCTAGATGATTGATATACACCACTGCAGAAACACATTTATAGCAGTACTACACTGCCCTTCGAACAATCTTTGAAACTCATAAGGGCATTGAGTCCTGCTGTCAACTCTAAATCATTTATATGATGTGACCTCTCTGAATACAACCATAAGCCACCAGTTTCCTGTGTAGCTAGAGGAGCACCCCTACCAACAGAGCGTACGTCCGACTCCAAGATAGTCTGGAGAGCAACCAAAAATTTAAGGAACTCATGCATAGTGTTAGTCCCCGTGTCATTAATGAAAAAATCATATTCTCTTGGCATTTCATTTGGAGAATCGCTATTCTTCATGCCAAAAATGTTCTAACTGTTGTAATGCTATTTTGTCTTGTGCAAGTTCAAGGGAGAACGACAGCACAGATGTAGTTCTGTGAGGTAAATTAATAATGCACAGAGGGGCAGCTTGATGAGCAGACTAGGCGAACCAACTAGAAACTGGCAACTAGGCATCTTCAGGATGGGTTGCAAGTGTAGGACAAGAGTCCTGCAAAACCAAGGAAAATTGCATTTAATATTCAGTTACCAGCTACAGACCATCCTAGTCATGACCTGTACAAACTTTTTTTTTTAACCTGTTATAAAAAGTTTAAATAAAGCAAAGCATATTGATATGTCCAGACTCCAGGGTCCAGGGCCCCTGCTATAAACAAATCTAGATTAGAAAGCTCCAGGTCAATAATGGTCTCTACAGACCCCTGTGGCCGCTATGCCCTGCTTACGGAATTGTTGGATGGCAACCTGTGGACACTCCTTAGCATGTATGATTCTCCTGGTTGACAGGTCTAGCCCTGGAGGAGGTCTTGCGACTTTTGACCACCTCACCCCACTGAGGTTCACTCTTGGGGGCAGGTTGAATTTAATGCCATTATGCACCCCAGATTGGATATAGACTTGCAGTCGGAGGCCAGCATCTCATGGTGCCTGACGGACTGGTAAAGGCTCTCGGCCTAGCTGATGAATGGTGACAACCCCATCACAATCTACTCCCACGCTCACGTTATCGCATCCCACCTTGACATTTTTGCCCCAACTATAAATACTGGGATTATTTCCCCGATATGAATCCTCCCCAAGAGGCTTCCCAAGCACTTCCCCATGGTGGTGACAGTCGGGAAACTGGCTAGTGGTGAGCCAGGTTTGCCCAGGTGAAATCTGTGGTGGTTTCTAAACCACTCATTCAGCTAATATATCAATGAAATACTTTCTGATTACTTTGACTTCAGTGGTGCTACTGTCTCTTCCCCAACAATGCTATTGCAAGCTTGTAAGGTCGCTGTCCCGGGGAGAGAACTTGACATGCATCAGAGGTAGAACGAGGGCACATAAAGAGGCCTTGTTGACTCTTGAACAAGACACAATTCGATTGGAGCATGCAGAGGCAACCCATTCTAGCCCCTCAATGAGAGACATGTTAAATAAGGCTAGATTGGCCTTCCAGAAGGCTCTAATGGACTTGTCCTGATTGGGCTGGTTTCATTCTCAGCAAAGGGTGTATAAAATGGAGAACAATGTGGGGAAGCTACTCCACTGGCTGGCATACCTACGTGAGGGCTGCAGAATTGTCCCAGAGATTTGCATGCCAGGAGGATAGGTGCTCTTGGCAGCGATATATATTCCTTCAGCATTCTTTTGGTGGCCCTTATGCTTAATGTGTGCCCTCACACCCTGCCCAAAGGGATCATCCGATTGTGGTAGATTTCCCAGTAAGAGCCCACTCTGAGGAGGAGAGAGCTGACCTGGACTTACCTATCACAGTGGAGGAGGTGCAAAAGGCTAGTGCCTCGATGCCACCAGGCATTGCCCCAGAAATCCTTAGAGGAACTCCTCTGTGCTTGCCCTGCATCTATTGGCCTTATTTGAGGATGCTCAGGTGGGGCGCCAAGTCCCTCCTTATCTAAGGGGGGGGCATCTTCAAACCCGGCAACCATCATGGTCACCTTTAATGCAGGCAAATCCCCGAGGAATGTGCCTCATATCATCCAATATCATTAATGAATGGTGAAGTGAGAATACTTACCAAAATAGTGGCTCATGGACATCTTATACCTTAGCTCTGTTACATTAAATGCACTTTTAGGGGTTTAGGATCAAGAACAGCAAATCCAGCTTGCCCCATGTGTGTATCTTCGCTTGGGACCTTCTTTCATGCCATTTAGGAGTGCCCAGGGTTTGCACGGTATTGGCAAAAGCCATTAATGATGTGCTGCAAGATGTGCTAAATAGACTGCTAGATCTGTACACAAAAGTGGCCCTGCTGTGTGTGATGGACTCATGGGGGGGGAGTCCTGGGGTGCTCACACACTAGCATCCATGGGATATTTGGAGGCCAAAAGAGGTATAGCTTGACATTGGCCGTAAACTTGTGCCCCCTCAATTTCAGAATTGTCAAATAGAATGAATCAGTGAGGGGCCATTGAAGAATTGTTATCCAAAGCAGAGGGGGTGCACAAGATATACTCTAAAATAATGGTCTCCGTGGACCAGGGCGGAGTCTTGGGTGGGTTATGAGGATAGATATGAACAGTGCACTGCTGGATTGGTGGAGGTCACACAGGCTGTGGCACTTGTTGTATATTTAAATGTTCATGTTTCTATACGCAGAAAATAAATAAAAAGAAATAGAAAAAATAATGTGCCTTATTAAACTAAAAAAAGTTTAACAAATAAACACAAATAATAAAAGTTATTAAAAATCCCCTCTGAGCAAAACAGTAGGAAAAACATTGTACTTTGCAAAGGTAGGAAGGTTTGGAATCCAAAGGATTTTGATTTACTATTCCCACTCCATAATATACAACAGTAGGTAAATTGTTGGACTTCTGAAGGGTTAGCTTTATTATTCCAAATCTTCCCTAAGCACAAGGGGAAAGCACAGAGGGTACATTTACTATTCCCATTCCAGTCTAAACAACAGTAGGGAAAGCACTGGACTTCATAGGGGTTAGATTTAGTAGGAAGAGCACTGGACTTTGTGGGGGTTAGCTTTACTATCCACACTCCAATCTAGGCAACAGTAGCGAAAAACATTGGAATTCATAGGGGCTAGATCTACTAGTCCCACTCCATTCCAAACAACAGTAGGGAAAGCATTTGACTTCCAAGAGTTTAGATTTACAATTCCCACTGAAGTCTAAGCAACAGTAGGAAAAAGGTTGGACATTGGAGGGGTTAAATGTACTATTCTCACTCGAGTCTAAGCACAGTAAGGAAAGCCTTGAACTTCGTAGAGGTTAGATTCACAATTCCCACTCCAATCTAAGCAACAACAGGGAAATAATTGGAATTCAGGGGGTTACGCTTACTATTCCCATTCCAGTCTAAGCAGCATAAGGGAAAGCATTGGACTTCAGAGGGATTAGCTTTACTATTTTGATTCCAGCTTAGGCAACAGTAGAGAAAGTGTAGGACTTCGGAGGGATTATATTTGCTATTCCCATTCCATTCTAAGCAACAGTAGAGAAAGCACTGGGCGTCAAAAGGGCTCGATTTACTATTTCAACTCCAGTCCAAGCAACAGCAGGGAAAAGTGTTGGACTTCAGAGGTGTTACAAACAAAAAACACGACCTAATAATTAACTAAAAATATGTCAGTAAGTAAAAACATATAGAACATAAAGAGTAAATACTATATTATGAAATAAACATATGACATATGTGTAAAACATAAAATATTTTTTTTAAATTACAATAACATTCACTTAGCTAATTACAAATACTTTACAAAATGTAATACCAAATTATTTAATTTAAATTAATAGTTAAAATGTTTAATAACTCAACCCACAACACACACAAAAATGTCAAAACCACTTACAATTCAATCAATTAATTATTAAAAAAACTAACTGGTTAACATAAAAAGTACAACATTAATATTATACTGGAAAAAGTATAAATTATTAAATTACAAACAATTAATATACATACCATTATAACTTAAAAACCTTTCCAGCCTAAAGCACTGCCAAAAATAACAAAGTAAAACAACTACATGGTTAATATACATATGAAAATACACATACAAAACTTTTCAAAAATTGCATTACATTAAAAAATAGTAATTTACACACTATTCGATTACTTTTAAAAAATGGGTTAATATTAGATCAAAATGAATTTTATTTTAATTCATGACCCATCATATTCCTCTACAAATCCAGCAACGGTTTCTAAAATATAATTTATTATTACTAACAATCAAATGACATTAAACAAAACAATAAACTAATTAAAATGAAAAATAATGTAACAGAACACATAAATAAAAGCAAATAGAATAATTTATAATAAAAAACAAATTGCCATTAAATTTAAAATATTTATATTTTATTTAACTTCTAATCTTCAAATTATTTTCCTCTATAATACCAGCAAACCGCACTAAAATATAACTTACTATTACTAAAAATACAATATAAATGTAAATTAACAAATTAAAATACATAATTATATAGCAAATAAACAATAAACTTACATGAAAAATTAAATAATTGATTTACAATTCAAACTAAGTTACCATGTTTGTGTTTCTAGTTTATGGGTGACAGATGCTTCTGGGGTGGAAGTATGGGGTGAGGGGTTGTTAGGTCGGGTTAGGGTTATGTACTGTTCTGTTTTTTGTTGGTTTTTCATGTACTTTCTTATGCTCTATTGTTTTGTATCGCACTCAGGCTGATGCACATGCAGCACTTAATGCATCATGGACCATGTGCACTATTGTTCCATATGCCCATGGAGCAA